>NC_053428.1:67939455-68265620 GCF_007990345.1 Gossypium hirsutum
GTCTTCCGGATGTGTGCAGACCTTTGACCATCGACTCTGAGCTGGCTTGTCAAACTACAAGAGTAAGAGGAGGGAGTAGCTAAATGCTGAGTAGTTCTATGCAAATAAGTAACATAACAACAGTTATACCATCACTTAGCATACATCCTAAACACATATCACATTTTTAATCATTTCATCATCTTATTACCTTATTTATCAATCAAGGTAAAACATACTGTCCAAAAATACCATTTCACTCACTCACCATACTTCTCTTCATCTCGAATTTCCTCCATTGAGTAGAACTTACCCGTTGAACACTTGAATATATCGGATACATGGATAACTTGCATATAAGTGCACATATCAATAACATCATGTAACCGCTACAACTCGATCACTCAACGAGCTCGGGCTTCGCATCCATAGGAACTCGGACTCCTCACGGTTCGGATGCCTATACATCTCACGACTCGGACTCAACTCAACGGTCGACATTCGCATCCATAAGTGAACTCGGACTCAACTCAACGAGTCGGATGTCAACATCCTGTACATGTCACTGTTCTAATCTATTCCTAAGTTCAACGGGATTTCCTCGAACACTTTCCTTGCCGTCTTCCGTAGAATGCCGAAATCAATACTCGGTAACAATTATATTTAACAAGTAGTTCACATAATTTACATATTATTTGAAATTAACCACAAAGCATACATTTCATAATAAAATTCAGCATAACATATAATTAACATCAATAACTTAAAAATAACCATTATGCTACATTATTTACACATGAACTTACCTTGGTACCAAAATACAAAGATTTTGCAATTTAGTCCACAATCTTTTCTTTTCCTCGATTGAGGTCGATTCCACGTCTTTCTTGATTATGGAGCTTGGAAGCTTGAAACAAACCCTAGCTATGGAGAACCCTTGAAATTTCGGCCTAATGAAGAAGATGGACAAAAATTGGCTTTTAATTTTGTTTTTATTCATTTTAATAACTAAATGACCAAAATACCCTTACTACTAAACTTTCCAAAATTCCTTCCATGTCCTAATTTTGTCCATGAACTTAAAATTGGTCAAATTGCTATTTAAGACCTCCTCATTAATATTCCAAAACAATTTCATACTAAAAACTTCTAGAATGCAAGTTTTGCAACTTATTCGATTTAGTCCCTACTTTCAATTTAAGCACTTTAGGCATAGAATTTCATCACGAAATTTTCACACAATCATGCAATCATATCATAAACCTAAAATAATTATAAAATAATTATTTCTATCTCGAATTTGTGGTCACGAAACCACTATTCCGATTAGGCCCTAATTCGGGATATTACAACTCTCCCCCTCTTTAAGGATTTTCGTCCTCAAAAATCTTACCTGTAAACAGATGTGGGTATTGATTTCTCATAGTTTCTTCGGATTCCCATGTAGCTTTTTCTACTCCATGCCTTTGCCACAACACCTTCACAAGTGCAACATTTTTATTCCTTAGTTGTTTGACCTCTCGAGCTAAAATCTTAATCGGTTCTTCTTCGTAGGTCATATCTGGTTGTAGTTCAATTTCTGTCGGTGAAACTACATGTGAAGGATCGAACGATACCGACGTAACATATATACGTGGAACACATCATGAATCTTCTCTAATTCAGGTGGTAATGCTAGCTGATATGCTACCGGTCCAACTTTTTCAATTACTTCATACGGCCAATAAAGCGGACTTAATTTGCCCTTCCGTCCAAATCTAAGGACTTTCTTCCACGGAGACACCTTTAAAAATACTTTATCACCAACTTGAATTTCAATGTCCTTTCGTTTTAAATCTGCATAAGATTTCTGTCTATTTGAAGCAGCTTTCAAACAATCTCGAATTACCTTCACTTTTTCTTCAGTTTCTTTTATTAGATCAACTACATAAATCTGATTTTTCCTTGAGTTCAGTCCAATACAAAGGCGTTCGACACTTACGACCATACAATGCTTCATAAGGTGCCATTTTCAAGCTCGTCTGATAACTATTATTGTAAGCAAATTCCACCAACGGTAAGTATCTTTCCCAACTTCCTTGAAATTCCAATACACAACATCTAAGCATATCTTCAAGAATCTGAATTATTCTTTCTGATTGTCCATCAGTTTGTGGATGAAAAGCAGTACTGAAATTTAACTTCGTACCTAACGCGTCTTGCAACTTTTGCCAAAACCGCGAGGTAAACCTTGGATCTCTATCTGAAATAATCAATAATGGTATTCCGTGTAATCTAACAATTTCTCTAATATACAGTTCAGCCAACTTGTTAAGAGAATAATCCGTACGTACCGGGATAAAATGAACCGACTTAGTTAATCTGTCAACTATTGCCCAGATGGCATCTTTCTTTCTTGGAGTCAATGGCAATCCTGAAACAAAATCCATAGTAATCCGATCCCATTTCCATTCAGGAACCACAATAGGCTGAAGTAATCCCGAAGGTACTTGGTGTTCAGCTTTCACCTGTTGACAAATTAAGCATTTGGACACAAACTCTGATATATCTCTTTTCATTCCATTCCACCAATACATTTTCTTCAAGTCATTATACATTTTCTTACTACCCGGATGAATCGAGAAATAACCACTATGTGTTTCCTGTAGGATCTTTTGAATCAATTCCTCATTCTTCGGTACACAAATTCGATCTTTAAACATTAAGCACCCATCAGCACCAATTCTGAAATCTGATCCCGTATCAGCTTCATACTGTTTTCTTTTGGCTAGCAAATCTTGATCATTTTTCTGAGTTTCAGAAATCTCTTGTAAAAACATCGGTCTTGCTCTTAACTCTGCTAGAATCAAACCATCATCTGACACTTTCAACTGAGTGTTCATAACTCTCAAAGCAAACAAAAACTTTCTGCTCAAAGCATCAGCAACCACATTCGCTTTTCCCGGATGATAATCGATAACAAGCTCGTAATCTTTCAATAACTCCAACCATCTTCGCTGTCTCAAATTCAAGTCTTTTTGTGACATCAAGTACTTAAGACTTTTGCGGTCGGTATATACCCGACATTTTTCACCATACAAATAATGTCGCCAAATTTTCAAAGCAAACACCACCGTAGCCAATTCCAAATCGTGAGTAGGATAATTCCTCTCATGAGGTTTTAACTGCCTCGAAGCATATGCCACCACTTTTCCTTCCTGCATGAGCACACACCCCAAACCATTTAGAGAAGCATCACTATACACCACAAATTCTTTACCTAATTCGGGTTGTACTAACACTGGTGCCTCTGTTAATAACTTTTTCAATTCTTCTAAACTCTGTTGACATTCTTCCGTCCATTCAAATTTAACATCCTTTCAGAGTAATCTAGTTATAGGAGCAGCAATTATAGAAAATCCATTTACAAACCACCGATAATACCCAGCTAGCCCCAAAAAACTTCTAACTTCAGTTACATTTTTCGGTGGTTTCCAATCAACAATGGCTGAAATTTTACTAGGATCAACCCGTATACCATCACCTGAAACAATATGACCCAAAAATCCAACTTCCCGGAGCCAAAATTCACTTTTACTAAACTTAGCATACAGCTGCTTATCTCTCAAAGTTTGCAAAACTATCCTCAAATGCTCAGTATGCTCTGTCTCATCTTTTGAATAAATTAAAATATCATCTATAAACACCACAACAAATCTGTCCAAGTATGGCCGAAATATGCGATTCATTAAATCAATAAACACAACAGGAGCATTTGTCAATCCGAATGGCATAACTAAAAATTCATAATGACCATACCTTGTTCTAAAAGCAGTTTTAGGCACATCCGACTCTTTTACCCGCAGTTGGTAATACCCAGATCTCAAGTCAATCTTTGAAAACCATGTCGCTCCTTTTAGCTGATCAAACAAATCATCAATTCTTGGCAACGGATACTTGTTTTTGATTGTCACCTTGTTTAACTGCCGATAATCAACACACAACCTCATAGAACCATCCTTCTTTTTCACAAATAACACGGGAGCACCCCAAGGTGAAAAACTCGGTCTCACAAAACCTTTATCAGTCAACTCTTGCAACTGCGACTTTAATTCCTTCAACTCTGCTGGTGCCATTCTATACGGAGCAATCGAAATCGGAGCTGTTCCCGGTATCAAATCAATACCAAATTCTACTTCCCTGACTGGAGGCAAACCCGGCAATTCTTCTGGAAATACGTCCACAAATTCACACACAACCGGCACTGATTCAACTTTCTTTTCAACTTCTTTTGTATTAATTACATACGCCAAATAAGCTTCATAACCCTTTCTCAAATATCTCTGAGCCGACATCGAAGAAATCATACTAGATAATGCCTCTGATTTATCTGATTCAACCCGCAGAGTTTCACCATTTCCACATTTTAATTCTATAATCTTTTCTTTGCAATTTATTTTAGCATCATGCAATGTCAACCAATCCATACCCAAAATAACATCAAACTCATCAAACGGCAACAACATCAAGTCGGCCGGAAAGTAATGATCCCGAATCATTAAAGGACATTTCTTGCTTACTTTATCAACTATCACGCATTTGCCTAACGGGTTCGACACTCTAATCATAAATTCTGTGTTCTCAACAGGTATATTCATACTAGACACCAGTTTCATGCATACATATGAATGAGTAGAACCGGGATCAATCAAAGCAATAACATTAACATTATAGAGAGAAAATGTACCGGTAATCACATCAGGTGAGGAAGCATCTTCACGTGCCTTTATGGCATAAGTTCTAGCTGGAGCCCTTACTTCAGATTTAGCTGCTGAATCTCTGGCTACATTCTTGCTGCTTGCTTCATTTCCAGCTTTTCTCGAATATCTTTCTCTCGAGTCTGCACCACTAGCTTTTGTATTCTGAAATTTTTCTTTTTCAGCTCTCTCTGGGCAGTCTCTAATAAAATGATCCGGAGAACCACATCGAAAACATTCATTTGCTCTACACAGACCAAAATGATTTCTACCACACCGCTGGCACTCAGGTTTAACAAATCTCGAGTTCCCTACACTGGCTGCCGAAGTAGTCTCGGATTTAGGACCCACATTTTGTTTCCTATAATTCCCATATGATTGCCCAGCTGAAGCTTGGGAACGAGGATTCATATTCCTTGACTTTCTAGGTTGCTGTGAAAATGAACCGCTCATCGGTCTTTTCTTCCAATTTCTAGTCTCAGCCTCTACCTTTTTCTTTTCTTTAAGTAGTTCTTCAGCCTTGCAATCTCGATCAACCAGTACTACCATTTCTTTTAGTTCAAGGATCCCGACAAATACTTTAATGTCTTCGTTAAGCCCGTCTTCAAATCGTCGGCACATCTTGGCTTCTGTAGGAACATATTCCCTGGCATACTTACTTAATCGAACAAACTCTCTTTCATATTCTGAGACTGTCATATTACCTTGCTTTAGCTCAAGAAACTCTTTACATTTCTGATCAATAAACCTTTCACAAATATATTTCTTCCGAAACTCTTCTTGAAAGAATTCCCAGGTTACCCTCTCTTTCGGTACCACCGAAATCAAAGTCTTCCACCAATTATAGGCTGAATCTCTCAACAAAGATGTAGCACATTTCAAACATTCTTTAGGTGTACAAGATAATTCATCAAATACCCGGATAGAATTTTCAAGCCAGAACTCTGCTTTCTCTGCATCATCATCAATATTTGCTCTAAATTCTTTAGCCCCTTGTTTACGAATTCTATCAACGGGGTTCTATAAAATTTTATCATATCCATACCTTGAGGCATCGGGGGTACAGGTTGAGGAATTGGGGGAGGTGGGGGAGGTCGTACATTTGGGTTCGTACGAACGAACTCAGTGTACCATGCACTCATCATTTGGAGAAAGGCTTCCCGACCCCTTTCTCCTCCTCCCTGACCAACAGTAGGAGGTGGATTTTCAGTCGGCGCTGCTCCTTCAGCCGGAGCTGGCGCATTACTCTCTACTTCATCTATCACAGCAGGATCGGGATCCATTTACTATACAAAAATCTTTTAAAAAGGTCAGAAGTCGTCACACTATCACAATTCATACATATGGCATGTATAGCAAAATCCGTACATACAACACGTAGTACGAGAACCGACTAAACCTGCTCTGATACCACTAAATGTAACGCCCCCACGACCGAGACCATCGCCGGAGTCGAGTATGAGGTGTTACTAAGCTTAGTTTAACATTTTTAGAACTTTGGATTATTGTTTCTACATTCACAGCTTTTAAGCAACTTGCCTCACAGTCACAAGAAAAATCATATCTCGAGTTACGAAACTCAAAATCAGGATCCGTAAATTTTTCCTGAATCTAGACTCATATACCTATCTACTAAAATTTTTTCTAGAATTTTTGGTTGGGCCAATTAGTACAGTTTATTAGTTAAAGTTACCCCTGTTTCAGGACTCGACTGGTCTGACCTCTGTTTACTACGAACCACATTTCTCTCTGTACAAAATTCATATGACTATGAGATTTGTTTCTACTAAAACTAGACTCAATAAGGATTCTGAGGATATAAAATATACCACCTAATTATATCTTTATAATTTATAATGAATTTCTAAAGTTGGAATAGGGGATTCAAAAACTGCTATGACCCTATTTCACTAAAATTCAAATATCTTCTAACATATAATTGCTTTACCTTTTTCATTTGTTTCACGTGAAACTAGACATAATAAGCTTCAATTTTAAATGCATTTAATCATCAAATTCAATTTCTATGATTTTTAATAAATTTTCAAACTCGCATCAGTGTTGCTGCAGTATTCTGTTTATGGCAAATTTCATCCTTTTTATGAGTTTTTATGCACTAAGTATCTTAATAGTTTTCCTTAACATCAAACATAATCTACACTAACCATTTTCATAATTTATCATTATCAAGCATTTCCTCAACCATTCCACAACCATACCATAAGATCATTTACACAAAATAGGTATATTGCTATACATGCCATACTTAAATTTACAAGCCATTTACCAAAAGTCTTTCGGATAGTGTGACTGAGCCTTCGACCTATCCCGACTCCTGAGCTGGCATGTCCAAAACTACAATGAGTAAGAAGGAGGGAGTAAGCATAAATACTTAGTAAGTTCATATGCAAATAATAAGTAACATAACAAACAGTTATACCAATCAACATTAGCATACATCACTAAAACACATATCACATTTTTAATCATTTTTCATCATCTTATTACCTTATAGTGGTTGTATCAATACTCAACCCGAGGGTTAAATACATACCTGTCCAAAATATCCATTTCACATCACTCACCAATACTTCTCTTTACATCTCGAATATTCCTCCATTGAGTAGAACTTTACCCGTTGAACACATCGGAATATAATTCGGATACATGGATAACTTGCATATAAGTGCCACATATTCAATCAAGCAATCATGTAACCCGCCCATAAGCGAACTCGGACTCAACTCAACGAGCTCGGGCGTTCGTATCCATAAGTGAACTCGGACTCAACTCAACGAGTTCGGATGCCTAGTTACATCTCACGAACTCGGACTCAACTCAACGAGTTCGGACATCCGCATCCATAAGTGAACTCAGACTCAACTCAACGAGTTCGGATGCTCAACCATCCTAGTGACATGTCACTTGTATTCTAATCTATTCCTATGGTTCAAACGGGCTTTTTCCTCGAACACTTATCCTTGCCGTCTTCCGTAGAATGCCGAAATCAATACTCGGTAACAATTATATTTAACAAGTAGTTCACATAATTTACATATTATTTGAAATTAACCACAAAGCATACATTTCATAATAAAATTCAGCATAACATATAATTAACATCAATAACTTAAAAATAACCATTATGCTACATTATTTACACATGAACTTACCTTGGTACCAAAATACAAAGATTTTGCAATTTAGTCCACAATCTTTTCTTTTCCTCGATTGAGGTCGATTCCACGTCTTTCTTGATTATGGAGCTTGGAAGCTTGAAACAAACCCTAGCTATGGAGAACCCTTGAAATTTCGGCCTAATGAAGAAGATGGACAAAAATTGGCTTTTAATTTTGTTTTTAATTCATTTTAATAACTAAATGACCAAAATACCCTTACTACTAAACTTTCCAAAAATTCCTTCCATGTCCTAATTTTGTCCATGAACTTAAAATTGGTCAAATTGCTATTTAAGACCTCCTCATTAATATTCCAAAACAATTTCATACTAAAAACTTCTAGAATGCAAGTTTTGCAACTTATTCGATTTAGTCCCTACTTTCAATTTAAGCACTTTAGGCATAGAATTTCGTCACGAAATTTTCACACAATCATGCAATCATATCATAAACCTCAAAATAATTATAAAATAATTATTTCTATCTCGAATTTGTGGTCACGAAACCACTATTCCGATTAGGCCCTAATTCGGGATATTACACATAGCCCTTTTAGCACTTCCTCCATTTATAAAACCCAACCCATGCAACATGTCATGTATGCAGAATGTCATGCCTATATTTGAATCAAACAATCACAGTCAAGTCATTCATATCACTAGCATATATTCATAATCAAATCCGTCAACCACACAGTCCAAGTCAGTTACTTACCCTCAAGGGCAAAATAGTCATTTAACACCCTAGAGGCAAAATGGTAATTTTACCCCACAAGGGTATCTCAGTAATTCTACCCTACAGGGGTATTTCGGTATTTCTACCCTACAAGGGTATTTCGGTAATTCTACCTTACATGGGTATTTTAGTAATTCTACCCTACAGGGGTATTTCGGTAATCCTACCCTACAGGGTTATTTCAGTAATTCTACCATACAGGGGTATTTTGGTAATTTTACCCTATAGGGGTATTTCGGTAATTCTACCCTACAAGGGTATTTCGGTAATTTTACCCTACAAGGGTATTTCGATATTTTACAAATTGATAGTATTTTGATAATTTTAGAAATCAGGGGTATTTTTGGTATTTTTACAAGCCAACGGTATTTTGGTAATTTTATAAACCAGGGGTATTTTAGTAATTTTACTGATCGAGGGTATTTTGGTAATTTTACTGATCGAGGGTATTTTGGTAATTTTGTAAACCAAGGGTATTTTAGTAATTTTTTAAATCGAGGGTAAAACGGTAATTCTGTAAGTCGAGGGTAAAACGGTAATTCTGTAAATCGAGCGTAACATGGTAATTCTATAAATCGAGGGTAAAATGGTAATTCTGTAAATCGAGGGTAAAACGGTAATTCTATAAATCGAGGGTAAAATGGTAATTCTATAAATCGAGGGTAAAACGGTAATTCTAAAAATCGAGGGTAAAATAATAATTCTGTAAATCGAGGGTAACATGGTAATTCTATAAATCAAGGGTAAAATGGTAATTCTATAAATGGAGGGTAAAATGGAAATTCTATAAATCGAGGGCAAAACGGTAATTCTATAAATCGAGGGTAAAATGGTAATTCTATAAATGGAGGGTAAAATGGTAATTCTATAAATCGAGGGTAAAACGGTAATTCTGTAAATCGAGGGTGAAACGGTAATTTTACAAATTGAGAGCATTCCAGTAATTTGGTAAACTAAAGTATTCTAAATAGGGATAACAATACGAATGGGCCTAAAGCCTATTCTCGGCCCAAATGGGCCCACACGCTCGGGTGGCCCTTTTAGTCCAAATCTAGCCATAAATATGAGATTCACCTAGCATAGTCCAATATTTACTACACAATCAAACAACTTATCCAATTGGGCCCGTGGCCTATTAGGCCCAATGACCCCTTTCGGCCCATCGCGGCCCGAAGTAGCCATCCTGTAGCTAGAGTAGTGAGAAATACACACCTGATTGGCGACTGGAGTTAATCCACGCTCCGAGCACTCTTAGCCGAGGCCCAACCCAAACGAGCACGCCATAAAGCGAAAGGGATCAGCCAAGAAAGGTACCTCTACTCTCCTCATGGTTCTCTCTATTTAAAGCCAACTTCGCATCCCCTCTTATGTTAGCTTCCCAATGTGGGATCCCTTTAACATCAGAGTTTAAATTCAACACCAACTCTTGCTGCCCCCTGTTACCAAAATAAATTCTCTTTGATTGCCATGAGTTTCGAACCCTGGACCTCCTTGCCAACTCTATGACGCCACCTTGCCACTTCACCACAGGCTCTTTTTGTGTCATATTTTATCCTCACTTAATTATAAGGTCTAAAGGCCAAAGTCCAGGTTCCCTTAAAAAAAACCAGAATAAATTGCAAGAGCCAAGGCTTGAACCCAAGCTCCCACACAACTTTAATTACGCCACAACCACTAGACCACATGCTTCCTTGTGTCATTTATTTAACACAATAATTTAAAAGGCCCTCATCCAAGCATCCAGGTTTTTTTCACTTACTACTAAAATTTTTGCTAAAGCCCAGGTTTGAACCCAAGATTTCTCCAACACTTCTCAGGGCCATTAACCACTAAAGCAGACATTTAATTGTGTCATTTCATTGTACAATTAAATACCTAAATACAACCTCCTTACACACTCACACTCAAGGCCCAATACTTCTAGGCCCAAATTCGGGTGTTACAATTCTACCCCCTTAAAGAAATTTCGTCCTCGAAATTTCCCACTCTCAGACTACACCACCACACCTCCGCTGTGCACTCTGATACTAATAATACTAACATACACCCAAAACATTTATCCAACAGAGCGGATAGATTTCACATGCAAATAATTTCTACATTTCCAGAACACACACCAAATAAATACTAAATCTAAATTCAAGCGTTACAATCTACTCTAACTAGAGAGTTCCAGTATAGTGCTACTATCTATAGTAGTTTCTCAATATAGCCTTTCAATCTATAACAGTAAACAGAGTTAGAGAACTTACAGATTTGGTGCCGGAGACTCGGTGTGCCACACTTCTAGTAATATCTTTTCAGAAACAAGTCAAATTTTGTTGATAAATTTCAAAACAAATTTGTAGAAAAACCCCAATTTCGGAAAGAGAAAAGAAAAAAATAACAATAATTTGCTACCCATACCACAGTCGAGTTTTGTAACCTGTCTCTGATACAATTAAATGTAACACCCCAAACCCAGCCTAGATGTTATGGCCAAATCTGGTGCGTCACATCAAACCATTTTTCAAATTTGATCTTTCCGGTGAAAATCCATTACTGAATCTAAATTCCTTTATTATTATTAAACTAAAGTTCTCATCAAAACGTTTACCAATTTGTTTGCCTTTGGTATATTACCTCATTTAAAATCGCGGAAGCATTTTGAAAACTTTGTTGTTGAAAGCTCGTGTTCTTTAGAAAAATCATACTATTTTGAAATCTCGAGTTTTCCTAAACTAGCAATTTAGTATAAGAAATCACAATCCAAATTAAAACATAAAACCCACTTACGGCCTCATTACATAATTTAAAAACCCAAAATGAAATCATTAAAAGAAACAGAAACAGTAGTGTGGCCATCTCCAGTCCCTCGTAGCTCCAAACCATCTAAGCTTAGGGATTACCTGCACAGTTAGAAACCGGGTGAGTTTACGGAAACTCAATGTGTAATCCTAATAACAAACAAACAGTGAATAACACGGTATCAGTACAATCTGGCCAAAGCCCTATTCATTCTCGACATATACTGGGCCGAAGGCTTTCGTTTAATAGTTACTAGGCCGAAGCCTTTTCATAAATCATATCACTGGGCCGAAGCCTTTATTGTAAACTATATGGCCCATAGGCCCATTTCACTATCACATGAAATACCAATGAATGTATGCAAGCCCATTTGGGGAGACTACTCAACCCACCATCCGCTGCTCTCCACCCGTACCAACCAAGCTCTCCATGTGGGGAATAACTCAACCCACCCAACCAAACTCTCCATTGGCAGCATAGCTGCTTTATCATATAACTAGAGGCCTAGCCTCTTTTAATAACTGGGGTAAAACCCTTTTTGATAAACTGGGGCAAAACCCTTTTCGGTAAACTGGGGCAAAGCCCTTTTCGGTAAACTGGGGCAAAGCCCTTTTCGGTAAACTGGGGCATAGCCCTTTTAGCACTTCCATCATTTATAAAACCCAACCCATGCAACATGTCATGTATGCAGAATGTCATGCCTATATTTGAATCAAACAATCACAGTCAATTCATTCATATCACCAACATATATTCACAATCAAATCCGTCAACCACATAGTCCAAGTCAGTCACTTGCCCACAAGGGCAAAACAGTCATTTAACACCCTAGAGGCAAAATGGTAATTTTACCCCACAAGGGTATCTCGGTAATTCTACCTTACAGGAGTATTTCGGTATTTTTACCCTACAAGGGTATCTCGGTAATTCTACCCTACATGAGTATTTCGGTATTTCTACCCTACAAGGGTATTTCGATAATTCTACCTTATAGGGGTATTTAAATAATTCTACCATACAGGGGTATTTCGGTAATTCTACCTTACAGGGTTATTTCAATAATTCTACCGTATAGGGGTATTTCGATAATTTTACCCTAAAGGGGTATTTTGGTAATTCTACCCTACATGGTTATTTCAGTAATTCTACCCTACACGGGTATTTCGATAATTTTACCCTACAGGGGTATTTCGGTAATTCTACCCTATAGGGGTATTTCAATATTTTACAAATCGAGAGTGTTTTGATAATTTCAAAAATCAGGGGTATTTGGTATTTTTAAAAGCCAGGGGTATTTTGGTAATTTTACAAACCAGGGGTATTTTAGTAATTTTACAAACCAAGGGTATTTTGGTAATTTTACTGATCGAGGGTATTTTGGTAATTTTGTAAACCAAAGGTATTTTAGTAATTCTATAAATCGAGGGTAAAATAGTAATTCTGTAAATCGAGGGTAAAATGGTAATTCTATAAATTGAGGGTAAAATGGTAATTCTATAAATCGAGGGTAAAATGATAATTCTATAAATCGAGGGTAAAATGGTAATTCTATAAATCGAGGGTAAAACGATAATTCTATAAATCGAGGGTAAAATGGTAATTCTATAAATCGAAGGTAAACTGGTAATTCTATAAATCGAGGGTAAAACGGTAATTCTATAAATTGAGGGTAAACTGGTAATTCTATAAATCGAGGGTAAAACGGTAATTCTATGAATCGAAGGTAAAACGATAATTTTACAAATTGAGAGCATTTGGTAAACTAAAGTATTCTAAATAGGGATAATAATACGAATGGGCCTAAAGCCTATTCTCGGCCCAAATGGGCCCACACGCTCGTGTGGCCCTTTTAGCCCAAATCTAGCCACAAATATGAGATTCACCTAGCCTAGTCCAATATTTACTACACAATCAAACAACTTTTCCAATTGGGCCTGTAGGCCCATTAGGCCCATATGACCCCTTTTGGCCCATCGCGGCCCGAAGTAGCCATCCTATAGCTAGAGTAGTGAGAAATACACACCTGATTGGCGACTGGAGTTAATCCATGCTCCGAGCACTCTTAGCCGAGGCCCAACCCAAACGAGCACGCCATAAAGCGAAAGGGATCAGCCAAGAAAGGTACCTCTACTCTCCTCATGGTTCTCTCTATTTAAAGCTAGCTTCGCATCCCCTGGGATCCCTCCAACATCAGAGTTTAAATTCAACACCAACTCTTGCCGCCCCCTGTTACCAAAATAAATGCTCTTTGATTGCCATGAGTTTCGAACCCTGGACCTCATTGCCAACTCTATGACACCACCTTGCCACTTCACCACAGGCTCTTTTTGTGTCATATTTTATCCCCAATTAATTATAAGGTCTAAAGGCCAAAGTCCAGGTTCCCTTAAAAAAAACCAGAATAAATTGCAAGAGCCAAGGCTTGAACCCAGGCTCCCATACAACGTTAATTACGCCACAACCACTAGACCACATGTTTCCTTGTGTCATTTATTTAACACAATAATTTAAAAGGCCCTCATCCAAACATCCAGGTTTTTTTCACTTAATACCAAAAATTTTGCTAAAGCCCAAGTTTGAACCCAAGATTTCTCCAACACTTCTCAGGGCCATTAACCACTAAAGCAGACATTTAATTGTGTCATTTCATTGCACAATTAAATACCTAAATACAACATCCTTACGCACCCACACTCAAGGCCCAATACTTCTAGGCCCAAATTCGGGGTGTTACACGGCTAAAGCAAGATTCGACCTTCTAGATGTAAGGAAAACAAATGAAGAGAAGAAGAGAAGGAAAGGGATGGTAGATTCGGCCACTTGAGGAATCAATGGAGAAAAGAAATTGGCGCAAGAGGCAAAAGAAAAGATGAATGAAAGTGAGGGGAGAAGGGAAATGATATTCGGTTATGGCAAGGGAAAAAAAATAGCACATAGGCCTAGTCAAATTTGCCTATACTAAAGACCCTTGGTTGGCCAACTCTTGCTCCTCAAGAGTCCAACATTCGGCCACCACCAAGCTCCTTTATCAACTCCTAAATTTCAGCCACCACCAATTTAAATCCCATCCAAATTCCATGCACCATCAACAGCAGCCCACAGCTTGACCGACTCAAGCCGCTGCTAGGAGAGTTTCGGTCAAACTCTAACTCTTCCCCACGTCAGCAGCAAAATTGGTCCTTCGCGCGCACAACAGCTCGAACTCCAGACCTCATTCTGTCCTTGCACTCCACATCCCGCTACTGGCCACTGCACCAAGCTTTCCTTTACACCATAACAGGGTCACAATTAATCTTAATCTATTCCTGCTGAAGCCTCGGTTACTTGCGAAATAAAAAAGGAAAATTTGCCTGCTATACATCTCGAACCTGTGACCTTCTAAACACACACATACGTTGTTCCTTTACACCAGGTGCTTGTTTGTGCTAAAACTCAGCCCAAATTATTAATAAGGCCTACTGCCCAGATTCCCTTAAGAGGAAAAATTTAAGAATTTTGCTAAAGCTATGGGCCGAGCCCCGGACTTTTTCCCACACCATAAACCCTTCGTAATTTATTTAATTACTAAGCTAAACATACGAAATAATAATAATAATAATAATATCCAAAATTATTCGGGCCGTCTTCTACCCGAACCCAGACTCAAGGCCCAATACTTCCAGGCCCAAAAATCGGGGCGTTACAAAAACTGTTAAAGATTTTGAGAAATGCCATTGTTGAATACTTAGGTATTTTGAAGTTTCTTGTTAGATTATTGATGCTTGTTAATAGATATACAAGTTTTATAAAGTGATTTTTAACAAAAATGAGAATTAGGGATTACTGGTTAGAAATGTGAATAAAATGAAAATATGGGCTGCTATGAGGTTATATGAAATTCGGCTATACATGGGTTAAGGGGAAATTGCAAAATTTTCCATTTTGTGTATAAAGGACTAAATTGCAAAGTAGTCAAAAGTATAGGGGCAAATGTGTAATTTGCAAAATATGTGTGAATTGAATCAAATGGTTACTAAAAATGTTGAATTTGTTAATATATAGACCAAGATAAGCCAAGTTCAGGTTTAGATCGGGGAAAGGAAAAGATTAACGAGTAGCCGTTAGTTGATATCTGAGCAACTCGAGGTAAGTTTGTATAATTAGAATCGAAATTTAAATAAATTGTGTTTATTTGAAATGGATGAATAAGGATTGAATATATGTAATTAATGAAATTTGAATGCCTATATTAATGTTTACCGTGAAATACAGAGTCCCGTTTGAACCATAGAAAGTCGTAGGATACAAGTGACATGTCACTAGGGTTACCATTTGGTCGATGTAACACCCCAAACCCGGCCTAGACGTTAGGACTGGATTCGGTGTGCCACATCGATGCGTTCAAAACGTTCCGTATTACTTAGTTTGGAAAACTTAGTTGGTGTTGTAAAAGATACTTTTAAAAGTAGGTTAAAGTGAATAGAAGCTGTGCACCAGGTAGGAAACCAGCAAAAGAGGAGGTGAGTTCGTCGGACTGCTTAAGTACCAAGCTCCCTTCGGATCCAATCCTAGACATGCACACCACCATTGCCACACCTTAACAACTCGTATAATTTTGAGAAAACCGTTTGGTTATGTCTACCTTAAGAAAATGATTAAGTTTGAAAACGTTTGCTTAGCGGAAGTCTTACTTGCAATCGTGTTATTTTGAAATCCCTTAATGTTTTTGAAAACTGCTATGACCCTGTTTCACTAAAATTCAAATATCTTGTAACATATAATTCCTTTACCTGTTTCATTTGTTTCATGTGAAACTAGACATAATAAGCTTCAATTTGATATGTATTCCATCACCAAGAAAATTTCTATGATTTTTAGTAAATTTTTAAACTCGCGTCAGTGTTGCTGCAGTATTCTGTTTATGGCAAATTTCATCCCTTTTATGAGTTTTTATGCACTAAGTATCTTAATAATTTTCCTTAACATCAAATATAATCTAAACTAAATATTTTATAATTTATCATTATCAAGCATTTCCTCAACCATTCCATCACCATACCATAAGATCATTTACACAAAAAAGTATATTGCTATACATGCCATACTTAAATTTACAAGCCATTACCAAAAGTCTTCCGGATAGTGTGACTGAGCCTTCGACCTATCCCGACTCCTGAGCTGGCTTGTCCAAAACTACAATGAGTAAGAAGGAGGGAGTAAGCATAAATGCTTAGTAAGTTCATATGCAAATAATAAGTAACATAACAAACAGTCATACCAATCAACATTAGCATGTATCACTAAAACACATATCACATTTTTAATCATTTTTCATCATATTATTACCTTATCGTGGTTGTATCAATACTCAACCGAGGGTTAAATACATACCTGTCCAAAATAACCATTTCACATCACTCACCAATACTTCTCTTTACATCTCGAATATTCCTCCATTGAGTAGAACTTTACCCGTTTAACACATCGGAATATAATTCGGATACATGGATAACTTGCATATAAGTGCCACATATTCAATCAAGCAATCATGTAACCCGCCCATAAGCAACTCGGACTCAACTCAACGAGCTCGGGCGTTCGCATCCATAAGTGAACTCGGACTCAACTCAACGAGTTCGGATGCCTAGTTACATCTCACGAACTCGGACTCAACTCAACGAGTTCGGACATTCGCATCCATAAGTGAACTCGGACTCAACTCAACGAGTTCGGATGCTCAACCATCCTAGTGACATGTCACTTGTATCCTAATCTATTCCTAAGGTTCAAACGGGATTTTTCCTCGAACACTTATCCTTGCCGTCTTCCGTAGAATGCCGAAATCAATACTCGGTAACAATTATATTTAACAAGTAGTTCACATAATTTACATATTATTTGAAATTAACCACAAAGCATACATTTCATAATAAAATTCAGCATAACATATAATTAACATCAATAACTTAAAAATAACCATTATGCTACATTATTTACACATGAACTTACCTTGGTACCAAAATACAAAGATTTTGCAATTTAGTCCACAATCTTTTCTTTTCCTCGATTGAGGTCGATTCCACGTCTTTCTTGATTATGGAGCTTGGAAGCTTGAAACAAACCCTAGCTATGGAGAACCCTTGAAATTTCGGCCTAATGAAGAAGATGGACAAAAATTGGCTTTTAATTTTGTTTTTAATTCATTTTAATAACTAAATGACCAAAATACCCTTACTACTAAACTTTCCAAAAATTCCTTCCATGTCCTAATTTTGTCCATGAACTTAAAATTGGTCAAATTGCTATTTAAGACCTCCTCATTAATATTCCAAAACAATTTCATACTAAAAACTTCTAGAATGCAAGTTTTGCAACTTATTCGATTTAGTCCCTACTTTCAATTTAAGCACTTTAGGCATAGAATTTCATCACGAAATTTTCACACAATCATGCAATCATATCATAAACCTAAAAATAATTATAAAATAATTATTTCTATCTCGAATTTATGGTCACGAAACCACTATTCCGATTAGGCCCTAATTCGGGATATTACAACTCTCCCCCCTTTAAAGATTTTCGTCCTCAAAAATCTTACCGGTAAACAGATGTGGGTATTGATTTCTCATAGTTTCTTCGGATTCACATGTAGCTTCTTCTACTCCATGCCTTTGCCACAACACCTTCACAAGTGCAACATTTTTATTCCTTAGTTGTTTGACCTCTCGAGCTAAAATCTTAATCGGTTCTTCTTCGTAGGTCATATCTGGTTGTAGTTCAATTTCTGTCGGTGAAACTACATGTGAAGGATCCGAACGATACCGACGTAACATAGATACGTGGAACACATCAAGAATCTTCTCTAATTCAGGTGGTAATGCTAGCCGATATGCTACCGGTCCAACTTTTTCAATTACTTCATACGGCCCAACAAAACGCGGACTTAATTTTCCCTTCCGTCCAAATCTAAGGACTTTCTTCCACGGAGTCACCTTTAAAAATACTTTATCACCAACTTGAAATTCAATGTCCTTTCGCTTTAGGTTTGCATAAGATTTCTGTCTATCTGAAGTAGCTTTCAAACAATCTCGAATTATCTTCACTTTTTCTTCAGTTTCTTTTATTAGATCAACTCCATAAATCTGATTTTCCTTGAGTTCAGTCCAATACAATGGCGTTCGACACTTACGACCATATAATGCTTCCTAAGGTGCCATTTTCAAGCTCGTCTGATAACTATTATTGTAAGCAAATTCCACCAACGGTAAGTATCTTTCCCAACTTCCTTGAAATTCCAATACAAAACATCTAAGCATATCTTCAAGAATCTGAATTATTCTTTCTGATTGTCCATCAGTTTGTGGATGAAAAGCAGTACTGAAATTTAACTTCGTACCTAACGCGTCTTGCAACTTTTGCCAAAACCGCGAGGTAAACCTTGGATCTCTATCTGAAATAATCGATAATGGTATTCCGTGTAATCTAACAATTTCTCTAATATACAGTTCAGCCAACTTGTTAAGAGAATAATCCGTACGTACCGGGATAAAATGAGCCGACTTAGTTAATCTGTCAACTATTACCCAGATGGCATCTTTCTTTCCCGGAGTCAATGGCAATCCTGAAACAAAATCCATAGTAATCCGATCCCATTTCCATTCAGGAACCATAATAGGCTGGAGTAATCCTGAAGGTACTTGGTGTTCAGCTTTCACCTGTTGACAAATTAAGCATTTGGACACAAACTCTGATATATCTCTTTTCATTCCATTCCACCAATACATTTTCTTCAAGTCATTATACATTTTCGTACTACCCGGATGAATCGAGAAATAATCACTATGTGCTTCCTGTAGGATCTTTTGAATCAATTCCTCATTCTTCGGTACACAAATCCGATCTTTAAACATTAAGCACCCATCAGAACCAATTCTGAAATTTGATCCCGTATCAGCTTCACACTGTTTTCTTTTGGCTAGCAAATCTTGATCATTTTTCTGAGTTTCAGAAATCTCTTGTAAAAACATCGGTCTTGCTCTTAACTCTACTAGAATCGAACCGTCATCTGACATTTTCAACTGAGTGTTCATAACTCTCAAAGCAAACAAAAACTTTCTACTTAAAGCATCGGCAACCACATTCGCTTTTCCTGGATGATAATCAAAAACAAGCTCATAATCTTTCAATAACTCCAACCATCTTCGCTGTCTCAAATTCAAGTCTTTTTGTGACATCAAGTATTTAAGACTTTTGTGATCGGTATATACTCGGCACTTTTCACCATACAAATAATGTCGCCAAATCTTCAAAGCAAACACCACTGCAGCCAATTCCAAATCGTGAGTAGGATAATTCCTCTCATGAGGTTTTAACTGCCTCGAAGCATAAGCCACCACTTTTCCTTCTTGCATGAGTACACACCCCAAACTATTTAGAGAAGCATCACTATACACCACAAATTCTTTACCTAATTCGGGTTGTACCAACACTGGTGCTTCAGTTAATAAATTTTTCAATTCTTCTAAACTCTGTTGACATTCTTCCGTCCATTCAAATTTAACATCCTTTCGGAGTAGTCTAGTCATAGGAGCAGCAATTATAGAAAATCCATTTACAAACCGCCGATAATACCCAGCTAGCCCTAAGAAACTTCTAACTTCAGTTACATTTTTCGGTGGTTTCCAATCAACAATGGCTGAAATTTTACTAGGATCAACCCGTATACCATCACCTGAAACAATATGACCCAAAAATCCAACTTCCCGGAGCCAAAATTCACTTTTACTAAACTTAGCATACAGCTGCTTATCTCTCAAAGTTTGCAAAACTATCCTCAAATGCCCAGCATGCTCTGTCTCATCTTTTGAATAAATTAAAATATCATCTATAAACACCACAACAAATCTGTCCAAGTATGGCCGAAATATGTGATTCATTAAATCCATAAACACAGCAGGAGAATTTGTCAACCCGAATGGCATAACTAAAAATTCATAATGACCGTACCTTGTTCTAAAAGCAGTTTTAGGCACATCTGACTCCTTTACCCGGAGTTGGTAATACCCAGATCTCAAGTCAATCTTTGAAAACCATGTCGTTCCTTTTAGCTGATCAAACAAATCATCAATTCTTGGCAATGGATACTTGTTTTTTATTGTCACCTTGTTTAACTGCCGATAATCAACACACAACCTCATAGAACCATCCTTCTTTTTCACAAATAACACGGGAGCACCCCAAGGTGAAAAACTCGGTCTCACAAAACCTTTATCAGTCAACTCTTGCAACTGCGACTTTAATTCCCTCAACTCTGCTGGTGCCATTCTATACGGAGCAATCGAAATCGGAGCTGTTCCCGGTATCAAATCAATACCAAATTCTACTTCCCTGACTGGAGGCAAACCCGGCAATTCTTCTGGAAATACGTCCGTAAATTCACACACAACCGGCACTGATTCAACTTTCTTTTCAACTTCTTTTGTATTAATTACATACGCCAAATAAGCTTCATAACCTTTCTCAGATATCTTTGAGCCGACATTGAAGAAATCACACTAGGCAATGCCTCTGATTTATCTGATTCAACCCATAGAGTTTCACCATTTTCACACTTTAATTCTATAACCTTTTCTTTACAATTTATTTTAGCATCATGCAATGTCAACCAATCCATACCCAAAATAACATCAAACTCATCAAACGGAAACAACATCAAGTCGGCCGGAAAGTAATGATCCTGAATCATTAAAGGACATTTCTTACATACTTTATCAACAGTCACACATTTGCCTAACGGATTCGACACTCTAATCATAAATTCTGTGTTCTCAAGAGGTATATTCATACTAGACATCAATTTCATGCACACATATGAATGAGTAGAACCGGGATCAATCAAAGCAATAACATTAACATTATAGAGAGAAAATGTACCGGTAATCACATCAGGTGAGGAAGCATCTTCACGCGCTTTAATAGCATAAGTTCTAGCCGGAGCCCTTCCTTCAGGTCTAACCGGTGCATCCCTGGCTACATTCTTACTGCTTGTTTCACTTCCAACTTTTCTCGGATACCTTCCCTCGAGTCTGCACCACTAGCTTTTACATTCTGAAATTTTTCTTTCTCAGCTCTCTCTGGGCAGTCTCTAATAAAATGATCCGGAGAACCACATCGAAAACATTCATTTGCTCTGCACGGACCAAAATGATTTCTACCACATCGCTGGCACTCGGGTTTAACAAATCTCGAGTTCCCTACACTGGCTGCAGAAGTATTCTGAGATTTAGGACCCACATTTTGCTTCTTATAATTCCCATATGATTGTCCAGCTGAAGCTTGGGAACGAGGATTCATATTCCTTGACTTTCTAGGTTGCTGTGAAAATGAACTACTCATCGGTCTTTTCTTCCAATTTCTAGTCTCAGCCTCTACCTTTTTCTTTTCTTTAAGTAGTTCTTCAGCCTTGCAAGCTCGATCAACCAATACTACCATTTCTTTTAGTTCAAGGATCCCGACAAATACTTTAATGTCTTCATTGAGCCCGTCTTAAAATCGTCGGCACATCTTGGCTTCTGTAGGAACATATTCCCTGGCATACTTACTCAATCGAACAAACTCTCTTTCATATTCTGAGACTGTCATATTACCTTGCTTCAGCTCAAGAAACTCTTTACATTTCTGATCAATAAACCTTTCACTAGTATATTTCTTCCGAAACTCTTCTTGAAAGAATTCCCAGGTTACCCTCTCTTTCGGTACCACCGAAATCAAAGTCTTCCACCAATTATAGGCTGAATCTCTCAACAAAGATGTAGCACATTTCAAACATTCTTCAGGTGTACAAGATAATTCATCAAATACCCGGATAGAATTTTCAAGCCAGAACTCTGCTTTCTCTGCATCATCATCAATATTTGCTCTAAATTCTTCAGCCCCTTGTTTATGAATTCTGTCAACGGGGGTTCTGTGAAATTTTATCATATCCATACCTTGAGGCATCGGGGTACAGGTTGAGGAATTGGGGGAGGTGGGGGAGGTCGTACATTTGGGTTCGTATGAACGAACTCAGAGTACCATGCACTCATCATTTGGAGAAAGGCTTCCCGATCCCTTTCTCCTCTTCCCTGACCAACAGTAGGAGGTGGGTTTTCAGTCGGCGCTGCCCCTTCAGCCGGAGCTGGCGTATTACTCTCTACTTCATCTGCCACAGCTGGATCGGGATCCATTTACTATATAAAAATCATTTAAAAAGGTCAGAAATCGTCACACTATCACAATTCATACATATGGCATGTATAGCAAAATCCGTACATACAACACGTAGTCCGAGAACCGACTAAACCTGCTCTGATACCACTAAATGTAACGCCCCCACACCCGAGACCATCGCCGGAGTCGAGTATGAGGTGTTACTAAGCTTAATTTAACATATTTAGAACATTGGATTATTTATTTCTACATTCACAGCTTTTAAGCTACTTGCATCATAGTCACAAGAAAAATCATATCTTGAGTTAAGAAACTCGAAATCAAGATCCGTAAATTTTCCCTAAATCTAGACTCATATTCCTATCTACTAATTTTTTTATAGAATTTTTGGTTGGGCGAATTAGTACAGTTTAATAGTTAAATTTACCTCTGTTTCAGGACTTGACTGGTCTGACCTCTGTTTACTTCAAACCACATTTCTCTCTGTAAAAAATCCATATGACTATGAGGTTTGTTTCTAATGAAACTAGACTCAATAAGGATTCTGAGAATATAAAATACACTACCTAATTATATATTTACAATTTATGGTGAATTTCTAAAGTTGGAACAGGGGATTCAGAAACTGCTATGACCCTGTTTCACTAAAATTCAAATATCTTGTAACATATAATTCCTTTACCTGTTTCATTTCTTTCATGTGAAACTAGACATAATAAGCTTAAATTTGATATGTATTCCATCACCAAGTTAAATTTCTATGATTTTTAGTAAATTTTTAAACTCGCGTCAGTGTTGCTGCAGTATTCTATTTATGGCAAATTTCATCCCTTTTATGAGTTTTTATGCACTAAGTATCTTAATAATTTTCCTTAACATCAAATATAATCTAAACTAAATATTTTCATAATTTATCATTATCAAGCATTTCCTCAACCATTCCATCACCATACCATAAGATCATTTACACAAAAAAAGTATATTGCTATACATGCCATACTTAAATTTACAAGCCATTACCAAAAGTCTTCCGGATAGTGTGACTGAGCCTTCGACCTATCCCGACTCCTGAGCTGGCTTGTCCAAAACTACAATGAGTAAGAAGGAGGGAGTAAGCATAAATGCTTAGTAAGTTCATATGCAAATAATAAGTAACATAACAAACAGTCATACCAATCAACATTAGCATGTATCACTAAAACACATATCACATTTTTAATCATTTTTCATCATCTTATTACCTTATCATGGTTGTATCAATACTCAACCCGAGGGTTAAATACATACCTGTCCAAAATAACCATTTCACATCACTCACCAATACTTCTCTTTACATCTCGAATATTCCTCCATTGAGTAGAACTTTACCCGTTGAACACATCGGAATATAATTCGGATACATGGATAACTTGCACATAAGTGCCATATATGCAATCAAGCAATCATGTAACCCGCCCATAAGCGAACTCAGACTCAACTCAACGAGCTCAGGCGTTCGCATCCATAAGTGAACTCGGACTCAACTCAACGAGTTCGGATGCCTAGTTACATCTCACGAACTCGGACTCAACTCAACGAGTTCGGACATTCGCATCCATAAGTGAACTCGGACTCAACTCAACGAGTTCGGATGCTCAATCATCCTAGTGACATGTCACTTGTATCCTAATCTATTCCTAAGGTTCAAACAGGATTTTTCCTCGAACACTTATCCTTGCCGTCTTCCGTAGAATGCCGAAATCAATACTCGGTAACAATTATATTTAACAAGTAGTTCACATAATTTACATATTATTTGAAATTAACCACAAAGCATACATTTCATAATAAAATTCAGCATAACATATAATTAACATCAATAACTTAAAAATAACCATTATGATACATTATTTACACATGAACTTACCTTGGTACCAAAATACAAAGATTTTGCAATTTAGTCCACAATCTTTTCTTTTCCTCGATTGAGGTCGATTCCACGTCTTTCTTGATTATGGAGCTTGGAAGCTTGAAACAAACCCTAGCTATGGAGAACCCTTGAAATTTCGGCCTAATGAAGAAGATGGACAAAAATTGGCTTTTAATTTTGTTTTTAATTCATTTTAATAACTAAATGACCAAAATACCCTTACTACTAAACTTTCCAAAAATTCCTTCCATGTCCTAATTTTGTCCATGAACTTAAAATTGGTCAAATTGCTATTTAAGACCTCCTCATTAATATTCCAAAACAATTTCATACTAAAAACTTCTAGAATGCAAGTTTTGCAACTTATTCGATTTAGTCCCTACTTTCAATTTAAGCACTTTAGGCATAGAATTTCATCACGAAATTTTCACACAATCATGCAATCATATCATAAACCTAAAAATAATTTGTGGCATAGCCACCAGGATGCTTCCTCCATAATATAACCCATGTCCCCATGCAATAGATATACATTCATGGCATACATTATACAGATTTAATTCATCATGCTTTTCAGACAAAATTAACCCTAAGGGTACAAAGGTCATTTTGCATACATAGGGGTATAATGGTAATTTTGCATACATAGGGGTATAATGGTAATTTTGCATACATAGGGGTATACTAGTACATCTAACTATTTCTAAGGTTTTCATGCATATCGTAGCCATTACGTTTAGCTAGAAACTCTTACCGAGTGTTCTTACCGAATTGGGCCCGTTGGCCCATTGACCCAGTTTTGGCCCATTAAGCCCAAAATATCAAAACACACGAAATCGCGCGTACTTCAGTTTTATCACTTTCGATTACCAGTAATAATTACCCATACGTCTTACGAGCATTCGCACACTCGCAAGTGCCCAAAATACCAGCTTTTCGGCATTTTGGCTTTTCGGCTTTTGCCAATCTAGCCTATGAGAGGGTGTCAGTTACACACCTGTTTTAGGATTTCCTCAACAAGATCTACACACGAACTTCCTACAATTGAATCACTTAATATTACTCCAAATATCGAAATAAGATTGAGTATATAGTCCCCTACCACATTCGGCCAAACATGCCTAAAACCCTTATTGCTCTTACCTTACTGCTGACAGATGGTTAACTCCAAAGATCCGATCGTTCCACCTGTCCAAGCCCTTGATCAACTGCCTCTAAATCATGCTATTACCAAAACAAAATAGTTATTACGACCCCTCAGGGTTACAAGTCCAAATCGACAACCTCCCTAACTTTTAGGGATTTCGGCTTTTCCTAAAATATGTAAGAAGACTAAGTTTTGGAGAAGACTTACCACCGATTCCTTAGTGACTGATTCCAATGAGTTTCCCACTCGATCCCGATGTAGATCTAAGCCCTCAGATGATAACAAAAGTCGATCTTTCAATGACTTCAGTATTCGGCCAAGTCCCTTTTAATGTGGGGTTTTCGGCTTTTTGCAACTTGTGTTTAGAAAGGTAAAACGAGAGGGTTTTGCTATGGTCTTGCATCAAAACTTGAGTTTTTAGAGGGCTGGTGAATCGGCCACAAATGATGAAGAGAAGAGATGTGGTTTTGGTTATAAGAAATCGGCACAAAAAGAATCAAGCTTTCGAGATTTCGGCTTTTTATGGCCAAAGGCTATGAAGGTTTTGAAACGGTTGAAGGGAAAAATGGAGATGAACAAGATGGTAGGAAGGTTCGGCAATGGAGGAAAGGAGATGAAGAAAAAAGGTTGATGAGGAGAGGAGAAAAGAAAAGATAAGGAGAAAAGTCAGGAAACGGCACCAACTACCCTAAGTGCCGAATTTATACTAGCTCCTTAACCTAGCTGAATTTTGCCCCCTTAAAGAATCCCTTGGCCGGCCACCTCTTGCTCTTTAAGAGTCCAACATTCAGCCAACACATCTCTCCCTAATCAGCTCCTAATTTCTCTCCCTTATCCCCTCCTTGCTCCATCTCCTGAGCAACTCAAACTCTTGTTAACAGTCTTTCACTTCATTTCCATTACCTACCTTTTCTGTTCATAAAAATTAATCCCTTGTTTTGCTATCAATGTGACTTGAACCTGGGTCCTCCGTAGCTTCCACACGCCACTTATAGCCTTCCCTGTGGCGTCACATGCCACTTCACCACTTGCTTCCTTGTGATCTATTTTACACAATTAATTCCTCAAAGCCCAATTTACCAGAACCCCTTTCTCTTATGGAATTAAAATTAATTAAAACTATCGGGTTATCCTAAGCTTGGGCCTTCTAGAGGCCCACTATCACAATTAAACCTACACTTAACAAGTAGAACACAGAATTTTTAATTTTACAATTTTTTTTTCAGAATTCCCAAAAATTTGGGGCGTTACAGTCGAGCTCCAGCATTTGTTGCGGACTCACCATAGCTCATATGATCTTACTGTTTCACCTCTCCTAGGCTTACCGTTTCACCTCTCCTAGGCTTACCGTTTCACCTTTACAGAGCTTATTGTTTAGCTCTTCAGAGCTTACCGTTTATTATCTCAGGAGGAGCTTACTGATCATGGCTTGAAAAAGCAAAAATGATGATAAATTGACAGATTACTGATTTGTACAATTAATGTGTATCACCCGAGTATCCCTTGATATTTCAGTAGGTTCAACAGGCATTAAACTGACATGATTTATGAAGATTACATGATATAAGAGCTATATGATTTACATAAATTATAAGTTACATGAATTACATGAATTACATGGATTTTCTGATATATGAATACATAAATTATGTGGATAATATGATACATGAGGTAGTTATATAATTAGTATTTGATGTTATATGAATGTTATTTTTTTAGTTTCATCCTTATGAAGGAATGAATATATGAATGTTAGATGACTAACTTGTGAATGGTGATGTGAATAGGCATTATGAGCAAATGGGTTGGATTTTTAATTTGTTATAATGCTTATTGTCATTTGGTAAGTTTAATTCTATATTATACTTGCTTACTAAGCTTAATGCTTACTCTATTTATTTTTTTCCATGTTTTATAGATTCGAAAGTTTGCTCGATTTGGTTAAAGTCGAAGATTACTATCACACTATCTAGGCAACTTTTTGGTACTTTTGGAACTCATGGAAGGTATGTAAATATGGCATGTATAAGCTAGTTTATAGGTTGTGAAGTATGACCATTTTATGTTAATGACTTTGATGTGAATTTGGTATATGACAAGCTATGTGATATGGCTTGAATAGTTATAGTTGTTTTGGTTGTATATATGTGGCTCCATATAATGTGTTTTGGTTTATAAAAGATGGAATGAAAAGATGCAAATGTTTTTTTGAGATGTGGTTTAGACATGCTTGGTCCATGAATGCAAAATTGGCATATTTGAATGATACCAAATGATGTATGTGTGTATGAATATGTTTGGTAATGACATGACATCGTAAGTTGATATGAATTGTTTGGAATGCCTATCATGAATTTGAATTGGTTGAGATTTGGAGCATGTTTTGAATTGTTTATATTTTGTTTATGAAATGGTTATAAAATGATTGTCAATTGGATTGTGAATTGTGGTTTGTATGCTTGTGTTATTAGGGTGGCAAAGCAAATAGCCTATTTTTGTTCACACGGGTAAGGACATGGGCGTGTGTCTCAGCTGTCTTGCTCAAAGGCCATTTTGAAATGAACCTGAGCAGACTACACAGTCACACACACTCGAGCGTGTGTTTGGCTGTGTGGCCAAGTCAGTTTCAAGCACGGGCTGGACACATGGGCATGTGACTGGCCGTGTGGCCAAGTCAGTAGCCTCTCTAATTTTCACACAGCCTGGCACACGAGTGTGTCTTGTGGCCGTGTGGACAAGACAGTATGTATGCCCTGTTTTTCCACGACTTAGACACATGGATGTGTCTAATGCCGTGTGAAGCACACGGCTATTCACACGGGCGTGTGATATTTGAAAAGTTGAAAATTTTCTAAGTTTCTAAAATTTGTAATATGTTATGATTTAGTCCTGAATGTATGATTAAAGTTTGATATATTTAATTTATGTACATAATGGATGTGAATGAATGTTATTGATTGAATTATGATGTTTCTAGATAAATAATTTGTAACACCCAAACCCGGCCTGGGCGATACGGCCGAATCTAGTGTGTCTCATCGAAGTGTTTTTGGAAATAGGACTTATCATTAAGAATTTGAATTTAAGTTAAAACCCTTTTAGTTTTTATTGTTTGAGAAAATTTGGCAAATTATGTTGTTCCTAATTGAAATCAATTTGTCAAAACAATTGCCATATTTATCACCGTTGATTCCTTAAACTGAATAAAATCGTGGAAGCTTTTAAAAACCTTGAAGTTTAAATGCGTATTTTCATTGAAAACAGTTATTACTTTGAAAACTCATCTTTTCCTAGTCTAGCAGTTTAAGGTAAGAAATCAAAGCCCAAGTAGATGTTAAAACCACAAATGGCCTTATTAAATAACCAAAAACCCAATATGAAATTTAAATAAATAAAGTCAAAAGTAGAATGCCAGCAATAGTTTAGCCACCTCCGAGTCCCTCGCAGCTCCAAACCGTCTAAGGCTGAGGATTATCTGTACAGTTAAAAGAAAGGGTGAGTTTACGAAAACTCAGTGTGTAATCCCCTATCAGTCAAACAATAAATAATGCATGCGATAACTGTCTAGGCCAGAGCCCTATTCAGTAACAGTACAGTCTAGACCTTAGCCCTATACAGAAACAGTGTGGGCCTAAGCCCAATCCAGTATCAGTACAGTGCAAATATGCAACCCATCCCAATCCAGCCAACACACCACTCCGTACCAACCAACACACCATGTGGGGATAAAATCGACCCACCCATCCAACACACCAATATCGCAGCAAAGCTGTCAGTAACAGTAAATGTGGCAAAGCCACCAGTATTAGCATATGTGGCAAAGCCACCAGTAATAGTAATTACGTGGCAAAGTCACTAATATTGTACTTCCTCTAAATCAGAAACCCAACCCCATGCAGTATGTCGTATAGTAAATATTACATGTATACAGTATGTCATACTCAAAACCAGTCATATAAATGTCATACACACATCAATTAACCTACCACTAGGGGTGTAATGGTCTTTTCGTCGGTTAGGGGTAAAATAGTAATTTTACCTCTTAGGGGTATTTCGGTCATTTAACTAATTTTGGGATCTCAGTACAGATAAAGACCCTTCAAATGGTCTACAGTCGTCTCGAATGATTCAGATAACCCATATGGCCAAAACAGTGTAAATAGGCCCAAGGCCCATTACTCGGCCCAAGTGGGCCCACACACTCGTGTGGCCCAGTTAGCCCAAATTCAGCCATGACTATGCGATCACCATAGCCCACTCCATTATTTGTCACTTACCGCAAAATTTATTCGTGTGGGGCCCCCTAGCCCATTGGGCCCACACGGCCCATCTCGACCCAACGAGGCCCATAATGGCCCAAGCCCACAAGAACACTTCTTGCGGCCTCTACAGTCTGTCGCCCATGACTTGTGGGCTCGGTTTACCCCACGAGCATTCGCGCACTCGTGAGGCCTCAAATGCCGAAGTTTTGGCTTTTCAGCTTTTCGGCTTTTGCCGATTCACAGTAACATAGTGGTGTGAATACACACTTTTATCCAACATTTTGACAGTAGCAAATTTGGGTGTTCAATTACACACCTTTTTACACAACCACTTCAAACTCCTTAAGCGCCCAACCTACAATTGTCCCAACATACAGTTAGTCCACCATTTATCAGTGTTTAAAATACTTAACCCAAATAGACAATACTACAAACCTCGATTGCACGACTTGTTCCTTTAGATCATAGTTTAAATCGACCATACCTTTCTTTGTTGAGAAACTATGATAACAAAAAATCTTAATAGGTGGAATCGATTATAATTGAGGCTTAAAATCATGAACAATAACCTTACAGAAAATAAATAGGGCCATCCGACCTATGCGCATAAGGCAGGGTACCAAAATTACCTTAATCAATTAGTGGGTGATAGGGTTTTGGTAGCTAGAGACTTTATGCAGTTTCACACCTCCGAAACACCTAAAAACAATGAACAAACATTAAGGGGAAGGAGTCACCATTTGGCAATCACAAAATACTAAGAGAAGGAGTATTCAGTTTTTAGAGGAAGACAAAAGAAACAGATTTGTCAAATCACTTAACAGAACACTTACTGATTCGTCAGAACCCTTGCAGACCGAAACGATTTACCAATACTAGAGAAGAATAATATTCAGCCAACCACTACCCAAACTGTAACATCCTGATTTTGAGCCTAGTCAGAACAGTGGTTTTGAGACCACAAATTTGACGGGGAATTTTTTTATTATATTTTTATGGTCCATGATTTCATGAAATGATTTCGTGAAAATTTCATTCGAAAATTTTGATGTTTGGGCACTTAATGTGGTCAAAAGGACTAAATTGTAAAAAGTGTAAAAGTTGAGTTCTACATGTTAGAAGTGTCAAATTGTTATGAATTTTTAAATTAAAAGTCCTTAAATGGTTAGACCATTGGTTAATTTTTGGACAAAAATGGAAATGAAATGGGTGTAATAAAATATTTTTAAGTTAGGGGTATTTTGGTAAACTAATAATTAAAAGAATTAAAAAGGGAAATAAGCCAAATCAGCTATGATCTTCTTCATTCAACCATTTCTACCAGCAGCAGCCATGGTTAGGGTTTGTTCAAACTCCCAAGCTCGATTGTAAGTGCTCCCTAGCCCCGTTTTTAAAGTTCTTTACATTTTTGAAATCCCGATAACTTGATTAAGCTTATTCTAGCAATATTTTAAACTAGGGTTTATATTTGGAAAAAATACCCATAGGTAAAATGTGTTTATTTTGATGTTCTATGGTAGAACATGCAGCTTGAAATTGTGTTAAACAACTTTTACTAAGCGATTTTACGTGAAAACGAGTAAAACGACATAATCAGTAAAAATACCTAATGTTCATAAGTACATGTTAGAGTGCGAATTTGATGTTGCTATAGAAGGGGAAAATGATCAGCATGTCATAAAACATAAGAAACTAGGATGAACTTTAATTTACAAGCCTAGGGGACAAAATGTAATTTTGACAAAGTTTAGGGGGAAAATTGTAATTTTTCCAAAATATAATTTTGGGTCAATTTGAATAATTTGAGTCCTAATTAGGCTATATTTGTAAATATAGAGCAAGGAAAATTGAAATTCGGGCTAAATCGGCAAAATACCAAGTTGTGGATAAAATGGTAAATTACCGTTTTTGGATTCGAGATAAGTTCGTGTGTTAATAATAATGCAATACCATACTTGAATTGCAATTTTCTATTATTATGGCATAAATTGTATGATTTAATATGTTTAGGAGAAGTTGATGGATGGTGTGTATGATATGGAAAATGTGATGCTTGTTGTGTCATGTGAAATTGAATGACAAATTATTGTTACATGAATTGAATGTTAAATTACTATTACATGGGTTGTATGAATTGCTACACGGTTGTACCTGATGAGATTTCGACAAGTAAGTTTGTACATAAATAATTTATCGATTCTTTTTATTTTATTATATTTTGTTATCATATGAAATGTGGCTGCCTATAGAATGATTTTTTTTGTTGTAAATTGCAAATTGAAAAAGGACTATGAATAAATTTGCAAAACGTTGGAAAGTGAGGAATTTCTTGGTTGAGCCTTCTAAATAGAAATGATACGAATGATCTATTGTGAGGTCACGTGTGTAGTACTAAGTGCAAGCTACTACGTGTACCAGATAATTGGTCACATGTTTAGTACTAAGTGCAGGCTACTACGTGTACCAGATAATTGGTCACATGTGTAGTACTAAGTGCAGGCTACTATGCATACCTGATAACTTCGATCAGGTGTGTAGTAATAAGTGCAGGCTAGTAGTGTATCAGAAGATTAGGTCACGTGTGTAGTACTAGTGCAGGCTACTACGTGTACCAGATAATTGGTCGCATGTGTAGTACTAAGTGCAGGCTACTATGCGTACCAGATAGCCTTGGCTACAAGTGTGATAATATGTGCAGGCAACTAAGTATCAATTATTATTCTGAAGAGTTCAACGGGAAAATCAATTGAGTAAAAATACATGTGAACATGATTATATGATGAATAAGTGCAGGTATATGTTTATGAAAATTATGAGTAATGTGCTTGATATTTGAGTGAACTTCGATAAGACAAAATGATTTAAGTGAAATTATGTAAGGGTGAATTTTAGTAGTAAAACAGTGTTGGACAGTAGTAGTTGCGTGAATTTGAAAATTCACCAAAAATTGTGTAAATTGAATTAAATTTCAAATAAATTATGGAGTTAAATCTTAATGAGTCTATTTTCATATAAAAGAAACAAGTGGGGCAAAATATTCTATATTATGTGATATTCTAATTTTTGTGAGACAGTGTCAGAATGAATTTGAGATCCTCAATTCCAACTTGGAAAAATTGTTAAAAATAGTAAAAAAATAATTATGAGTTATAATTTATATGAATAGAATCATCAATGAGTCTGATTTCAGGAGGAATGGATGGGAATATCATCCGAGTCCTGAAATATGAGATAAATAATTTTTAGTGAAGAGAGTTCAGAACTGTTGGATAGCAAAATAGGGGAAAATTTAATGAATAAACTGTACTAATTGACTAAACCAAAAATTCTAGAAATTTTGTGGGAGAAAGGTATATGAGTTTAGTTTCAAGGAAAATTCAAAAAACTAAATTTGGTGTTTCGTAGCTCCAGATATGAATGATTTAGTAACTTTAACTCAATAAAATAGCTTAACCTGAACATCTGTAATTGTACGATTATAGTGTTTTATCTTGAAAAGCATGTTAGTAATTGGTTATTAATTTCATACGGACTTACTAGGTGGAAAGCTTACCCCTCCTCTCCATTTCTTTAGTATTGGCAGGTCAACTCGGGGTTGGAGATCGTCGGAGGCAGAATCACACTATCAAGCTATCACTTTTGGGAGAATTATTTCAAATATTTGAAATATCGAGTGAGTGGCATGTATAGGAGGTTCGTTTCATGTCATGTATTATTATTATGATTTGGCCAAACGTATTGGCCTACATCGAGCTATTGTATATGGCCATGAGATGTGGCCTTTATTCATTGTGGTTTGTAAGTTTAAATTTTCATGTCATGTTCTATGCTTATGATGTGATGATATAGTTAGACTTGTTTGTTATGCATTATGGTAGGCAAATAATATGTTGGTATTAAAATAGAAGATGTTGAATGTTATTGAAACCATGTATGTGCATGTATGTGCTAATATCTTGTGTTGAGGTTGATAGCCATGAGAGTTGGCTACAGTCAAATGTGTTTAAAATGAATGACATGTTGTTGTATGATTATGAATGTATAAGTGCTCATTTATGCCATGTCATATGTATTTGATTATGTTTCTATGCATGTGTTTGAAAAGTTTTGAATTAAATGACATTTTATGGCCCGATTTTGTATAAAAGTTGAAATTTAAGTCCGATAATGCCTTGTATCCTGTTCCGTCATTGGACGTGGATAAGGGGTGTTACATTTAGTGGTATCAAAGCTATGGTTTAGTCGATTCTCAGACTAACCTAGCATGTGTAAAGTCTAGCTATGCATTCCATAGATCTGTGATAGTGTGATGTCTCCTGACGCGATTGAGGACTATCTTGTTTAGACAGAGGTACTCTCCAACCGAGCTGCACAGACCATGTTCAATGTGATGCGAAGGTAATTGAGTAAATTGCGATCATGATGAGTCTTGATTCAAAAAAAAAGTATGAATAAAAGTTCATGATATGTGTATGAGATAACATGTGAAATGAAAGTTCATGTTGTGATGAATACCCATGCTTGCTTAAGGCTTATATGATGTAGTGCATGTGGCTTACTTGATCAGACGAATGGGATAAATAGAAATTCGTAGAGGTATGGATAAAGGATTGTAATGAAATGAACTTATCTATGTTAAATTTTTTGAACTGACTTATATGATTGTAATGATATGTACATGATAATGCACGAAATGAAAGTTACAATTGTGATGCAAATATCTATGTTTGTTTGACCCTTATATGATGTCTTGAGCATGACTTAATTGATTAAATGAATGGATAAGTAAAGCTATCTAGGAAACATAGGATGCATGCATAAGTATACTTGTCTAAATGGGATAACTAAAAAATTGGTGTAAACCAACATGAATGAGGCATTGCCTGAATGAATGACATGATTTTGACAATATTGCTATGATGGTGAAAGTTGTGTCATATGTACATGTATAAGAAAGTCGAGTCAGGGGCCCTACAAACCCTCCCCCTTACTGAAGTGGTGTTTATAATGAAATTTCATGAAATTTGTACTGAGTAAGTTTCCAGTTGAAAAACTAAAGAGTTCAGTGCTAGAATAGTTATATGTATGATTAGAGATTGAAGAATGAGTTGATAAGTAAAGTCAGAGCTAGAAAAGTATCAGGTTGGCATAAGGATTATTGCAATTATGCACTATTCCAGTGAGAGAAGAAATTTATTTTGATAAATTGAATTACTAAGGTACAAGGTCAAGAAAAGTGTAAATCAAAATTTATTAGAACTGGTCTTCTTTAGTGAAAGGTAATATGAAATTTGTGATAGCAGAAATAGTTGGGAAATGATATCTGAAATGTGTAATATTTGAGTGTGACAGTTACGGCTGGATAGATTTTAGCAGTCTCTTATAACATGTTCTATGTGTTTATCCGTTCCCAGAAATATTTCTATGGCTGTTGATCTTTTGAAGAAATTCTTGTTATATGGGGATGTTTTCTAATCCTGATGTTAGACGAAAGCATTGGTAGCCATATTTTCTATTATATTCTGCCTGATAAAAATTGATGAGAGAATATGTATGATACTGTGATTCTGTTTCTTCTACTTGATGCTCCATTAGATATAAATATATATATGGGAAGATACATTGTTCTTGTTGCATTTGATTCCAGTGAGATTAAATGATGTTTTCTTCTGGATTTCTTTTCTCTGAGGAATTAACGAGATCTACCATATTTTCTTATGAGTTTGATTTTTGATTTTCCGGTATAGTATCGTATCTTGGGTTTCTTTATTTTGGATTTTTTTATTCTGGGTTTCTCTATCTTGGATTTCTTTACTCGGTTTTCTTGTTATCTTTATTCCATAATTTGTCAATTATGACTCGTGTTTGAAGTGCATTCTTCGGCTCGTGATAATCATGTCAATATGGCTATACTTCTGATTTGATATTGGTAATGTGGTGATTTTAGTATTAGGATTTTTCTAATTTCCGTGTAAGGATTTGACATCAGCAAAGGTATAGGTGATAAAAGCACGAGTTTCAGTCGGTATGGTGGATTACTTCTCTCAAGTAAGTTAATCATAGTTAATGTCTTCAATTGAGATATTTTGGTTACTTGAGCTAATGCAATTGAGACTATTTTGATTAGCGTAATGAATGAATAGTAAAGGGTTGCATGATGAATTGTTTTGTAACTAGAAGATAGGATTACTTGAAATGTCATTCACTGGTGATTAAGATCGACTCGGGTGTTCAATTTGTGTGAATTATTTATGTGAAAGATTCCATGTGACAATTATGTCAGGATTATTTTTTTCAAGTCTGATAATAGAATTTCATTTCTATATGGATAAAAGGCAAATAGTCTAAACGAGAAGTGTATATCTCTTAGAAAAATTTTGATATGAGTTAAAGCTACTACGAAAGATGAGGTTTTCGTCTCATGAAAGCTGAAAAGTTTATTACATGTTGGAAAAATTCGGACAGATGAGAATATTGTTAACCGAAGTGTCTGAGCTGGACTAGTCTGCATTGAGTAAAGATTTCCTAATTTTTAGTAATGTAATGTTGTATGAATTGTGATGTGTTTCAAGACAATAAGGTAATGTGATAGTTTAGAGCATTCGATGCCACAAAAAATCTAAATTGTTAATGGGGTTAAAGCCGAGCATTAAGTTGTACCAGAATTATCTCTGCCAGTATTGATATTAGGATAGAAATGAGAAGAATTATTCTCGAAGCCATATCAGAATTATTACTGTAGCGGAAATAAGAAAATGTGATGTATCTTATTGTTAAATGTCTGACAAGATCTGTAAATCATACCGGTATTCCATAAATTTCTGCTTATTAGATTCATTGAATTTCAGGTCTCTTTGATTGTAGGATTTTTTTTGAAATTATAGTCTCCATTAACCAAAATGAGATCTGGTTTTACGTCATGTGTAACACCCCTAACCCGTAACCGACTTCGAATTAGGGTTACTAGGCATTACTAGACAGACAGAACATTCTGGCCCAAATCAGAATCATAGATATAATTTATCACCATTTCGTAAACAATCATCTCTAAATATGGTCTACGAGACCTAAACATACATTAAAAGAAAGGTCAGAATTAAATCGAACCTATTCAGAATTTTTAGAACTTAACCAATTTTTTTCAAACTGTTACAGTCAAACGCCCATGCTACTAGGCAGCGTGTCACACACGGGCACTAGACATGCCCATGTGAACCAGCCGTGCAAAAAATATGTTAAATACTGACTTTTCACACGGCCAATAGGCATGCTCGTGTGCTATAGCCGTGTGATACTTAGCTAGCTACTGACTTTAGCCCACAGCCATTTGACACGCCCGTGTGTCAAGACCGTGTGATTCTTAGGAGAATACTGCTTTTCTTACACGGCCACAAGGCACGCCCGTGTACCCTAACCGTGTGGCACAATGCAGACTTGGTTTAAGCCAATTTGTCATCCCTTTTTGGGTCCAATCCTACAAGAAATAATATACAACATTCATACCAAAATTTCTAACCAATTTCATGCTTAAGAATGACCAAAACATATTATAACTTAGCACATTACAACCATACACCAAAACTATTCACAAACTCATCATTGTTAGCCAACTCCCACGGTATAATATATGTACATATCAAAACTTATATACATAGACCTTCTAGCCTATACATGCCATACTTTGGTAATTTACACTTTCAAAAGTACCAAAATGAATTCGATAGTGTGGTGACGATCCTTGACTATCCCCGAGCCTTCAGTAGCTCGATAACTATAAAACAGACAGTAAACATGCAGAGTAAGCTACAAAGAGCTTAGTAAGCCAAATACAATTGGTCTAATTACTAAAGCATATATGTACCATTCAACCATATAGATTCATAACCATTTCATAGAATAATTCATACTTAACCATACACCATTGTTTGCAAATATGTCATTCTTCATTTCCAGTTCTATACATTTTTCATAGAGATAGAGTTTTTCATATTCAGAAATTTAGTACGATACAAACGTACCTGCATAGGTTATACATTTCATATACTCATATTTCCTACGCTATCATCAGATAGTCCAGAAATGCTACATATGTTCATAACCAATTACAATGCCGACGTCCCGGACGTGGTCTTACATGTAATTCAATATCGATGCCTCTGTCCCAGATATGGTCTTACATGAAATCAGATATGATGCCGATGTCCCAGATATGGTCTTACACGTAAATCTCAAATCGAAGCCTGTGTCCCAGACACGGTCTTACACGATATCTCAGATCGAATTCAACGTTCCTTTAGAAGCATACAGATACTTTTCAGATACTAGCATATTATCAGAATTTACTCAGAGTTCATTCATTAGGCTCTTAAGGCCGTCCAATACGAAATATAGTTTACATGCGCAGAATTTTGTCAATTTAACACATAATTGTAATTTGACTTACCTCGGACGAATTTCAGATAAAACGAGTTGACTATTCAACTATTTTGGACTTCCTCCGATCTAAGTCTGATTTTCTTTGTTCTTGATCTAATACAATACAAATTCAACCATTCAATCATTCATTTCATTCAATATAATCCATATACACATATGTGGGCACTTTGCATTTTAGCCCTTACATTTTCACACTTTGACAATTTGTTCATTTTTCACAAAATCACAAATATGTAAAATTCACCAAGACCATAGCTTGGCCGAATGTATATAGCTTCCATACAAGCCTAATTAACATATTTAATTCACAATTTAGTTCTTCAAAACCCCATTTTCACAATTTAGCTCAATTAGCTCTATTTCATCAAAATTCAAAGACAAAGCTTAATAATCTCACACATATCGTTCATAATCCATATAAAAATATCACAAGGCTCATATAATCATCAATGGCACATTTCATAATCTTCAACGAAAATAGAAATTCAGACATGGGTTTTGAAGAACACAAAGCAGCGATCACAGAAACATAGAAATTATCAAAAATCAAGCAAAATGGACTATCCTCTTCACTCATGCAATGGCCGAATACTTTGAAGCTTCAATGGCTTCTTCTTTCTCTTAATTTTCAGCTGAACAAGGTGATAATATGGCTACTTTCATGTTTTCATTTTATTTTTTCCCATTTTGCCCTTTGTTAAAAAATTATCCACTCACCTAACACATGTCCAACATTGTCCACTTACTATATCAAATGTATTTTTTACATGCAAGGACCCTTATTTTAAAAGCCAATTCAAATAGGTGCTTTAACATCTAACACTCAACTTTTACACTTTACACAATTTAATCCTTTTTCATAATTAAGCACAGAAACAAACAAATTAAATCATAGAAATTTCACAGATACAAATTCATATATCACATACACAAAAAATAATATTAAAATATTTTTTGGACTAAGATTTGTGGTCTCGAAACCACTATTCTGACTAGGGTCAAAATTGGACTGTTACAATTCTCCCCCTTAGGGATTTTCGTCCCTGAAAATCTTACTGTTAAACAGACTCAGATATTGTTGTCTCATTGTATCCTGGGGCTCCCACGTAGCCTCTTCTACACCGTGACGATGCCACATCACTTTAACTAGAGGAATTGTTTTACTACGTAATTCTTTAATCTCACGAGACAGAATACAAATCGGCTTTTCTTCACAAGTCATATCAGAATAGATTTCAAGATCAGACGAAGAAATTACATACGAAGGATCAGATCTGTATCGTCGAAGCATCGATACGTGAAATACATTATGTATCTTTTCCAACTCAGATGGTAGCCTCAATCTATAAGCAACCAGCCCAACTCGCTCGGTGATTTCATAGGGTCCAATGAACCTCGGACTCAGTTTCCCTTTTTTACCAAATCGGAACAATTTCTTCCATGGAGGTACTTTCAGAAACACTTTATCACCGATCTCAAATTCAATATCTTTTCGTTTTAAATCTGCATAAGATTTTTGACGAAGGTAGCTTTCAAACTATCTCGGATTACTTTCACTTTCTGTTCTGTTTCTTTGATCAAATCAACCCCGTGAATCTTGTTCTCACTGAGCTCAGACCAGTATAACGGAGTTCGACACTTCCTACCATATAAGGCTTGTACGGTGCCATTTTGATACTCGATTGAAAGTTATTATTATAGGTGAATTCAATCAAAGGCAGATACTATTCCCACACACCTTTAAACTCGAGAATGCAACATCTCAACATATCCTCCAGTATCTGAATAATCCGTTCAGATTGACCATCCATTTGTGGATGAAAAGCAGTGCTAAAATGCAATTTAGTTCCCAGAGCATCTTGCAATTTCTTCCAAAATCGTGATGTAAATCTCGGGTCTCTATCAGATACTATTGACAATGGCACACCATGCAATCTCACAATATCAGAAATATACAACTCAACTAGCTTATCCAGCGAATAATCAAACCGAATCGGAATAAAATAAGTTGATTTCCTCAAACGATCAACTACAACCCAAATTGCATCTTTCTTTTTTTGAGACAGAAGCAAACTCGAAACAAAATCCATGGTCGCTTGATCCCATTTCCACTTTGGAATCATAATCGGTTGTAATAACCTAAATGGCACCTGATGCTCAGCTTTAACTTGCTGACAGATTAAACATCTCGAAACAAATTTAGAAATATCTCTTTTCATTCCCGGCCACCAATATAGTTGTTTCAAATCATTATACATTTTCGTACTCCCCAGATGTACAGAAAATCTACTACTGTGAGCTTCACTCAAAATCATCCGAATCAACTCTGAATTTCTCAGAACACAAAGTCTATTTTTGAACCTCAGACAGTCATCAACATCTATCCGGAATTCAGAATCGGAATCAGAATTACACTAAGTTCTTTTAGCCATAATATCGTTGATATTCTGAGCTTCGATAATCTATTATAAAAACAAGGGTTTTGCTTTCAATTCAGCACAAACCTAGGTATCATTAGACAGTGTTAAATGAGCGTCCATAGCACGCAACGCAGACAATGATTTCCTACTCAGAGCATCAGCAACAACGTTAGCTTTGCCCGGATGATAATCAATCACAAGTTCGTAGTCTTTTAGCAATTCTAACCATCTTCTCTGTCGTAGATTCAAATCCTTTTGTGTCATTAAATACTTCAGACTTTTATGATCAGAAAACACATGACATTTCTCACCAAACAGATAGTGACGCCGAATCTTCAAAGCAAACACAATGGCAACTAACTCAAGGTCGTGTGTCAGATAGTTCTTCTCATGTGGCTTTAATTTTCTCGAACCATAAGCAACAACTTTTCCTTCTTGCATTAAAACACAACCGAGTCCATTCAATGAAGCATCGCTGTAAACAACGAATTCTTTACCTGACTCAGGTTGTACTAATACCGGAGCTTTAGTTAACAGAGCTTTTAACTGATCAAAACTTTTCTGACATTGCTCAGACCATTCAAATTTCACATCTTTCTAAAGCAATTTTGTTAATGGAGTTGCTATCACAGAGAAATCTTTTACAAATCGTCTGTAGTAACCGGAAAGTCCCAAAAAACTATGGACTTCAGATACATTCCTCGGAGGCTTCCAATCCAGAATATCTAAAATCTTGCTCGGATCAACTTAGATATAGGAAGCTGATACAATATGACCTAGAAAACTAACTTCTCGCAACCAAAATTCACAATTACTAAACTTTGCATACAATTGTTTATCTCACAGAGTCTGTAGCACTATTCTTAAATGCTTGGCATGCTCATTTTCATCTCGAGAATAAATCAATATGTCATCAATGAATACAACCACAAATTGATCTAAATACGGTCTGAAAATTATATTCATCAAATCCCTAAAAATAGCAGGTGTATTCGTTAATCTAAAAGGCATAACTAAAAATTCATAATGTCCGTACCTCATTCTAAAAGTAGTTTTCGAAATATCAGAATCCTTTACTCGCAACTGATTGTAACCCAATCTCAGATCTATCTTAGAAAACACAGTAGCACCTTTTAACTGATCAAATAAATCACCAATTCTAGGCAGAGGGTATTTGTTCCTTACAGTCACTTTGCTAAGTTGGCGGTAATCAATACATATTCTCATTGTGCCATCTTTCTTTTTCACAAATAGAACAAGAGCACCCCCATGGTGAAAAACTCATTTAGAAAACCCTCGATCAGTCAATTCTTGCAACTGAGATTATAATTCCTTTAACTCTGTTAGAGCCATTCTATATGGAGCTGTTGAAATCGGAGTAGTACCAGGTACTAATTCAATGCCAAACTCAGCTTCTCGAATCAGAGGCAAACCAGGTAGTTCTTCAGGAAACACATCAAAGAATTCATAGACAACAGGCACTGATTCAACTTTCTTATCATTCACTTTCAGATCTAACACATAAGCTAAGTAGGCTTCACAAATTTTCTTCACATATTTTCGTATTTTCATTGTAGATATCACAGATGGTAGTCCATTCAGATCACTAGACTCAATTCTAATTATCTCATCATTCTTACACCTTAGATCAATTAGCTTTCATTTGCAATTCATAATAGCATCGTGCAAAGTCAACCAGTCCATTCCCAGATTTATATCAAATTCGTTGAAAGGTAAAAGCATCAGATTAGCAGGAAAACAGATATCTCGAATCATTAACGAGCAATTCTTCCAGACTTTATCAACCAAGACACTTTTGCCTAAAGGGTTCGATACTCTAATTACGAATTTAGTAGACTCTATAGAAAAAGTCTTACTGTGCACTAAATTCATACAAATATAAGAATGCGTTGATCCAGGGTCTATCAATGCAATCACAGAAGTATCATAAAGAGTAAAAGTACCAGTAATCATGTCTGGAGACGAAGCTTCCTCATGATCTCAGATAGCATAGGCCCTGGTAGGTGCTCTGGCCTCGGATCTGTAACACCCCTATAAACCGTATCCGTCACCGGAGTAGGTTATGAAGAGTTACTAATCCAAAACTCAACATTTGTACATTCACATTTATATAAGTTCATTAGAAATTATATGCATAACCAAACACAATCAAAGATCGAAATTCAAACTTATATTGACATTCAAAAATTGCCATATTCACATGGCTTATATACAACGACATCTCAAAATATCATTCACTTAAGTCTATTCTATACATGTCATACTAACTCCAAAACATAGTAGTACTAAAATGATAGATAGTGTGACGAGTTGCTGACGATCCCCTCCCGAGCAGGTGACTGGAGTTAACAATCTATAAAACAGAGAAACGTAACAAAAGAGTAAGCTATCATAAGCTTAGTAAGTTTTAAGTAGTGAAAACAAATAAACTCAATTATACTTCGATCATTCAATTTCTCAAGAGGTCATTTTCTAGGTATATTGTCATTTGGCTGAATATACTCAAGAACATAATGCACATTTAGCATTCTTACTTCAGTTAATCTAAATTCATATATCATAAATAAGTCAAATACTTTCACATACTTTCACATCTTGACCGAATGTATCATGATCATAAATATAATTACAACAGTTATTCATATATGTATCACATTATACACTTATGATTCAATTTAAATCAAATTCACATATAAATACATAATACGTACCTGGCCAACTTAACGTATTGAATGTATTTATTTGTCGTTCTAACACGAGGCATCTTAGTCTTAGACTATTATCAAATCACCGGCATTTAGCCTGCTAGGTGTTAAACTTGAATTCATCCACCGGCATTGTAACACCCCGTACCCGAGACCGTTGCCGAAGTCGGACACGAGGGGTTCACAGACTAAATTCGCTTACTATTGCAGTCCATTTTAAATTTTTCCAGACAGCTGGCTAACTGTGCCGCTGTCACCTTAAAAATCATATCTTGAGTTTCAAAACTTGAAAATCAGTTTCGTGATTTTTCCCTGAAACTAGACTCCTATTTCCATCTACATATATTTTTCTAGAATTTTTGGTTAGGCCAATTAGTACAGTTTATTAGTTAAAGTCTCCCCTGTTACAGGGTGCGACTACACTGACCTTCATGCATTACAATTTGGATATCTCCCTGTACAGGGCTTCAATACTTATGCCGTTTGTTTCTATAGAAACTAGACTCAGAGAGGAATCTATACATATATGGTATGACTCCTAATTATCTCTGGTTAATTTATAATGAATTTCCAAAGTCGGAACAGGGAAGCCAGAAACCGTTCTGGCCCTGTCTCACGAAAACCTAATTATCTCTTAACATACCACTCATATGACCGTTTAGTTTCTTCCATATGAAAGTGGATTCATCAAGGTTCATTTAAATAATTGATTCACTATTTAATTCTATTCCTACTATTTTTAGTGATTTTCCAAATCTACATCACTGCTGCTGTCAGCATCTGCCTTTAAGGTAGACTTTACCTATTTCATAGTTTCCATGATTCAACTAGCCCTTTTAGCATAAATAGCACAAATTATGATAGTGATTAACCATTCCCATGGCCAATCCTTGTTAAGCATATCCACACCTCTCAATAACCATATCCATACCAAATGATTATAACATTATGCTCAAACATATATAAGCCATTTTCGCATGGCTATCCAAAATTATACAAATCCAAAGGGTCCATGACCCACTACAAAAAGGGTAGTCCTATACATGCCATTTTCAGAGTTCAACCAAAAGTGTACCAAAAGGGCTTTGATAGTGTGGGCGACTTCGACTTCAATAATCCCGAGTCCGATAGCTGACGAACCAAAATCTATAAAACAGAGATTCAAAGAACGGAGTAAGCATTTAATGCTTAGTAAGTTTTAAGCAAGACAAAGTGTTCTCAATCACTATTATTGGTCATTCATTTCAACTGTTCGATGAAGTTAATCTAGAGCTTCATCTCGATCTATAATATCATTAAACGCAACACTTGGCTGCCACATATATACTTTCGAATAATAATGACCTAGATGGTCAAATATTTCCAAAGCACATTCTTCATCGATTTTCAACTTTCAATAATCCTTTCCACTTGTTCATAATCACATCCATACTTTTAAGTATTTCAACATGACAAGTACTAAATTACCATAGGCACATAAAGAACCAACATATTCCTTATCACATATATGTAAGCTTACAAATGATAATCCTTACCTTGTACTGGCACATCTAGCTCAACCCAACCCATACTCAGATCATAAGGCTTTTGGGCAGAATATGCACTAATACATAAGAATATTTCATCGCATACTTTATTATACAAACATACCATTACCAATTAGATCATTCTCACATTTGGAGTTATAATATTAATCACATTTACCTACCTCTTTGATACTGATAATTCACCTCGAAATCACTCCACCGATGAGTAAGTAATACGTACCTGAACATCTTGAATACATAATACTTATTTGATGGTAACTTAATGCAGATACTCAATATCAAAGTCTTACTTGAATCCTAGCATTTAGCCATCGGGTCTTTAAAGCTCGGATATAGTACGAGCACGAAGCCTACGGACATTAATCAGGATAATATTCTCGCATAAAGCCTGCGGGGTTTTAACCCGGATATAGTACTGACACAATTGCCCTTTGGGACTTATCACATTTATACACTTCCACATCCATCACATTGGCCATTCGGCCTTATCACATATATACACTTTCACATTCATCACATTGGCCATTCGGCCTTATCTCATATATGCATGTTCACATTCATCACATTGGTCATTCGGCCTTATCACACATACACATGTTCACATTCATCACATTGGCCATTCGGCCTTATCACACATACACATGTTCACATTCATCACATTGGCCATTCGGCCTTATCACGCATATATATACTTTCACATCAATTTCATCATAACAAAATTGACTAGGTATACTAGTCATTTGTGGCTTATAGCTTCACTTTAATACGAATTTGGTACTTTGATTACCAATGTTTAATCGATAGCTTATAAGCATCTCAAATGGTTTTATTAAGGTTTACAACAAAATTCCAAATTCAGCACAAGCTGTTTTTTTTCTGAGCAACAGTCATTAAATTATTCTTAAATGGAGCTACGAAACTCCAAATGGAGTGCCGTTAATTTTCCCTGGAAATAGACTCATACATATCTTATCCAGCAAATTTTCAGAATTTTTGGTTTGTCCAATCAATACCAGATTTTTTTTAAAGTTTCCCCTGTTTCACTGTTTGACTAATCTGACCACTCTTCACTACGAACCAAATTTCTCATTGTACGGAATTAAAAATGTGTTCTATTTGATTTCATTTGAATCTAGACTCATTAAGGAGTCTAGGCATATAAATTTTATCTTATAACCATTTTTTTACAAATTATAATGATTTTTCTAAAACAGAACAGGGGATTTCGGAGTCATTCTGACACTGTCCCACACAACTTTAAATATCTCTTTATAGGAAATTTCTTTGCTTCCACAGTCTCTTTTATAAGAAACTAGACTAAATAAGCTTTGATTACATATTTTATTCAGCCTATAATTCCACACCAAAAATTTATAGTGATTTTCTAAAATCACGTTACTGCTGCTGTCCAAAGCAAATTATTACAATTTGCTCTTAAATTTCCAAGTCCAAACACTTATGAACTTACCATTTGAGTTTAAGACATATCATGGCCACATCATATCTTATTAAATCAACTCATTATGTCCTATTATGACTGAATTTACTCAATGTTTAATCACTTAAAACTTACCTCGGATGTGGTCGAACGATTTCGGCGGCTATTCGATCACTTTTTTCCTTCCCTTTATCGGATTTAGTTCCCCTTTGCTCTTGAGCTTAGTTTAACAAATAAATTGATTTAATCATTTGAACATCGAAAAGAGAAAATCAAGGTACTTAACCCATATATATATACATTAGACATTAAAGTCACATACATATGAAATCATGAATCAACTCAACATATTAACCCACACTCTCTTTTAGCTGATTGTCTAAGCCAAGATTAAGCCACCAATATGCTTACTTATGGCCGAACATACACATCAACTTATGTACTCATTCATGTGGCCGAACATACATGTCTATGTTGAGGCCGATTACAACACTTAATACATTCTACAAGTATGGTCACTTGTATTGACTAAACACCATTTTGTTTCAAGTTCAAAACTTGGCCAATACACATATATACACTAGTAAAGCATCCTCTCCCTTTCCATCAATTCAACACATGCATTACTCATTAATATACAAAATTATATTCGGCCTTAGCACACAACTTGCTAGCCGATTCTTCTCCATCTAGCAACTAATGCACATATGTGCTCATTTGTTAGACTCTACTTCATCTAAGAACAACCATATTTTCCCTTCTACTTCCTACCATGGCCGGATGCTCAAGATACCTCAATATCGAAACTTTTAGCTTGGATTGCTTAAAGAACTTGGTGATGAGTTCAAATTTACCTAACACCTCAAGCCTCATAACACATCTATATAGCTAACATGCTAATAGTCTCAAGGCTTCAACTAAAACTTTTGAAGCCTCTTAGTCGAATACTAACTCTCTAATAATCCCAAATCCATCCATGAGATAGTTAGAATTTAGACTAATCATCCAAGGGATGTATGAACTTTCAAAGCAACACTAAACATACCTTAATCTAGTGAGCCTTCATAGCCGATTTTTCTCCAAGCTCATTCCCTTCCTTTCTTTCTTCTATTCGGCCAAAGATGTTCAAGGATGAACACTTTTTTTTTCTTTGTTTCCTTTCTTCCATTCACGGCAAAGGGGGCATGGATGAGACCATTTTTTTTCATCACTCCACCTTTTTGCATTACTTTAATCCTAACCCTTTTTTTATTCTTTCTAACATAACTCACTAACACAACATGTTTACAACATGTTTCCACCCATAGCATGGCCGGCCACTATGCTTTAATTTTGGGTAATTTGACATGCAAACCCATCATTTCGCAACATGCATTATTAGGCCACTTTACATTTGCCTAGCACATTTCCAAATTTTCTCACATAAGTCCTATTTGATAAAATTCACTTACTATTAACAAAATTCAAACATGAAATTTTCACACATGCATATGTACATATAATGAGTATCAACTATGACGGTTAATTATCTTTATGACTCGGTTTAGTGGTCCCAAAACCACTTTCCGACTAGGGTCACTTTAGGGGTGTCACAGGCATTTTGCCTGCTAGGCTCGAAGTGTAACATCCTGATTTTCGAGTTTTTCGTGATTCTCGAGATTTTGGTAAAGTTTTTTAAAATTTGATATTTGGTTGTGAAATTCATAATTGGAGTGTGTAAATGGACTTATGGAAGGCCCATGTGATGGCCAAAACCCGGTAGAATTTTTGAATTTTGGACTTAAGAAGTTAGGGGCTTTGGATAGGTGGCCTTATTAGAAATTGTGGGTAAAAAGTATCACAAAAAGAGCCTCTGGTAAAGTGGCTAAGTGACGCCACTAAGGAACTAAAGAGGTGGCGTGTAAGTGGTTGAGGGAAACTTGGGTTTGATTCCCTTTGATGGCAAATGTGGTGTTATTTTTATGCTTTGAGCATGCAGGAGTTGTAGCCGAATGAAACTCTGTGGGAGAGAGTTAGAATTAGTCAAACACATGGATTAAGGAGTGATAAAGGGAGAGATTTTAGGGATTTGAGAGGGAGATAGAGTTAGCCGAATAGAGGGGATTGGAGAGGGGATTTCGGCAGAGGGGTATTAGGTTAGTATTTTCGGCATTAGGGACTTAGGTTGTGCCGTTTTCTTCTTTAGGATTAGTCTTTTCTTTTCTTTTTCTTCTCTAGCCGAACCTACCACCCTTCCATTCATCATTCCTTCCTTTTCTTTTTCCAAAACCAGCCCACTACTCCCTTCCTTACCTCTACTTCTACTGAAAAGCCGCAAAAGTCGGAACCAGTGAAGCTAGGTGGTGCCGATTTCTTGTTGACCAGCAACCCTCTTTTTCCCTTTACTTTTTGGTGGCCAATCCCATTATCTTCTAAGCTTTCAACGGCTCAAGAAGGGAGACTATGGTAAGTATTCGTACTCTAAATCGATTCAGTAGTAACTGTTGACAAAAGCTGAAACCCCTATAGTTTAGGGAGGTGGCTGATTAGAGATATAGGCCTTATTGGGTTTCTTTATTTGATTTTTATGGTTTGTGTAGTGGAATAGTTACGTTGGAGGAGCAGCAAGGCGTGGGGTGTCGATTTGGATAAGCTTGGATCATATCGTCAGACCCTGTGAAGGTAAGTGAACTATGACCATTAGGGATCTATGGCCGAATGTGGTAAGGTAGATTTTGGGTTTGATAAGTATGATTTGTACACTAAAAATGGAGGTGGATAATTGTAGGTTGCCGTGGGAGACTTCGTTGGTGAACGTCACAAAACAGGTGTGTAACGAACCCTCTTTCGTAGCTTAAATCGATATATGCCGAAAAGCTGAAATTCCAGCATTTCAAGGACTCGTGAACATGCGGACGCTCATAGGTTAGTTAGATTCGCTATGTTGATGATCAAGATCGTTGGAACAGGTAAGAGCACGATTTTCGACATCACAGTAAGTTGGGCCTCGAGGGGCTAGAATCGGGCCTAATGGGCTTCCGAGCCCATTTGGGGTAAATTTTGATAGAAAATGGAACTTGGATATACTGCTTGTTAAACGAGTGGACCTGATGTAAAATTTGGATAATGAGGGCTTAAAGGGCTAGATCGGCATTCGTAGGGCCCATTAGGGGTTTTAGGCCCAAAAGCTCGAATTTGATAAAGTGCGTTAAAATCATTGTTTAAACACTTGGAGTTATTGATAATTGTTAATGAACATAGAAAACCCTGATATTTGGTAAAATTTACGAAATTACCCTTATAATATGGAAAATGACTATTTTGCCCCTAGGTAAAAATGATCAATATACCCCTAGGGTTTAATTATGAATTTGATGCATGATATTTTGATATACATGATTTGACATGTTATGCACATGATATGTATGATATGCACATGTTATATTCATATATGCATGGGTTGGGTTTTATATATGAATGGAGGAAGTGAAAAAGGGCTTTGCCTCAGTTATTTAAAGAGGCTAGGCCTCTAGTTATATGATAAAGCAGCTATGCTGCTAGTGGTGTGTTGGTTGGGTGGGTTGAATCATTCCCCACATGGTGTGTTGGTTGGTACGGGTGGAGAGTAGCGATTGGTGGGTTGAGTAGTCTCCCCAAACGGGCTTGCATGCATTCTTTGATGTTACATATGATAATGAAATGGGCCTATGGGCCATGCCATATACAGTAAAGGCATCGGCCAGTAATGTGAATTATGAGAAGGCTTCGGCCTAGTAACCCGTAAACGAAAGGCTTCGTCCCAGTATTTATTGAGACTGGATTTGGGCTTAGGCCCAATAAGCTGATCTTGGTTTGGGCTCTGAAAGGGGCTTGTTGCACACTAAGTTTTCAAACTCACCCTCCTCCCTTAACCTTGCAGGCGAGCCTTGATGTGAAGATTTGGAGTCGGAAGGGATTCAGAGTAGCCTCGGTGATCGTTTTTGGACTTTAAAATAAGTAACGGGTTTTCTTTAGTTTATCTTAAATACTGTTTATTTTTGGGTTGTAATAAGGCCATTTTAACTGTTTTTTCTGGTATTATTTTATTTTTAATAACTCTAAATTTTTCTGATAACAATTCAAATGGGCTAGATTTAGGACGCGTTTTCAAAATGATACTTGTTTTCAAAATAACGCACGTCACAACTAATCGGTTTATCAAAGATATTCACTCAAATAGATTTCAAATTCATTATATCAAAGTGTGGCAATGGTTGTGGGCATGTCTAGGATTGGATCCAATCGAAGAGCTTGGTACTTAAGTAGCCTTCATGGCTCACCTCCTTTGTTTCGGATACCTGCCTGGTGCACAGCTTCCATTCACTTTCTTAGCTCAACAAAAGTCGATTATTTAAAACACTAAAACGAAATGCAGATTTTTAACTTCAAAGTGGCACGTTGAATTCGGCCATAACGTCTGGGCCAGGTTTGGGGTGTTACATTTAGTGGTATCAAAGCCTGGTTGCAACAACTCGGCTGTGGGTTTCTAAACGAATTTAAAATTTAGAGTTTCAAAAAATTGTTTTAAATCAAAATTTAAGAATTTCTATTTTTTGTGATCAAATAAATGGTTTTTGTTTTAAATGGGTTGGAGAAAGAAGTGGGACACTGAACCCCCGACACCAAGTCTGTAAGTTTACTCTCTTTTTGTTATGCACTATTGATATGATGCTCTGTATAGAACTGAGACCCTACTATGATACTTTAGATAAGGCAGAACTGTAAAACGGTAGGAATGAGACTGTAGCTAGGCTACGACATTACTAAAACAATCCTTAAACTGCTATATTTCCATAAGACATCTCGTGATAAACAATCGAAATATTAAACTAATGTCATAAAATTCGTAATCAGATAATTCGATATGAGTACGAAAGGAACTTGAGAATGGGGCAGCGGACGTGGTCGCGGAAGGGTGCAAGTAGAATCTTCATCCTCAGGGCATAGGCCAGCTGAGGAGGCATTCGTGCCACAAGCAACTGAGACTGGGTCTTATGATCGGGCTACGACGATGCTTTGTCCCAAGCCATGTTAAGGGTTTTAGAAAGAGTTGCTGGAGCTAGCACTGGGATAGTAAATAGGGGATCCATCTCGGAGCGACTCCGGGCTAATGGAGTAGAAGTTTTTAGGGGCGTATCTGGAGTAGCCCCAAATGTGGCTAAATATTGGCTAGAGGCAACAGAACGGATTATGGACGATTTAGATTGCTCTATAGAGCAAAAGCTGAAGAGGGTTGTGTCATTGCTACGAAATGAGGCATACCGGTGGTGGATCACTGTAAGGGAGAGTACCCCGATTGAATGAGTAACCTGGGAATTGTTCAAGACTGCTTTTAAGGGGAGGTATGTTGGAGCCTAGTTACGTGGATGCCCGTCGAAAGGAATTTTTGAATTTGACCCAAGGTAATAAGACTGTTGCGGAGTATGGGGCGAAATTCTTGAGGCTGAGTCGATACGCCAGCGGGATAGTTACTACTGAATATGAGCACAATGTTCGATTTGAGGATGGCCTCTGTGTTGAGCTTAGGGTGCTGATAGCTCCACAGAGGGAGCGCGATTTCGCTGCATTGGTAGAGAAGGCTAAGATAGCCGAAGAAGTGAAACATATTGAATGCTAGAATCGTGAGAAGGATCGACCCAGATTTAGGAGGGATTCTGGACCCCCAGGTGTTGCAAATAGGAATGCTAAAAGAGCTAGAACGGAGGAACCGGTTCGAGCAGTTCTGGTGAATACTTTTAGACTGCAGGCTTGCAGAGATTGTGGCAGAGTACATATGAGAGATTGCTGGAGATGAACTGGAGCTTGTTTTCGATGTGGGTCAAAGGAGCATAAGTTCAGAGAATGTCCTCGGAGAGCAGCCCAGGATCTAGCTACGGAGCAAAGAGGTGTCCAACCACAGCAAGGAGGACCACCACCACAGAGAGGCCGTGGGAAAAGTAGAGGTGGCAATGGTAATGGATGTAGACGTGGGGCACCTGGCAGGGGTGCTGGAAATGCTAAAGCTCGACAGCCGGCGTTGGTTTATGCTGCATGGCGTCGTGAGGAGGGTGACGCTCCTGATGTTATAACTGGTACGTTCTTCATTCATAGCATGCCTTACACTACTTTGATTGATGTGGATTCCACTCACTCGTATATTGCTTGTGATGTATCTGGGGTATTGGGTGTGCTTCCTGAGAAGGCTGTGAGTGGGGTATGAGTGATAAGTCCTTTAGGACACTCGGTTAAGGTAGCTAAACTTTTTAGGGTGGTGCCTTTAGAGATACAAGATAAGATATTTGTAGGAGATTTGATGGAGCTGCCATTTGGGGATTTTGATCTTATCTTGGGAATGGACTGGCTAACTAAGCATAGGGCGACATTGGATTGTGCTGCTAAGATAATGGTACTAAGAACTGCCAAGGATGAGGAGATAACGGTCATAGGGGAGCGAAGGAACTATTTGTCCAATGTTGTCTCAGCTTTAAGGGCCGAGAAGTTGATTCGGAAAGGTTGTGAGGTGTTCTTGGCATTTGTAAGTCAACCTGAACCTGAGGGGATAACTGTGGAATTGGTTAGGACCATTAAAGAATTTCAAGATATATTTTCGGAGGAACTTCCTGGATTACCTCCAAACAGAGAAGTAGAGTTCAGAATCGACTTGTTACCTGGAACAGCTCCGGTGTCCATTGCGCCTTATAGGATGGCACCAAAGGAGTTGGAAGAATTGAAAGCTCAAATTCAGGAACTGTTGTATAGAGGGTTTATAAGACCAAGTGTTTCCCCGTGGGGCGCACCAGTGTTGTTCGTAAAGAAGAAAGATGGGACCATGCGGATGTGCATTGATTATCGGCAGTTGAACAAACTGACGATTAAGAACAAGTATCCTCTACCAAGAATCGATGATTTGTTCGACCAACTAAGAGGAGCCTCGGTATTTTCTAAGATTGACCTTCTATCAGGATATCATTAGTTGAGAGTCAAAGAGGTGGATATTCATAAGACGACATTCAGAACTCGATATGGTCATTACGAGTTTCTAGTTATGCCCTTTGGTTTGACTAATGCACCGACAGCATTCATGGATTTAATAAATCGGGTGTTTCAGCCATACTTGGATCGGTTCGTAGTCATTTTTATCGATGATATCTTAGTGTATTCGGAAACGGAAGAGAAGCCTGACGAGCATCTTCGTATTATGCTGCAAGTGCTAAGGGACAAGCAACTTTATGCAAAGTTTAGTAAGTGTGAGTTTTGGCTGAAGGAAGCAACTTTCTTGGGGCATGTTGTGTCTGCTGAGGGGATCAAGGTGGACCCTTGAAAGATTGAGGCAATTCTGGAATGGAAGCCACCGAGGTCAGTAACAGAAATCCAAAGTTTTCTGGGGTTGGTAGGTTATTATCGAAGATTTGTGGTAGGATTTTTTGTGTTGGCAGCACCGTTAACTAAACTTATAAGGAAGGGAGCACCATTTGTTTGGACAAATAAGTAGCAAGAGGCTTTTGAGAAGTTAAAGAAGGTTCTGACAGAAGTGCCAGTGTTGATTCAGCCGGAGTATGGTAAGGATTTCACTGTGTACAGCGATGCGTCATATGTAGGTTTGGGCTACGTGTTGATGCAAGAGGGTAAGGTGGTCGCTTATGCTTCACGACAGCTTAAGCCTCATGAGGTAAACTATCCTACTCATGACTTAGAGTTGGCAGCGGTAATTTTTGCGCTTAAAATATAGAGGCACTACTTGTATGGGGAGAGATGCATTATTTATACGGATCATAAGAGTCTTAAATACTTGCTGACTCAAAAGGAGCTGAATCTTAGACAACGAAGGTGGATAGAATTGTTAAAAAACTATGATTGCTTGGTTGAGTACCATCTAGGTAAGGCAAATATCGTCGCTGATGCGTTAAGTCGAAGGACTGTGGTGGAATTGAAGGCAATGTTTGCTCGTTTAAGTTTGTATGACGATGGAAGCTTATTGGCAGAGTTACAAGTGAGACTGACTTGGGTGGAGCAGATTAAGAACCAACAGTTGGAAGATGAGTGGTTGGTTTCTCGGTTTCAGCAAGTTGAGAAGGGGGAGAATCCAGATTTTGGGTTAAATAATGATGGGGTTCTTTATTTTTGAGGAAGAATTTGTGCCGAAGGATGCTGATTTGAGGTTGATGATTTTAAGGGAGGCACATAGTGGACCATGTGCTATGGATCCAAGAGGGAGTAAGTTGTATTGAGACCTGCGAGAGCTATATTGGTGGCCTGGGCCTAAGCGAGAAGTGACTGAATTTGTGGGGAAATGTTTGACGTGTCAACAAGTAAAGGCCAAGCATCAACTGCCTTCAGGATTGTTACAGCCAGTAATGATACCACTTTGGAAGTGGGAAAGGGTAACTATGGATTTTGTAAGTGGTTTGCCATTGACACCCTACAAGAAGGACTCAGTTTGGGTGATTGTGGATAGGTTGACGAAATCTGCCCATTTCATACCTGTCCGAACCGATTACTCACTTCAGAAATTGGCCAAGTTGTATGTGGCAGAGATAGTGCGGTTGCATGGAGTGCCAGTATCAATAATCTCTGACCGAGACCCAAGGTTTACATCTCAGTTTTGGCAGAAGTTGCACGAGGCATTGGGAACATGATTGGATTTTAGTACGGATTTTCACCCTCAGCCGGATGGGCAGTCAGATAGGGTCATTCAGATTCTAGAAGATATGTTGAGGGGTTGTGTTATCGACTTTAGGGGTAGTTGGGAGGATTACTTGCCATTAGCAGAGTTTGCGTATAACAAAGTTACCAAGCAAGTATCCAGATGGCTCCTTATGAGGCACTGTATGGGCGAAGGTGTCGTTCGCCTACTTGTTGGGCAGAGTTGGGGGAAAGGCAAGTACTTAGACCAGAGTTGGTAGCAAATACTGAAAACAAGGTTAAGGTGATCAGGAATCAATTAAAAGAAGCAGCGAATTGACAAAAGTCTTATGCGGATCTGAAGCGTAAGGATATTGAATATGCTGTAGGGGACATGGTCTTTTTGAAAGTTTCGCCTTGGAAGAAGATATTGAGGTTTGGTAAGAAGGGCAAGTTGAGTCCACGATTCATTGGGCCTTATCGAGTTATTAAGCGGATAGGGCTGCTGGCTTATCAGCTAGAGTTACCTCCGGAGCTGGATCGTATTCACGACGTTTTTCATGTGTCCATGCTAAGGCGATATCGTTCTGACCCAACTCATATCGTGCCAGTTGCAGAAATCGAAGTACAGTCAAATTTGACCTTCGAAGAAGAACCTGTGCAGATACTTGATCACGACGTCAAGGTGCTGAGAAGGAAGTCAGTCCCATTAGTGAAGGTACTTTGGAGAAACCATGGCAAAGAAGAAGCTACTTGGGAGACCGAGGAAGCGATGCGTCAGTAGTACCCTCAACTGTTTGGATCAGGTAAAATTTCGAGGCCAAAATTTCTTTAAGGAGGGTAGAGTTGTAACATCCTGATTTTCGGGTTTTTCGTGATTCTCGAGATTTTGGTAAAGTTTTTTCAAATTTGATATTTAGTTGTGAAATTCATTATTGGAGTGTGTAAATGGACTTATGGAAGGCCCATGTGATGGCCAAAACCCGGTAGAATTTTTGAATTTTGGGCTTAAGAAGTTAGGGGCTTTGGATAGGTGGCCTTATTAAAATTGTGGGTAAAAAGTATCACAAAAAGAGCCTCTAGTAAAGTGGCTAAGTCACGCCATTAAGGAACTAAAGAGGTGGCGTGTAAGTGGTTGGGGGAAACCTGGGTTCGATTCCCTGTGATGGCATATGTGGTGTTATTTTTATGCTTTGAGCATGCAGGAGTTGTAGCCGAATGGAAGTCTGTGGGAGAGAGTTTGAATCAGTCAAACGCATGGATTAAGGAGTGATAAGGGGAGAGATTTTAGGGATTTGAGAGGGAGATAGAGTTAGCCGAATAGGGGGGATTGGAGAGGGGATTTCGACAGAGGGGTATTAGGTTAGTATTTTCGGCATTAGGGACTTAGGTTGTGCCGTTTTCTTCTTTAGGATTAGTCTTTTCTTTTTTTTTTCTTCTCTAGCCGAACCTACCACCCTTCCATTCATCATTCCTTCCTTTTCTTTTTCCACAACCAGCCCACTACTCCCTTCCGTTCATCTACTACTTCCTTCCTTACCTCCACTTCTGCCGAAAAGCCGCAAAAGCCGGAACCAGTGAAGCTAGGTGGTGCCGATTTCTTGTTGACCAGGAACCCTCTTTTTCCCTTCACTTTTTGGTGGCCAATCCCTTTATCTGCTAAGCTTTAAACGGTTAAAGAAGGGAGACTGTGGTAAGTATTCGTACTCGAAATCGATTCAATAGTAACTGTTGACAAAAGCCGAAACCCTTATAGTTTAGGGAGGTGGCCGATTAGAGATATAGGCCTTATTGGGCTTCTTTATTTGATTTTTATGGTTTGTGTAGTGGAATAGTTACGTTGGAGGAGCAGCAAGGCGTGGGGTGTCGATTTGGATAAGTTTGGATCATATCGTCAGACCCTGTGAAGGTAAGTGAACTATGGCCATTAGGGATCTTTGGCCGAATGTGGTAAGGTAGATTTTGGGTTTGATAAGTATGATTTGTACACTAGAAATGGAGGTGGATGATTGTAGGTTGCCGTGGGAGACTTCGTTGGTGAACGTCACAAAACAAGTGTGTAACGAACCCTCTTTCGTAGCTTAAATCAATATATGCCGAAAAGCCGAAATGCTGAAATTCTGGCATTTCGAGGACTCGAGAACATGCGAACGCTCATAGGTTAGTTAGATTCGCTAAGTTGATGATCGGGATTGTTGGAACAGGTAAGAGCACGATTTTCGGCATTATGGTAAGTTGGGCCTCGAGGGGCTGGAATCGGGCCCAATGGGCTTTCGAGCCCATTTGGGGTAAATTTTGATAGAAAATGGAACTTGGATATACTGCTTGTCAAACGAGTGGACCTGATGTAAAATTTGGATTATGAGGGCTTAAAGGGCTAGATCGACATTCGTAGGGCCCATTAGGGGTTTTGGGCCCAAAAGCCTGAATTTGATAAAGTGCGTTAAAATCATTGTTTAAACACTTGGAGTTATTGATAATTGTTAATGAACGTAGAAAACCCTGATATTTGGTAAAATTTATGAAATTACCCTTATAACATGGAAAATGACTGTTTTGCCCCTAGGTAAAAATGATCATTATACCCTGGGGTTTAATTATGAATTTGATGCATGAGATTTTGATATACATGATTTGACATGATATACACATGATATGTATGATATGAGCATGTTATATTCATATATGCATGGGTTGGGTTTTATATATGAATAGAAGAAGTGAGAAAGGGCTTTGCCCCAGTTTACCGAAAAGGGCTTTGCCCCAGTTATTTAAAGAGGCTAGGCCTCCAATTATATGATAAAGCAGCTATGCTACCAGTGATGTGTTGGTTGGGTGGGTTGAATCATTCCCCACATGGTTTGTTGGTTGGTACGGGTGGAGAGTAGCGGATGGTGGGTTGAGTAGTCTCCCTAAACGGGCTTGCATGCATTCTTTGATGTTACATATGATAATGAAATGGGCCTATGGACCATGTCGTATACAGTAAATGCTTCGGCCAGTGATGTGAATTATGAGAAGACTTCGGCCCAGTAACCGGTAAACGAAAGGCTTCGGCCCAGTATTTATTGAGACTGGATTTGGGCTTAGGCCCAGTATGCTGATCTTGGTTTGGGCTCTGAAAGGGACTTGTTGCACACTGAGTTTTCAAACTCACCCGCCTCCCTTAACCTTGTAGGTGAGCCTTGATGTGAAGACTTGGAGCCAGAAGGGATTCAGAGTGGCCTCGGTGATCGTTTTTGGACTTTAAAATAAGTAACCGGTTTTCTTTAGTTTATCTTAAATACTGTTTATTTTTGGGTTGTAATAAGGCCATTTTAACTGTTTTTCTGGGATTATTTTATTTTAATAACTCTAAATTTTTCTGATAATAATTTAAATGGGCTAGACTTAAGGCGCGTTTTCAAAATGATACTTTTTTTCAAAATAACGCACGTCACAACTAATCGGTTTATCAAAGATATTCACTCAAATAGATTTCAAACTCATTATATCAAAGTGTGGCAATGGTTATGGGCATGTCTAGGATTGGATCCAATCGAAGAGCTTGGTACTTAAGCAGCCTTCATGGCTCACCTCCTCTGTTTCGGATACCTACCTGGTGCATAGCTTCCATTCACTTTGTTAGCTCAACAAAAGTCGGTTATTTAAAACACTAAAATGAAACGCGGATTTTTAACTTCAAAGTGTCACACTGAATTCAGCCATAACGTCTGGGTCGGGTTTGGGGTGTTACACGAAGCCCGATATCATTTCACCAGCATTATAGCCTGCTAGGCTTGAAGGCCCGAATAGTATTTCACCGGCATCATAGCCTGCTAGGCTCAAGGGTCCGAATAGTATTTCACCGGCATCAAAGCCTGCTAGGCTCAAAGGCCTGAATATTACTGTACGATATTCAAATCAACAAGTTTCATATAACACAATCACACCAAATTAGGCACAAACATCATTCGAATATATCATCTTACATTTTATTCACATTTATTTCATTTAATCATTCACACTTATCATTTGATAGTTTGCACATAACATCTCACTCATATTCATCTAACAATTATCATTTGATCATAAAAACATATCACATTTTAATTCCATATTATAATTGCCTTTCGGCCATATACATATATTACAAGTAATACTTAATTCTCATAATATGTAATGTCATTATCGAATATAATTTATGTTTATCTACCTAAAACTTACCTCGAATATTTTCGAATAGTCTCGGATCGGCTATTCAACTACTTTCTCCTTTTCCCTGTCCAACCTTGGTTCTCTATGCTCTTGAGCTAATTCAAACAAAATTTAACTCATTAAAGTCCCATCATGCTAGCTTATGGCCGAATATGACAAGAAATTTAATAGGTCATATAGCTACTTTTATCTCAAATACAAAATGGTCATACACATTTTTTTATCACATTAAGCAATTTAATACAATTAATTTAACATTTCCTCATGTACACCTTTTTGACCGAATACATATATCAAATAACTAACTTGCCTTAACACATAACTCACATAGCCAAAGTACATATGACCCTAATGACCAAATATGTATATCACCAAAGTTCCTATGATTTAACCTTTAAACTTCATAGCCGAATATCCATTATATATCTAGCTCACATACACAAACACAAAACTCATACGGCTTATCATAGTTTCATATACATATCTCACCCATATAGCCGAATATATAGCTCATCAAATAGATATTTATTCACGTTCCTTTAGCACGTATTGATCAACTAGACCATGCATTAGCCTTGGCACATTCAGTCATTAAAGCAATAACCTATTTAACATTCAAGTATTTTGTAGTAAAAAAATTTCTCCCAAGGCCAAATTCATATACAACCTTAATACTCATACAAAGTTTATATTTTAAATAATTTATACACACCATTAACCTAATATAAATTAACTAAGCACTTTAACAAATTTTCTTTAACTATACACACATTCGGCAATGAAAATGACAATTTAACAAACCTTAAATTCAACTTATAATATTATATACTCAATATTCAAAACATTTAACATCACTTCATCATAATATTTCATCATGGCCGAATGCTCCTTTTAAACCGTTTATACGTAAGTACCAATCCTCAAACTTAATTTATAACTATCTAAATCATTTAAAGCATCCAACTCCAGATTTTCTTTGCATTACATACTATAGCCGAATGCCCATTCCAAGCAATTGAGCCACACATATTCAAATTTTAAAATTTAAACTTATAAACTTACAATCACATGGATTTTAACATTATAGTCCATCAAACTTTCATTCATCAATTTCTATCATTAAACACAAATTTTTGCAATTTTCTATCATGACCGAATGCACAATTAACCAACACTTGACAAATTAATTCATGGGTTTAAAGTAGAACCAAGAGAGGAACTCAAAAACATGAATTTTTAACCAAACTACCATGAACTTACCTTGAATTTATCTCCCCCAAGTGACCGAATATACAAGGGCTTCTCTTCTTCCTTTTTGTTTTCTTAAGTTTCGGCTAAGTGATAGAAAGAATAAAAAATAAAGTTCACTTTGTTTTTATCACCCATTTTATGTTATAAAATAACATATATTATTTTATACCATATTTTAAGTTTATAATTTATTAATATTATTAAGCATATGATGCATTAACCAACCCCACTACCGTACACTTAAATAAAATGGTTAAATAGGCAAGCAAATCCTCTACTTTAGTAATTTACAAAATTAATCACTTGGACATTCACCTACCACATTATCAAAGTTTCTCAAACAAGTCCTTTTTAGCTAATTCCACATTTAAATGACAAAATTAAGACACGATACTTTCACACATGCACTTTCACATATAATAAGCATAGAATATAACATTTAATTATTTTTGTGACTGGGTTTTGTGATCTCGAAACCACTTCCCGACTAGGGTCAAATTAGGGCTGTCACAACTCTCCCTAGCAGTATCCCTAGTAGCTCTTTGACCTCCACTAACATTTCTCGTATTTTTGGAAAGTCTACCTCTAGCTGAGGTGTTACTCGATTTCAGATTCTATACATTCTCTTGCTCAGTAGGTTCAGAACAATCTCTTACGAAATGATCTAGAGATCAATATCGAAAACAGGCTCGATCATTCAATCTACAGTTTCCCGGATGTCTTTTACCACAGTGTTTACATTCAAGTCTCTCAGATCAGACATTCCCAACACTTGCAACGAAAGTAGTAGTGACTCTAAAGTTTAAATGCGATCTAGCTCGATCTCGGTTTGAATGTCCCACATTAGCATTTGAACGGCTTTGATCATCTTGAAATTTCTTTGGTACAGACTGAAATGATTTACTCAAAAATCTCTTTCTAACATCTCTGGCCTCCGAAACAACTTTTCTTTTCTCTTTACTTAATTCTTTAGCTTTACAAGCTCGCTCAACGAGCAAAACCATTTCTTTAATTTCCAAAATTCCAACTAACAGACGAATATCTTCGTTTAGTCCATCCTTAAACCTTTTGCACATTATTGCTTCATTTGATACACATTCCCGAGCATACTGGCTCAATCTTACAAATTCACGTTCATATTCAGTAACAGACATACGACCCTGTTTAAGCTTGAGAAACTCTTTATGTTTCTGATCAATGAATCTCTGACTAATGTATTTCTTCTGAAATTCAGATTGGAAGAAATCCCACGTAACTCATTCACTCGGAACCACAGATATTAAAGTTTTCCACCAATGATACGTCGTGTCTCTCAGAAGTGAAACGACACATTTAACACATTCCTCAGGATTCAGAGACATTTCATCAAACACTCGTATTGTATTCTCTAACTAGAATTCAGTTCTTTCAGCATCATCATTCGTTGTAGCTCAGAACTCTTCAGCCCCATACTTTCTAATCTTATCAACCGGTGGTCTACTCAACTGTACTGGATTCACTCGTGGCGTATCAGGAGTTTGAGAAGGATTAACTGGGGGTGGAGGTTGTTGTACGGTCAGATTGGTTCTAATATACTGAGTGAACCAATCGTTCATCATCTGATAGAAGGCTTGCTTAGCCTCGCTATCACGACTACTCATAGCCGGTCGTGAATCATCTTGCATCGTCCCTTGCACGGGAGCATGCATATTACTTTCAACATCGTCAGCTATAGCTCTATCGGGATCCATTTGCTATATAAAAGCATATTTCAATGTCAGGAGTCATCACACTATCACAGATTCAGATATATGGCATTTATAGCTAGACTCACATACGCTATGGTAGTCCTAGAACTGACTAAACCATAGCTCTGATACCAATAAAATATAACACTCGTAACCCGTAACCGACTTCAAATTAGGGTTACGAGGCATTACCAGACAAACAGAATATTCCGGCCCAAATCAGAATCACAGATATAATTTATCATCATTTCATAAACAATCATCTCTAAATATGGTCTACGAGACCTAAACATACATTAAAGGAAAGGTCAGAATTAAATCGAACCTATTCAGAATTTTTAGAACTTAACCAATTTTTTTCAAACTGTTACAGTCAAACGCCCATGCTACTAGGCAACGTGTCACACACGGGCACTAGACATGCCCATGTGAACCAGCCGTGCAAAAAATAGGTTAAATACTGACTTTTCACACGGTCAATAGGCACGCTCGTGTGCTATAGCCGTGTGATACTTAGCTAGCTACTGACTTTAGCCCACAGCCATTTGACACGTCCATGTGTCAAGACCGTGTGATTCTTAGGAGAATACTGCTTTTCTTACACGACCACAAGGCACGCCCGTGTACCCTAACCGTGTGGCACAATGCAGACTTGGTTTAAGCCAATTTGTCATCCCTTTTTGGGTCCAATCCTACAAGCAATAATATACAACATTCATACCAAAATTTCTAACCAATTTCATGCTTAAGAATGACCAAAACATATTATAACTTAGCACATTACAACCATACACCAAAACTATTCACAAACTCATCATTGTTAGCCAACTCCCACGGCATAATATATATACATATCAAAACTTTTATACATAGACCTTCTAGCCTATACATGCCATACTTTGGTAATTTACACTTTCAAAAGTACCAAAATGAATTCGATAGTGTGGTGACGATCCTCGACTATCCTCAAGCCTTCAGTAGCTCGATAACTATAAAACAGACAGCAAACACGCAGAGTAAGCTACAAAGAGCTTAGTAAGCCAAATACAATTGGTCTAATTACTAAAGCATATATGTACCATTCAACCATATAGATTCATAACCATTTCATAGAATAATTCATAATTAACCATACACCATTGTTTGCAAATATGTCATGCTTTATTTCCAGTTCTATACATTTTTCACAGAGATAGAGTTTTTCATATTCAGAAATTTAGTACGATACAAACATACCTGCATAGGTTATACATTTTATATACTTATATTTCCTACGCTATCATCAGATGGTTCAAAAATGCTACATATGTTCATAACCAATTACAATGCTGACGTCCCGAACGTGGTCTTACATGTAATTCAATATCGATGCCTCTGTCCCAGATATGGTCTTACATGAAATCAAATATGATGCCGATGTCCCAGACACGGTCTTACACGATATCTTAGATCGAAGTCAACATTCCTTTGGAAGCATATAGATACTTTTCAGATACTAGCATATTATCAGAATTTACTCAGAGTTCATTCATTAGGCTCTTAAGGCCGTCCAATACGGAATATAGTTTATATGAGCAGAATTTTGTCAATTTAACACGTAATTGTAATTTGACTTACCTCAGACGTGTAACACCCCAAACCCGGCCTGGAAGTTTGGCTCGAATCTGGCATTTCATATTGAAGTGCTTTTTGAAAACCATGTTTCCATTAAAAACCCTTCTTAACAATTAAAAACTTATACCCTTTTCAAACCTTGTTAGAAAACCTTAGCTGAATAACATTCTTAACAACTTTGTAAAAATCTTGGCAGTTACGGAAGCTTAATTCAAAAACAATTATGGATACGTGATGTTTTGAACAACAGTAGTTGCTTTGGAAAACTGTGTTCTAATACTAGCAATTATAAGAACAATAAATAAAATTCCAAATTTGAAATCTAGAAAATTACAATGGCTTTACTACAACCCACATAAAAACATTTAAAAGTAATAATCAAAACTATAACATAAACATTGTGTGTGGCTTCCTCCGAGCCCATCGCAGCTCCGATCCGTCTAAGGCTGGAAATTACCTGAAAGGTTAATAAACAGGGTGAGTTTACGAAAACTCAGTGTGAAATACCCTACTATATAAAAGGAACAATCAGTCATATAAAAGAATTAAAAGTCTGGCCCCATCCTACTTACAGTTTTAGTATCAATTAGGCCTTAGCCCATTGCAATGAGAATCAGAATTAGAATCAGAATCAGGTGACAGAATCAGAATCAGAATCAGAATCAGAATTAGGTGACAAAATCAGAATCAGTATCAGGTAATAGAATTAGAATCAGAATGTGAATGCAATCCCAACCCAATCTAGCCATATACACCCCCGTACCAACCTTACCCCATGTGGGGAGACAACTCGACCCACCCATCCGTTACACACTACAGAATTTGCAGCATGGCTTCCAGAATAGATATTGTGACAGAGTCACCAGATACAGATATTGTGGCAGAGCCACCAAAATAGATTTTTGTGGCATAGCCACCAGAATCAGATAATGTGGCAAAGCCACTTAACAGAATACGTGGCACAAAGCCATCGATAACTGTAATAACTTCAGACATAGCCATCAGTGACGGTAATATAATTGGCACACAACCTTCGGTAAATATGATTAACACAATGTCGTCAACAAATATGTTAGGCACATAGCCACAGGTAAATACGTTTAGCATGAAGCCATAGTCAATATGGCACAAAGCCATATTTAGGTTGGCACAGAGCCATCGATAACGGGTCTATAATCGGTACGAAGCCCACAATATCGATACGAAGCCCACAATAACGGCACAAGCCTTCGATAACATGATCGTCACTCAGCAATCGATCGATCCAAAGTCGTCTTAGGCAACCCGTGAGACCTTAACAGATCAGATCATCCTCCGTACAAAATCCCAACCCATGCAACATGTCATGTATGCAGAATGCCATGCCCATAGTTGAATCAAACAATCACAGTCAAGTCATTCATATCACCAACATATATTTACAATTAAATCCGTCAACCACACAATCCAAGTCAGTCACTTGCCCACTACGGAAAAACAGTCATTTAACACCCTAGGGGCAAAATGGTAATTTTACCCCACAAGGGTATCTCGGTAATTCTATCCTACAGGGGTATTTCGGTATTTCTACCCTACAAGGGTATTTCAGTAATTCTATCGTACAAAGGTATTTCAGTAATTCTACCCTATAGGGGTATTTTAGTAATTCTACCCTACAGGGGTGTTTCGGTATTTCTACCTTACAAGGGTATTTTGGTAATTCTACCCTACAGGGGTATTTTAATAATTTTGTAAATTGAGGGTAAAATGATAATTCTGTAAATTGGGGGTACTTTGGTAATTTTACAAGTCGAGGGTATTTCAGTAATTTTATAAATCGAGGGTATTTCAGTAATTTTGCAAACTGAGGGTATTTCGGTAATTTTACAAATCGAGGGTATTTTAGTAATTTTACAATCGACGATATTTTGGTAATTTTATAAATCGAAGGTATTTGGGTAATTTTATAAACCGGGGGTACTTTGGTAATTTTACAACTGGGGGTATTTTAGTAATTTAGTAAACTAAAGTATTCTAAACAGGGATAACAATACGAATAGGCTTAAAGCCCGTTCTCGGCCCAAATGGGCTCACACGCTCATGTGGCCCTTTTAGCCCAAATCTAGCCACAGATATGAGATTCACCTAGCCTAGTCCAATATTTACTACACAATCAAACAACTTATCCAATTGGGCCCGTAGGCCCATTGGGCCCACATGGCCCCTTTCGGCCCATCGCGGCTCGAAGTAGCCATCCTACAGGTAGAGTAATGAGAAATACACACCTGATAGGAGACCGGAGTTAATCCGCGCTCTGAGCACTCTTAGCCGATGCCCAACCCAAACGAGCACGCCATAAAGTGAAAGGGATCAGCCAAGAAAGCTACCTTTACTCTCCTCATGGTTCTCTCTATTTAAAGCCAGCTTCGCATCCACTCTTATGTTAGCTTCCCGATGTGGGATCTCTCCATCATCAGAGTTTAAATTCAATACCAACTTTTGCCGCCCCCTGTTAGCAAAATAAATGCTCTTTGATTGCCATGAGTTTCGAGCCTTGGACCTCCTTGCCAACTCTATGACGCCACCTTCCTGCCTCTTATGTGGCGCTACTTTGCCACTAGACCACAAGGCTTTTTGTGGCACAATTTCTCCAACAATATTCTTAAGGCCTACCTACTACACCCAGGGTTTGATTCACCTTAAACCAAAATTTTTACTAGAGTCCAGGTTGGAACCCAGGACTTCTCCAACATTTCTCAGCACACTTAACCACTAAAACAAGCCTTCATTAACGAAATTTACATGCACAACAAAATATTATAAGCTGCCTTCAACCGCTCCCATGCTCAAGGCCCAAAACTTTTAGGCCCAAATTCAGGGTGTTACAAGATAGATTTCGGATAAAACGAGTCGACTATTCAACTATTTTGGACTTCCCCCGATCTAAGTTCGATTTTCTTTGTTCTTGATCTAATACAATACAAATTCAACCATTCAATCATTCATTTCATTCAATATAATCCATATACAGATATGTAGGGCACTTTGCATTTTAGCCCTTACATTTTCACACTTTGACAATTTAGTCCATTTTTCACAAAATCACAAATATGTAAAATTCACCAAGACCATAGCTTGGCCAAATGTATATAGCTTCCATACAAGCCTAATTAACATATTTAATTCACAATTTAGTCCTTCAAAACCCTATTTTCATAATTTAGCTTAATTCAAAGACAATGTTTAATAATCTCACACATATCTTTCATAATCCATATAAAAATATCACAAGGGTCATATAATCATAAATGGCACATTTCATAATCTTCAACAAAAATAGAAATTCAGACATGCGTTTTGAAGAACACGAAGCAACGATCATAGAAACGTAGAAATTATCAAAAACCGAGAAAAATAGACTAACCTATTCACTCATGCAATGGCCGAATACTTTGAAGCTTCAATGGCTTCTTCTTTCTTTTAATTTTCGGCTGAACAAGGTGATAATATGGCCACTTTCATGTTTTCATTTTATTATTATCACTTTAATGATCATTTTTCCCATTTTTCCCTTTGTTATAAAATTATCCATTCACCTAACACATGTTCAACATTGTCTACTAACTATATCAATGGTATTTTTGACATGCAAGGACCTTTATTTTAAAAGCCAAGTCAAATAAGTGCTTTAACATCTAGCACTCAACTTTTACACTTTACGCGATTTAATCCTTTTTCATAATTAAGCACAGAAACAGACAAAGTAAATCATAGAAATTTCACAGATACAATTCATATATCACAGACACAGAAAATAATATTAAAATATTTTTTAGACTCGAATTTGTGGTCCCAAAACCACTATTCTGAGTAGGGTCAAAATCGGACTGTTACATCATGATGTTAGGGGAAACCGAGAAGGCTTTGAAAATTTAAGAACAATTGAGAGTTGAGTCTGCAAGCTTTTAGATCGTATGAGAAATTAAAAAAAATGTATTGAAGGCACAACTTAAGTGAAAGTTCTTTAGCATTGAATATGAGATTGAAGAATTTAAGTGAAAACCACTTTTCCGGTAAGATTTTCGGGGACGAAAATCCATAAAGAGGGGAGAGTTGTAACATCCCAATTTTGGGCCTAGTCAGAACAGTGGTTTCGGGAACACAAATCAGACAGGGAAAATTTTATTTTTATTATATTTTTATGGTCTATGATTTCATGAAATGATTTCGTGAAAATTTCATTCAAAAATTTCGACGTCTGGGCATTCAATGTGGTCAAAAGGACTAAATTGTAAAAAGTGAAAAAGTTGAGTTCTACATGTTTGAAGTGTCAAATTGTTATGAATTTTTAAATTAAAGGTCCCTAAATGGTAATTAGACCATTGGTTAATTTTTCGACAAAAATGGACATGAAATGGGTGTAATAAAATATTTTTAAGTTAGGTGTATTTTGGTAAACTAGTAATTAAAAGAATTAAAAAGGAAAATAAGCCAAATTAGCTATCATCTTCTTCATTCAACCATATCTACCAGCAGCACCCATGGTTATGGATTTTTTAAACTGTCAAGCTCGATTGTAAGTGCTCCCTAGCCCCGTTTTTAAAGCTCTTTACATTTTTGAAATCTCGGTAACTTGATTAAGCTTATTCTAACAATATTTTAACCTAGGGTTTATATTTAGAAAAATACCCATAGGTGAAATGTGTTTATTTTGACATTTTATGGTAGAACATGAAGCTTGAAATTGTGTTAAACAACTTTTACTAAGCGATATTACGTGAAAACGAGTAAAACGACATAATCGATAAAAATACCTAATGTTCACGAGTACATGTTAGAGTGCGAATTTGATGTTGCTATACAAGGGAAAAATGACCAGCATGTCATGAAACATAAGAAAATAGGATGAAGTTTAATTTACGAGCATAGGGGTAAAAATGTAATTTTGACAAAGTTTAGGGGCAAAATTATAATTTTGTGAAAATATGATTTTGGGTCAATTTGAATAATCTGAGTTCTAATTAGTCTATATTTGTAATGATAGAGCAAGGAAAATTGAAATTTAGGCTAAAATCGGTAAAATACTAAGTTGTGGATAAAATGGTAAATTATCGTTTCTGGATCCCAGGTAAGTTCGTGTGTTAATAATAATGCAATACCATACTTGAATTGTAATTTTCTATTATTATGCCATAAATTGTATGATTTAATATGTTTAGGAGAAGTTGATGGATGGTGTGTATGATAAGGAAAATGTGATGCTTGTTGTGTCATGTGAAATTGAATGGCAAATTATTGTTATATGAATTGAATGTTAAATTACTATTACATGGGTTGTATGAATTGCTACACGGTTGTACCTGATGAGATTTCGACAAGTAAGTTTGTACGTAAATAATTTATTGATTATTTTTATTTTATTATATTTTGTTATCATATGAAATGTGGCTGCCTATAGAATGATTTTTTTGTTGTAAATTGCAAATTATAAAAAGACTATGAATAAATTTACAAAATGTTGGAAAGTGAGGAATTTCCTGGTTGAGCCTTCGAAATAGAAATGATACGAATGATCTATTGTGAGGTCACGTGTGTAGTACTAAGTGCAGACTACTACGTGTACCGGATAATTGGTCGCATGTGTAGTACTAAGTGCAGGCTACTACGTGTATCAGACGGTTAGGTCACCTGTGTAGTACTAAGTGCAGGCTATTACATGTACCGAATAATTGGTCGCATGTGTAGTACTAAGTGCAGGCTACTATGCACACCAGATAACCTTGGCTACAAGTGTGATAATATGTGCAAGCAACTAAGTATTAGTTATTATTCCGAAGAGTTCAACAGGAAAATCGATTGAGTAAAAATACATGTGAACATGATTGTATGATGAATAAGTGCAGGTATATGTTTATTAAAATTATGAGTGATGCGCTTGATATTTGAGTGAACTTCGATAAGACAAAATGAATTAAGTGAAATTCTATAAGAGTGAATTCTAGTAGTAAAACAGTGTTGGACAGCAGAAGTTGCGTGACTTTGAAAATTCACCAAAAATTGTGTAAGTTGAATTAAATTTAAAATAAATTATTAAATTAAATCTTGATGAGTATATTTTCATATAAAAGAAACAAGGGCAGCAAAAGAGTTCTATATTATGTGATATTCTAATTTTAAGACAGTGTCAGAATGAATTTGAGATCCCCTGTTCTGACTTGAAAAAATTGTTAAAAATTGTAAACAAATAATTATGAGTTATAATTTATATTAATAGAATCCTAAATGAGTATACTTTCAGAAGGAATGAACGGGAGTATCATCCGAGTCTCGATATATGAGATAAATAATTTTTATTGAAGAGAGGTCAGAACTGTAGGACAGTAAAATAGGGGAAACTTTAATGAATAAACTATACTAATTGGCTAAACCAAAAATTCTAGAAATTTTATGGGAGAAAGGTATATGACTTTAGTTTCAAGAAAAATTAACAAAACTAAATTTGGTGTTTCGTAGCTCCAGGTATGAATGATTTAGTAACTATAACTCGATAAAATAGCTTAACCTAAACATGTGTAATTGTACGATTATAGTGTTTTATCTTGAAAAGCATGTTAGTAATTGCTTATAAATTTCATACGGACTTACTAGGTGGAAAGCTTACCCCTCCTCTCCATTTCTTTAGTATTGGCAGGTCGGCTCGGGGTTGGAGATCGTCAGAGGCAGAATTACATTATCAAGCTATCACTTTTGGGAGAATTATTTCAAATATTTGAAATATCGAGTTAGTGGCATGTATAGGAAGTTCGTTTCATGTCATGTATTATTATTATTATGATTTGGCCAAACCTATTGGCCTACATCGAGCTATTGTATATGGCCATGAGATGTGGCCTTTATTCATTATGGTTTGTAAGTTTAAATTTTCATGTCATGTTCTATGCTTATGATGTGATGATATAGTTAGGCTTGTTTGTTATGCATGATGGTAGGCAAATAATATGTTGGTATTAAAATAGAAGATGTTGAATGTTATTGAAACCATGTATGTGCATGTATGTGCTAATATCTTGTGTTGAGGTTGATAGCCATGAGAGTTGGCTACAGTCAAATGTGTTTAAAATGAATGACATGTTGTTGTATGATTATGAATGTGTAAGTGCTCATTTATGCCATGTCATATGTCTTTGATTATGTATCTATGCATGTGTTTGAAAAGTTTTGAATTAAATGAAATTTTATGGCTCTGCTTTGTATGAAAGTTGAAATTTTAAGTCTGGTAATGCCTCGTATCCTGTTCTATCGTCGGATATGGATAAGGGGTGTTACACAAACTTCTTGAGAAAGATCAAAGAAGAATAACTTTAGGTTTAGAAGCAGAACAGAAGAAGAAGGGAGAAAAATAAATGCTAGGGAAAGAAGAAGGAAAGTTGCCTATGAAAGAAAATTGAAAGAATAATAGGGAAGAGGAGGAAGATGAGTTCGGTAATGTCAAAAGAGTAGAGAAAGAAGAAGAACAATGTCTCGAGAGGCACAAACTCGAAACAACCAAATGTCAAAATTGACTAAAGGAATTCGGCTACCACTTGCAAAAAGGAGAAAAGAACCCTCTTCTAAGACACTCACAAAAACCGAAAATGCTTAGTTTTTTTCCCATTGCCAAATTAGAGATACCAAATGGCACCAACATCCCCACACTTATAAAACTCCTAATTTATCTCCACAAATCTCTCTCCAATGCTCTACACGATTTCCTCCTTGATATCATCTACCTATCACTCCACCATTCATCCATTATAATTTTATTGTAACAAAACCACTGGTCGAACCAAGCTACAAAATAAATTCCTCATTTGCTATGCCAACGCTCGAACCTCATACCTCAAGGTTCCTTTACACGCCACCTTGTCACTAGACCACAAGGCTTTTTGTGACTTAAAACAAACGCAATTATTTATAAAGCCTATGTACTAGAGTCCAGATTCATTTAAGAGCTAATTTAAAAAATTCTGCTAAGGCCAAGACTTGAACCCAGGCTTCTTAAACACTCCTAAACACACCCAAATCACTTAGCCAATAAAGCAAACATGTAATTTGTGTCACTTACATGCTTGACTAAAATATTTATGAGCAGTCCCCTAATCGCTCCCATGCTCAAGGCCCAATACTTCTAGGCCCAATTTTGGGGCGTTACATAATTATTCTAAATTGAATTACAGTCTGGTAATACCTCTTAACCTATTTCAGCGATGGTTACGGGTTATGGGTGTTACATTTTATTGGTATCAAAGCTATGGTTTAGTCGATTCTAGGACTACTGTAATGTATATGAGTCTAGCTATACATGCCATATATATATAACCTGTGGTAGTGTGATGACTCCTAACATTTTAAATGTGTTTTCATATAGCAAAAGGATCCAAATCGAGTGATAGGTGACGAAGTAGAGCGTAATATGCCTGCTCCCGCTCAAGGGACAACGCCTTCTGAACTTAGACCTGTAGCAAGTAGTCACGGAGGAAATGATAAAGAAGTCTTCTTCCAAATGATGAATGAATGGTTCTCTGAGTATGTCTGAACCAATCCGACTTCTTGACAACCTTTACCCCTACCTGTTCCCCAACCAATACCCATAGCTCCTCAAGGTTTGGAATTTCTGCGACCGAACAGACCACTAATAGATAGATTCTGAAAATACCGAGCTCAAGAGTTCAGGGGTACAATTGATGATGATCCTGAGAAAGCTGAATTATGGCTTGAGAAAAGTATCTGAGTGATTGATGAATTATCGTGTACACTAGATAATTGCGTAAAAGGTGCTGTTTCTCTGCTAAGGGATACAGCGTATCAGTGGTGGAACACATTGGTGTCGGTAGTGTCCAGAGAATAAGTGACTTGGGAATTCTTTCAGACAGAATTCTGTAAGAAATACATAAGCCAACGATTTCTGGATCAAAAGCATAAAGAGTCTTTAGAACTTAAACAAGGTCGTAGGACCGTAATTGAATATAAAAGAGAATTTGTTCGGTTAAGCAAATATGCCCGAGAGTGCATGGCTACCAAAGAGATGATGTGTAAACGGTTTGTAAATCGGTTGAATGAGGATATCAAACTCCTGGTCGGAATTCTAGACTTGAAAGAATTTGTTGTTTTGATTGATATAGCATGCAAAGCCGAAGAGCTTAGTAAAGAGAAAAAAAGCCGATTCTGAGGCTAGAGACTTCAGAAAGAGATTTGCGGGAAAATCAGACCAGTCAATATTAGAGAAATCTAGAGATTTTCATCCTCGCTCTACTACTTCTATGGGGATTTCGATTAGAGAGAGAGACGCAAGATAATTTAACTTAAAACCTCAAATGACATTTATTGCTAATGTAGGCAGTGTTAGGAATGTTGGGCCTGAATGCAAGCATGTCAATAGGTGACATTATGGTGATTGTAGACTTAAGAGCGGAGCTTGCTTTAGATGTGGATCTTTTGATCAATTTCTATGAGATTTTCTAGAAAAGTCTATGGCTGAAAGAGATCAACCAAATATGGAAGCATGAGCGGTTGTGTGGACACCTTCGAGTCCCTCGCAGCACCAATCTGCCTAAGGATTACTTGCGCAGATAAGCAGAAGGGTGAGTTTATGAAAACTCAGTGTGTAATCCCTTAATAAAGAAACAGTCAAACATACAGTGAGCAAATACAGTCTGGGCCTAAGCCTTTTTTAGTAACTGTGACAATATTAGTTTGGGCTTTAGCCCATCTCAATACAGAAACAGTCATATGTTTGGGCCCTGGCTCACTGCAGTAATATTAAACAGTGCAGTAACAGTAAACCGTATGCAAGTCCTACCTATCCAGCCTCTACATTCTATCTCTGTCCAACCCTACACTCCATGTGGGGATAAAATCAACCCACCCATCCCTACATTCCAAGTAGCATCGGTTGCAGTACTATACAGTATTTGCAGCACAACTGCTAGTAATTTAGGCACGAAACCTTTCAATACACTTCCTCCGATCAATATAAACTCATCCCCATGCAATGCATCATATAGTCATGTCATGTCATATATAGGATCATACAAGTACCCATTACAGTTTCAATAGCATGCTAAAATACAGTCATACATGTACACATATATATATACCGCACATAGGGCAAAACAGTCATATTACCATATAAAGGCAAAACAATCATTTTACCTCAAAAGGGCAAAACAGTCATTTTACTACGTATGGGCAAATCAGTCATTTTACCACATAAGGGAAAAATAGTCATTTTACCACATAAAGGCAAAACAGTCATTTTATCGACCTAACAGTAGGTCTACAGTCGTCTCAAGCAACCCGTGTAACCTTATCAGTCAAACAGTACAAATAGGGCCAAGGCCCATGGGCCCGCACGCCCGTGTAGCCCATATAGCCTAGAATTGGCCTTAGTCGTGTGGATACATAGCCTGGCCCAATATTCTCCACATGTCCATGCGATTGTACTTGTGTGGGGTAAATAGGCCCGTGGGGCCCACACAGCTCAATTCGGTCCAAAATGGCCCAAAATGGCCTAAGCCCTTGAAATCACCCATGGTGGCCTCAATGATCAAACACCCATGCTTATGCATTCGATTTACCACACGAGCAAGCAAACGCTCGTGTAGCGCCGACGGTCACCCATTTCAGCTTTTGTCGATTTACGATTATGGCAGTGTTATTACACACACCTTACTTCTATTTGCTGAGAGAAGAGAATGCCTGCACTTTTGAATCATACACTTAAACAACAGTCTTTAGTTACACACTTAATCCAGTACCCAATCGCATATACACCATTATCCCAATCGTTAAACTCACACAACAACAAACCTTCGAACTAGCCACAAGGAGAGATCCGTCCACTCTATGCCAACTAAGGACATTTTCTGTAACACCCCTATCTCGTAACCGTTGTCGGAATAGGAAAGGGGTATTACCAGACTTGTAACTCATGTCGGAACAGTAAATTTTTTTTACTTTTTTTTTTAAATAAAAATCATTCATTTAGATAAATGCTAAATACAGCCAGGGATAAAGTTAAACTTCTATAAGTACACATTCAAAAGATGCCATTTTTGCATGGCTTATATACATTAACCAGAATATTATTCCGCTACTAGTTTATTCTATACATGCAATAAAATAATCCAAAACATAGTAGTACCAAACAGTGGATAGTGATAGTGTGACGAGTTGTTGATGATCCCCGAGCAAAGGCCAAATTTGATAATCTATAAAACAGAGAAACGTAACAACAGAGTAAGCTTTCAAGGCTTAGTAAGTCTTAAGTAAACCAATTAACTTTGCTGGATTAAATACATTTATAACTTACACAAAATCCAAGTGAAGTCTCGATGGGCTTAATAAGCCTACACAAGTACATAATACATACCTGGCCAACTTAATGTGCTGATCATCCGTAATTGTTGATTTATTACTAAGTCGCTTAAGATTAGGCCTTACACAAATCACGTTTTGAAATGTCAAGATATATCACCATTCGGTCAAATAGATTAAACCCTATGTATGCACATGTAATTCATCTATTTCATCCAAATTTAAGAGTATATACCCCTTCGCATTTAAAAATATCCATGCTACTTTTAGTTTAATCAGTCGAACTAAAACATAACACTATAATCACATTCGGTCTCTATATTTGGAAGCACATATTCATGTTTTCATCTTACATAAACAATTTGATAGAGTCAATACTCGTTGAATATAACTTATAACCATCTCATAAGTGATTCCTCAAGTACATTTGTAATACAAACGAAATCGAGTTCACATAGCAAGTAAGTGTCACTTACCATATACTTAACCTTTGTACACTTACCGTTTCCATAGTTACCAATTACCAATTCAATCTTTCAATACCTCTAACCACTTAATCATATGCACTCATTTCGTGCACATACATAATTGTATATATGTATTTAGGAGCTTAGTTCTTTAGTTCATATTCACATTAATATTTCAAATAATCAAATCATGACAAGTATTAAAGTTTCGTATACGTATATAAAGGACCAAACATATTCCTTATCACATATACATAAATGACCAAACGCAATCCATATCTTGTATTTGCACATCCTGCCGAATACAACTCAAATTAGTAAATTTTTATGAAACTAATTAAATCCTTATCTTAAAGATATACAAATGGTCTTCGGTTTGAAATATTTCAAGGCGCTTAGCCATAGCCTGCTAGGTTTTTAAAAAAAATCCGAATCCAATTACCAGTACCAAGCCTGCGGGACTTTAAGCCCAGATATATCATCATAGTTAATTCACAAAGTTGTATACACATCAATTCACATACCTTCGATTTTTCCAACACGGAAACACATTAATAAGGTATCACTTCATTCGAACTTATTCGTATCTCAATATAGCTAGTCTCATTCCACAAGAGCCATTAGGCCACATCACGTAGTCAGCGAGTCTTAACCCGGATACTTTCCAAATTCCATGTATATTTAATCACATGTTACCACATTTCACACAAACTATCACCATTGTAATTCATTAACCTCATTCGAATATAAGCATATAGCATGTACCTTAACTTCATGTCCTAATATCATTCGACTTTAACACATATTTATATATATCCCTTTCAATAAACTTCCAACTAAATAAGAAAATACACACATGACTTACATTCTTCTCATGACAACCATTCGGCTAAACAACATTTAAGTCACCACACCTTCAATTTATAAAACTATCAACACATATTACATATACATTGCTTACGTTTATAAAATGGCCATTCGGATAACTTGCACACATTTAAATTTTAGCCATTTTGGCCTCACCACCTATATATTTATCTTGTACATCAAATCAGCAATAACTTATAAGCAACTCAATTAGTTTCATCAATGTTTACAACAAAATCATAGATTCACTACAAGCTGTTTTCTTGAGCAACAATCATTAAATTATTCGAAACTACAGCTACGAAACTCCAAATGAAGTGCCGTAAATTTTTCCCGAAAATAGACTCATATATCTTCTATCCATAAAATTTGCAGGATTTTTTGTTTGTCCAATCAAAACCAGAATTTTCTTAAAGTTTCCCCTATTTCACTGTTTGACTATACTGACTACTCTTCACTACGAATCAAATTTCTCATTGTACAGATTTCAAAATATGTTCTTGTTTATTTCATTTGAAACTAGAATCATTAAGAAGTCTAAAAATATAAATTTTATCTTATAACAATTTTTTTACTATTTATAATGATTTTCTAAAAACAGAACAGGGGATTTCAGATTCATTCTGACACTGTCACACACAACTTTAAATATCTCTCTATAGGAACTTCCTTTGCTTGCACTGTTTATTTTATAAGAAACTAGACTCATTGATCTTTGATTACATATTTTATTCAGTCTCTAATTCCACTCCAACCATTTATGGTGATTTTCAAAAATCACGCTACTGCTGCTGTCCTAAGTAGATTATTACAATTTGCTCTTAAATTTCCAAGTTCAAACACTTAAGAACTTACCATTTGAGTTTAAAACATATCATCATATATAAGTACTTCTTATTATCACATACAAATCATAATTTAAATATCACTTTTCTAATAACCAATCAGCTAAGGCTCATAGAGGTAAGTTATTCCTTATCATTTTGCTATAGGTAATTACACCAATTCATAGTCCCATCTTTACCCGTATTCCATATCATTCTTCATTATAACTAAACTTATATGCTAGAAACTTATTTATTTCAATATGTAGTTCAAGTAGAACCATTAGGTCACATTTTATTTATTATGTTCATATAAATATATATCATCGTTTATCAAATCTTAAGCTAAGTTCCATTACTCAAAGACTTACCTTATGTCGGATGAAACGGTTCCAAACGGCTACTCGATACACTTCGTTTTGCCCTTGCTTGATTCTCCTCCTTTGGGTTCTTGAGCTTAAATAAATAAATTAACTAGTTTAATTACCTTGCTAGTTATTTATATCCCATAACATTAATAGTTTCATATCAAAAGAATCATACGGCAACATTTGATTTTTTATTCACCTTATGCTTTTACTAACTTTAAGCCATTCGGCTATTGATCACCTAAGATCCAATTACTATAATTAACCCAATAAATATTTCAATAAAACACACATAAATATTATATACATGGCAACCACCCTTGTTAATTACTCATATATATTTTAATAATTTTCGTTTCATCTTACAACCATTCTTGTTCAAAACATTAGAACCTTAACTTAAACTTATAGATTGTCTCAAGGCCGAATGCATTCTCACTTCCAAAGTAACATAGTCTATGATATATTTTATTTCAAGGTACATAGTCATAAATCAAATTTAACCATATAAACCAATATCACCCACTTGATCAATTATAGAGAATTAAAGTTAATATCACAATGTGTACCCTATATGGCCCATTATACATAATCAAATTTAACATCATCTATATATTTACTCATATGGCCGAATATACATACCCCCATATAATATCATTTTCATTTCATTTAACACTAAATTTCCACCACATAAACACTTGGCCGAATAATCCTAAACTAGCAAAACTCCACATTTGTTCATACCATCTTTTAAATTCACATATATCTATTTAGGTAGCTCATATTTTCCCCTTTCTAATATTTCTATCCAAAACATCAAAACACTATCCTTTTAGCATTTATCCAATAATACCGTATGCACAATTTGTCACCAAAACTAAAGAAAAATCAACATATGGGTTACAATAAGAGCTTGACTACTAACTAGATTCTCATAAAAATCAATAGAAATAACATGAACTCCTACCTTATTTAACCTTCAAGATAGTCGAATGCCCTAGACAAATTCCTTCCTCTTTCCCTTTTGTTTCGGCTTTGCAAGAAGGTAAGGAAGATGAACACACTCTTACCTTTATTTCTTATTTTATTCATCTTTTTCTTATAAATTTATTACATCATTTGCCAATTAAAATTGTTTTTAATTTGTCTTAGTGGAATAGCATCATTTCATGGCCGGCCACTACATGCTTTAAGGGTAAATTGACATGCAAACCCAAGCTTTCTCACCTCATTGTTTTTGGATTCTTACTAAAATTTTCAACTAAGTCATTTCAAGAAAAATTTACATTCCTAAGACTAAATTGAAACTTTTAATTTTTCCTACGTACACTATCACACATAAATATATGCAACAAAAATTAAAATGAATTTTTGTGACTCGGTTTTGTGGTCCCGAAACCATATTCCGACTAGGGTCTAATTAGGGATGTCACAACTCTCCCTCTCTTTAGGGATTTTCATCCCTGAAAATCTTACTAGCGACTACGTTAGGATAACGTCCTCTTGTTTTAAAACAAATACATAACATCAACTCAGATATTCATAACCCACATTTTCATTCATATATATATAAGCCGTAACATGGCCGGAAGTATACATGTTCTTAAACATCCTAATGAATATCCTTTATAACATTATCATATCTAAATATTCAACTTAACTTATTTCCAAAAGAAGATCAACTTCCACGTACCTGAACACTTAGTTCATTCAATACATCCAATCATATTTAAAGTTACCCGTATACAGTCGAATAGGTATAAAGCTTAACACAAGTGATGCCAGTGTACTAAACACGATCTTACATACTATCACAAATCAATGCCGTCGTCCTAGACGAGATCTTACATGAAACGAAATCCGCACACACAGTGCCCACTGACCGATCTCGCACACATAGTGCTCGGTTAAAGAATTCGCACACATAGTGCCTCAATTCATTCGCACACATAGTGCCTATATTCATTCATTATTACACATTGAAATAACTTAACCAAGTCTATAAAACATCATATAAGTACACTTTAAACGTGTCCTTTCATTTAACTTTGAATTCATATAGTAATGAACACTTAAACTTTGCTCGAATCACCGGCATTAAGCCTTCTAGGCACGAAGACCCAAATACACATCACCGGCACGAAGCCTGCTAGGAACGAAGGCCCGAATACACATCACCAGTACAAAGCCTGCTAGGCATGAAGGCCTGATTACACATCACCGGCACGAATGCCCTTCAGGACTTAGCCCGGATGTAACACCAGCACGAATGCTCTTCGGGACTTAGCCCGGATATAACACCAGCACGAATGCTCTTCGGGACTTAGCCCGGATATAACACCAGCACGAATGCTCTTCGGGACTTAGCCCGGATATAACTCTCAATTCTAATGCACACACATATATATATAACATAACACATTAGTATATCATTTACATTACTCGAATACAAGCACTACATGCTTAGCAACCATTCAAATTTCGATTCAATAGCCACATACAATGATCACATTTTCGTTTCACTATCCAACTTAATTTCTATAATTTCAATGATCGAATCACATGGGTGCTACATACACTTCTATGAATATAAATTTCTATGGAAACTGAACACATAGATATATCATCATTTCCCATACGCATTTCGTAAATAACACTCACATACCTGGACAAACTTAATTTAGTGAACGAATTCGGATACCGTATAGCATAAGCTTCATAGTTCTAGTCTCTTTAATAGTTTTCCAACATTCAGCCCACTAGGTATAACCTGAACTCGTCACTGGCACAAGCCTGTTGAACTTTGAGTCTGAAACACATTACCAGCCATCATGCTTGTTACAGCTCGATAGGGATAGAGATTCATTACAATACGAAAAATACATTTTTTCTGTCAGAAATCATCACACTATCATTTTATCATTATATGACATGTATAACTAGACTCGAACGTGCTACGTTAGTCCTAGAATTGACTAAACCGTGGCTCTAATACCAAATAAAATGTAACACCCCTATCTCGTAACCGTTGTCAGAATAAGAAAGGGGTATTACCAGACTTGTAACTCATGTCGGAACAGTAAATTTTTTTTTTACTTTTTCTTGAAATAAAGATCATTCATTTAGATAAATGCTAAATACAGTCAGGGATAAAATTAAACTTCTATAAGTACACATTCAAAAGATGCCATTTTTGCATGGCTTATATACATTAACCAGAATATTATTCCGCTACTAGTTTATTCTATACATGCCATAAAATAATCCAAAACATAGTAGTACCAAACAGTGGATAGTGATAGTGTGACGAGTTGTTGACGATCCCCGAGCAAAGGCCAAATTTGATAATCTATAAAATAGAGAAACGTAACAACAGAGTAAGCTTTCAAGGCTTAGTAAGTCTTAAGTAAACCAATTAACTTTGCTGGATTAAATACATTTATAACTTACACAAAATCCAAGTGAAGTCTCGATGGGCTTAATAAGCCTACACAAGTACATAATACATACCTGGCCAACTTAATGTGCTGATCATCCGTAATTGTTGATTTATTACAAAGTCGCTTAAGATTAGGCCTTACACAAATCACATTTTGAAATGTCAAGATATATCACCATTCGGTCAAATAGATTAAACCCTATGTATGCACATGTAATTCATCTATTTCATCCAAATTTAAGAGTATATACCCCTTCGCATTTAAAAATATCCATGCTACTTTTAGTTTAATCAGTCGAACTAAAACATAACACTATAATCACATTCGGTTTCCATATTTGGAAGCACATATTCATGTTTTCATCTTACATAAACAATTTGATAGAGTCAATACTCGTTGAATATAACTTATAACCATCTCATAAGTGATTCCTCAAGTACATTTGTAATACAAACGAAATCGAGTTCACATAGCAAGTAAGTGTCACTTACCATATACTTAACCTTTGTACACTTACCGTTTCCATAGTTACCAATTACCAATTCAATCTTTCAATACCTCTAACCACTTAATCATATGCACTCATTTCGTGCACATACATAATTGTATATATGTATTTAGGAGCTTAGTTCTTTAGTTCATATTCACATTAATATTTCAAATAATCAAATCATGACAAGTATTAAAGTTTCGTATACGTATATAAAGGACCAAACATATTCCTTATCACATATACATAAATGACCAAACGCAATCCATACCTTGTATTTGCACATCCTGCCGAATACAACTCAAATTAGTAAATTTTTATGAAACTAATTAAATCCTTATCTTAAAGATATACAAATGGTCTTCGGTTTGAAATATTTCAAGGCACTTAGCCATATCCTGCTAGGTTTTTAAAAAAAATCCGAATCCAATTACCAGTACCAAGCCTGCGGGACTTTAAGCCCAGATATATCATCATAGTTAATTCACAAAGTTGTATACACATCAATTCACATACCTTCGATTTTTCCAACACGGAAACACATTAATAAGGTATCACTTCATTCGAACTTATTCGTATCTCAATATAGCTAGTCTCATTCCACAAGAGCCATTAGGCCACATCACGTAGTCAGCGAGTCTTAACCCGGATACTTTCCAAATTCCATGTATATTTAATCACATGTTACCACATTTCACACAAACTATCACCATTGTAATTCATTAACCTCATTCGAATATAAGCATATAGCATGTACCTTAACTTCATGTCCTAATATCATTCGACTTTAACACATATTTATATATATATCCCTTTCAATAAACTTCCAACTAAATAAGAAAATACACACATGACTTACATTCTTCTCATGACAACCATTCGGCTAAACAACATTTAAGTCACCACACCTTCAATTTATAAAACTATCAACACATATTACATATACATTGCTTACGTTTATAAAATAGCCATTCGGATAACTTGCACACATTTAAATTTTAGCCATTTTGGCCTCACCACCTATATATTTATCTTGTACATCAAATCAGCAATAGCTTATAAGCAGCTCAATTAGTTTCATCAATGTTTACAACAAAATCATAGATTCACTACAAGCTGTTTTCTTGAGCAACAATCATTAAATTATTTGTAACTGCAGCTACGAAACTCCAAATGAAGTACCGTAAATTTTCCCCGAAAATAGACTCATATATCTTCTACCATAAAATTTTCAAGATTTTTGGTTTGGTCAATCAAAACCAGAATTTTCTTAAAGTTTCCCCTATTTTACTGTTTGACTATACTGACTACTCTTCACTACGAATCAAATTTCTCATTGTACTGATTTCAAAATATGTTCTTGTTTATTTCATTTGAAACTAGACTCATTAAGGAGTCTAAGAATATAAATTTTATCTTATAACAATTTTTTTACTATTTATAATGATTTTCTAAATACAGAACAGGGGATTTCAGATTCATTCTAACACTGTCACACACAACTTTAAATATCTCTCTATAGGAAATTCCTTTGCTTGCACTGTTTATTTTATAAGAAACTAGACTCATTGATCTTTGATTACATATTTTATTCAGTCTCTAATTCCACTCCAAAAATTTATGGTGATTTTCAAAAATCACGCTACTGCTGCTGTCCTAAGGAGATTATTACAATTTGCTCTTAAATTTCCAAGTCCAAACACTTAAGAACTTACCATTTGAGTTTAAAACATATCATCATATATAAGTACTTCTTATTATCACATACAAATCATAATTTAAATATCACTTTTCTAATAACCAATCGGCTAAGGCTCATAGAGGTAACTTATTCCTTATCATTTTGCTATAGGTAATTACACCAATTCATAGTCCCATCTTTACGCGTATTCCATATCATTCTTCATTATAACTAAACTTATATGCTAGAAACTTATTTATTTCAATATGTAGTTCAAGTAGAACCATTAGGTCACATTTTATTTATTATGTTCATATAAATATATATCATCGTTTATCAAATCTTAAGCTAAGTTCCATTACTCAAAGACTTACCTTATGTCGGATGAAACGGTTCCAAACGGCTACTCGATACACTTCGTTTTGCCCTTGCTTGATTCTCCTCCTTTGGGTTCTTGAGCTTAAATAAATAAATAAACTAGTTTAATTACCTTGCTAGTTATTTATATCCCATAACATTAATAGTTTCATATCAAAAGAATCATACGGCAACATTTGATTTTTTATTCACCTTATGCTTTTACTAACTTTAAGCCATTCGACTATTGATCACCTAAGATCCAATTACTATAATTAACCCAATAAATATTTCAATAAAACACACATAAATATTATATACATGGCAACCACCCTTGTTAATTACTCATATATATTTTAATAATTTTCGTTTCATCTTACTACCATTCTTGTTCAAAACATTAGAACCTTAACTAAAACTTATAGATTGTCTCAAGGCCGAATGCATTCTCACTTCCAAAGTAACATAGTCTATGATATATTTTATTTCAAGGTACATATTCATAAATCAAATTTAACCATATAAACCAATATCACCCACTTGATCAATTATAGAGAATTAAAGTTAATATCACAATGTGTACCCTATATGGCCCATTATACATAATCAAATTTAACATCATCTATATATTTACTCATATGGCCGAATATACATACCCCCATATAATATCATTTTCATTTCATTTAACACTAAATTTCCACCACATAAACACTTGGCCGAATAATCCTAAACTAGCAAAACTCCACATTTGTTCATACCATCTTTTAAATTCACATATATCTATTTAGGTACCTCATATTTTCCCCTTTCTAATATTTCTATCCAAAACATCAAAACACTATCCTTTTAGCATTTATCCAATAATACCGTATGCACAATTTGTCACCAAAACTAAAGAAAAATCAACATATGGGTTACAATAAGAGCTTGACTACTAACTAGATTCTCATAAAAATCAATAGAAATAACATGAACTCCTACCTTATTTAACCTCCAAGATAGCCGAATGCCCTAGACAAATTCCTTCCTCTTTCCCTTTTGTTTCGGCTTTGCAAGAAGGTAAGGAAGATGAACACACTCTTACCTTTATTTCTTATTTTATTCATATTTTTCTTATAAATCTATTTCATCATTTGCCAATTAAAATTGTTTTTAGTTTGGCTTAGTGGAATAGCATCATTTCATGGCTGGCCACTACATGCTTTAAGGGTAAATTGACATGCAAACCCAAGCTTTCTCACCTCATTGTTTTTGGATTCTTACAAATTACCTACCATCTTTTCTAAATTTTTCAACTAAGTCCTTTCAAGAAAAATTTACATTCCTAAGACTAAATTGAAACTTTTAATTTTTCCTACATACACTATCACACATAAATATATGCAACAAAAATTAAAATGAATTTTTGTGACTCGGTTTTGTGGTCCCGAAACCACATTCCGACTAGGGTCTAATTAGGGATGTCACATTTTCCTTCTCCTTCGAAAGTTCATATGCACCAATCGAACATGGGTAAACACTTAATCAACCAGCATCAAATAACACTATACTAATACACTAAAACATTCAATCGATACCCCTTAACTTGACTAAATCAACTGAAGCCCTTTTCACCTAAGCAGTATAGAAAGGATGATCACCCAAGCCCTTGGATACAACCGAACACAAAATCGAGCACTTGCAATTGCCCTAAAAATCGACAGAGAGCAAAGGGAGAGGAGAGACACAATAAATGGTCAAGGTGCTAAGATGAATGGATAGCAAGAAAAGAGTGTTGAGAAAGAGAGGAGAATAGAAAAGTGTATTCGATAAGTAAACAAAAGGAGAAAAGACGACAAGGGAAACGATTGGAGAGGGAAAAAGAGCAAATAAGGGAAGAAAAGTATTCAGCCAAAAAACAAACCGAATGGGGGAGGAAGAAGATGGAGCAGTCGGTCAAGAAGGAAATCGAGAGAAGAACTTGTCAAATCCTGAAAGTGTTAAGAGGGAAGAGAGTGAGGGTTCAGCCAAGGAGAGTAGGAAATTACTCACAAGAGGAAAGAAATAACTGTAAAAATTGAATATGCCAAGCAGGAAGATACTCGAAAGGAGCCCCAATAGTATTCGGCCACCAGACAAAAAGAGAACACCTAGAGCAATCAGAAACCAAAGGTTAGAGAGAAAACCCACCTTAGTCGAACTTCTTGAGTGCCCACAAACCCAAATCGATACACTACTTCCTCTCACTTAAACTTCCCACAATTTTCTCCTTAAATCTCTCTTCAAAGCCCTCCTCAATCCCTCAACTGATCACTCCTCTATCCACATCCCATATTTCTTCCTAAAATCACTCCAACCTTTCCACTATTTAGACTTTTAATGAAACACAAACTCTAGCCGTCCAGCACCACAAAATCTTAATCCCTTTGCGTATGCAAGGATTCGAACCTTAGACCTCTTGGAGAACTCCATACGCCCCTATCCACTAGATCAGACCTTTTTGTCATAAAATACCCACATTTATTTAAAAGCCTACTGACTAGAGATGCACTTGTCCAGTTTTGAACCCAAGACTTCTCAGACATTTCCAAAACACTTAACCATTGAAACAGATACACAATTGTGTTACTTTCTTGCACAACTAAACATTTATGTGTTACCTCCTAATTGTTCCCATGCTCAAAACCTAATGCTTCTAGGCCTAAAGTTTAGGGCATTACAAACTGAATTGAAGGTTCATAATTGATAACTCTTGAAAAGAGTTATATTTCAGGCTTATAGATTGAAATAATTGTTTGTAATTAAGTAAATATGTTTGTATATTTAGGATACTTTTAGAACATTACATAACAAATCTTGGATTGTGCTATAAATGTCATTATTTGTTACTGGGGAAGAAAGGTGATGGTTATTATTGGCAGTAGGTGCAGGAAGAAGAAGAGAAGAGAGAAAGGAGAAAAAAATGAAGTGAAATATTGCCATGAAAAAATATTGGTTAGTTTTCCAACATGAATGCCATGGCAATTCCAGGAAGATGACGCAACACTCAGTCCACATCACTTTGAGTCAGTTGTACTTGTACCAGATAGACCACCTTGAAAAAGAGGAAGCAAAAGGTGTGTGCTGAGAGGGAGGGACCTACCCTATAAAGGAGGAAAGAGAAAAGAAAATAGGGGACGAGGATTTTGAAGAGAGAGGAATTGGAGAGTAGTTTTTCTCTGCATCGAATTCTCCTGGAAAATTTTAGATAAAAGAGAGGAGAGGGTAACAACTTATAGAGCAAAAATCACATACGCAATTTTGCCTTTTTCTATTTGAACTATGTGATTCATAAACTTGAATGATGATGTTGAACGGTTTATTTCGGATTTGAATGTCCAATCCATGAGCTAAATCTCACTCGGTTGGAATTATTTGGGTGAATTTTTACTATCTTTAATGCCTATACTCGAATGTTGAGTAGATTATTGTTTAATTCAATCTGTGATTATTTTAAAAGCATATATGCAAGCTCTAGACATAGATGATTGTATGGTATGTTGTTAGATCTAATTTAATTCTGAAAAGTTTAAATAAATTGGATTATTATTAGTTGATAAAGGAGAGTATTCGAAATAATATTCACAGCACTCTAGACGTAGAAGTTGTGATCTGTACAGAGAGAGAAAGAAAGTTTGGATATCATTCTTGAGTTCTTTAGACATATAAAAATTCAAAATGATAGCTTAAAGCCTAGCTCTTAAAAGAAATGAACTACATTAGTGAATCCCTGAACAGTAGAATGGTCAAGATTTTGCCATGGTATTATTATGATATAAAGATAAAACCTGAGTAATTCAGACCTTTATCATTCAACCATACAAATCCTCCCCCCTTATTCTTTGAGAATTGCCACAACATTTCAATTGCCCTAGAATTTATTCATTCATAATTGATTTTATTAATCCATTCCTTAATTGTCTTCATCAATTTGTTTTCTATTTCTTTTGCTCAGTTTAATTAGTCAAATTCATAGTAATAGCATAATAATTTTTTAATTAATTTTGATCCTTGTGGAGACGATACTCACTCTTCAATTTATTACTTGATTCGACGTGTATACTTGCACATTCACATTATACATTCACACGCGACAAGTTTTTGGAGCCGTTGCCGGGGATTGGTAATTTTGGTGAAAATTTGGTATGTTATTACCTATTTAATTTTCTTAGTTAGCTTAATTAGTTGTTTTGATTTTTCCTCAAGATTTTTGTTGGTGCATGAGTAGAGATATTTTTACAGTTGAAGAGGGTTTCTTTTGATCTAAAAACTTGAGAGAGCCTTGAGAAGAAGGAGAAATGAATTGTGAGAAATGGAAAGGAATAGAAATGATTAGGTTAGAGAAAAGACATTACATTAGAATGGAAGGGATGTTGATATTCCTCGAATAACAAATGGCAAAGACAAACCCATCAGTGAACATGTAGTGATGATTTTGAATGATATGAATCCCAGAATTGTCAGGCCACATATTCAAGCTCAACATTTGAAGTTAAAGCCGATGATGTTTCAAATGTTACACACTGTAAGGCAGTTCAGCGGATTGCCTACTGAAGATCTACGGTTGCACTTAAGACTCTTTTTGGAAGTTTGTGATTCATTTAGATAGTAGGGTGTTTCTGAAGATGCCCTGATACTAAATTTATTCCTTTATTCATTACTAGATTGTAGTAGAGCATGGTTAAATGCATTGCTATTAGGTACGGTGGCATCTTGGAATGAACTTTATCACAGGTTTCTGCTAAGATATAATCCTCCAAACTTGAATGCCAAACTAAGGAATGATATTATGTCCTTTCGGCAATCCAAGGATGAAGCATTATATGAAGCATGGGAGCAAATCAAGGAGTTAATTAGAAAATACCCAATGCATGGTTTTTGACATTAGACACAAAAGAAAATGTTTTACAAGGGATTGAATGCACATACAAAGATAGTGGTTGACATATCTGCCAATGGGACTTTGCTTAATAAATCATATAATGAGGCATATGAAATTCTGGAAAGGATAGTAAACAACGATTATAAATGCCCTAATACAATAGTAGGGACTGGCGGGAGAGTTGCTGGAGTAATGGAACTTGATGCGATTACTTCCCTAACAACTCAGGAATCATCTTTAACGAATATGATTAAAACACTAAAAAGACTAGTTGCAGTGTAGGAAATGAAAGTAGTTGAATTAGCATGTGTTTATTGCGGAGAAGATCATGTTTTTGATGAATGCCTATTGAACCTAGCTTCAGTTTATTATATGGGAATCTTTAATTACAACAAAAACAACCCATATTCCAAGACATATAATCTAGGGTGGAAACAATATCCCAATTTCTATTGAAGTTGTTAATGACACCACTATTGAAGAAGGTAGTTTAGATTTCTCAAATAAGAGGAATTTAGAACCAGTAGTACAGCAGGCTACAAAAGAAAAGAACAATTAAAAAATGTTGAAGCGGATTCATCTTGTATTGCCAATAAAAAATGCCACGAAAAAACAGCCTCAACAAATGGAAGGAAGGCCACCTCCACATTTTCCTTAGCGTTTCCAAAAATCTAAGCAAGATTTTGAATTCAAGAAATTATTAGATATCCTGAAGCAATTACATGTCAACATACCATTGGTGGAAGCATCCAACTATGTGAAATTCATAAAAGAGATATTATCAAAGAAGAGAAGGTTAAAGGAGTTCAAAACTATCGTTCTCACTGAAGGGTGCACAGTAATGTTGAGAAACAAATTGCCACCAAAACTGAAAGATCCAGGGAGTTTTACTATCCTTGGCCTATTGGAAATCATTATGTAGGCAAAGCATTATGCGACTTAGGTGCAATTATAAATCGAATGCCTATGTCTATTTTTAGGAAGTTAGGAATAGGGAAGGCAAGACTTACAACTGCCACACTGTAATTAGTTGATCGTTCATATGCACATGTAAAAGGTAAAATTGAAGATGTGTTGGTAAGAGTGAACAAATTTATTTTTCCAGCAGATTTTATTATTCAGAAATGTGAGGCTAATAAAGAGGTACCAATCATACTTGGGAGACATTTTCTAGGAATTGGTAGAACATTAATTGAAGTACAAAAAAGGTGAATTAACAATGACAATGAATGATCAATAGATAACCTTTAATGTTTTCAATGCTATGAAGTATGCAGATACAGATAAAGAATGTTATGCTATTGAGATTGTTGATACAATAGTTCAGGAAGAATTTGCAAAATTTTATCACACTAATTCTAATGGTGATGTAGACTCGTTTGAGTTAATTGAAGTAAAAATGATTGAAGAGCTTAGCGAACTGATGGAAGCTAAGCAAATTAAGAATGAATCAATGAGAAGTTTTGAATCATTAAATTTATTTGACCATTCTTCTAAACCTCATCGACCATCCATAGAAGACCTTCCTTCATTGGAATTGAATCATTTGCCAATACATCTGAAGTATGCTTACTTAGGAGATAACAACACGTTACCAGTAGTTATCTTTGTGGCATTGACATTAGATCAAGAGGCTCAATTGTTGAAAGTGTTAAAGTAATCTAAAAAGGCATTGGGGTGGACGATTATGCATATCAAAGGAATCAGTCCATCAATATGCATGCACAAGATATTACTAGAGGATTGCCTTGGCAAATTTATCGAGTAGTAGAGAAGACTGAATCCCATTATGAAGGAAGTTTTAAAAAAGGAGATTATCAAATGGCTAAATACTGGAATTATATACCCAATCTCTGATAGTTCTTGGGAGCCCTGTTTAATGTGTACCTAAAAAAAGGGGTGTCATCATGGTAAGTAATGATAACAACAAACTCATTCCTACTCATATTGTCACGGGATGGAGGGTTTGTATGGACTATTGGAAACTCAACAAAGCAATAATGAATGACCATTATCCTCTACCATTTATCAACAAAATATTAGATAGATTAGCAGGGAAAGCCTTATTGTGACACCCCTAAAGTGACCCTAGCCGGAAAGTGGTTTTGGGACCACTAAATCGAGTCATAAAGATAATTAACCGTCATAGTTGATGCTCATTATATGTACATATGCATGTGTGAAAATTTCATGTTTGAATTTTGTTAATAGTAAGTGAATTTTATCAAATAGGACTTATGTGAGAAAATTTTGAAATGTGATAGGTCAAAGCATAAAGATCTATTAGTGCATGAAATAAAAAGGGGGGACTTGCATGTCAATTTCCCCCCTAATTAGTAGTGGCCGGCCATGACAAGTATGGTAGACCAAGTGTGATGGGCAAGACCATGTCATAAACTTGTTAAGTTAGTGTTTCATGGGAAGTATGATAAAATAAGGAGCATGGGATACAAAATATATGCCTTTTATATTAATAAATTAAATGTTAAATGAATAAATAATATGAAATATGAACTTATATTAAAAGAAATGGGTGATAAAAACAAAGTTGGTTCATCTTTTTCTTCCTCCATTGCCGTACCTAAAGAAAGAAAAGAAGAAATTGAAGTTAAGGCATTTGGTCACCTTTAAGTGGATTAAGCTCAAGAGCATCAAGGACAAAAGTCGGAAAAAGGGACGACAAAACTAAGCGAATAGCCGTAGAATTATAGTCGTCGACAACTTTTAAGGTAAGTTTCTAGCATATAAGTTTAGTTATAATGAAGCATGATATGGAAAACGGCATATATGATATTATGTTTTAAATATGTGAATGAGAACTTTACAGAGTAAATTGTATAAATCTGCAAGGGACAGCAGCAGTAGCGTTTTGAAAAAATTACCATAAATTCTGGGAGTTGAGTTAAAGGCTGAATAAAATATGTAATTAAAGCTTAATGAGTCTAGTTTCTTATAAAAGAAACCGTGTAAGCAAAGGAATTTCCGATAATGAGATATTTAAAGTTGTGTGAGACGGTGTCAGAATGACTCCGAAATCCCCTGTTCTGTTTTTAGAAAATCATTATAAATTGTAAAAAATTGTTATAAGATAAAATTTATATGCTTAGACTCCTTAATGAGTCTAGTTTCAAATGAAATCAAATACAACATATTTTGAATTCTGTAAAATGAGAAATTTGATTCGTAGTGAAGAGTGGTCAGATTAGTCAAACAGCGAAACAGGGAAAAGTTTCAGAAAAATATGGTATTGATTGACCAAACCTAAAATTCTGGAAATTTTATGGATGGAAGATATACGAGTCTACATTCAGGAAAAATTAACGGAAAGTGATTTGGAGTTTTGTAGCTCCAGTTATAAATAATTTAGTGACTATTGCTCAGGAAAAACAGCTTGTGCTGAATTTGAGATTATGTTGTGAACCTTGATAAACTTGTTTTAGTTGCTCATAAGCTATTGATTAAACCCATACTTGAATTCTAAATCGTGATATTGTAAGTTTATGAGTATTCGAATATGAAATGATAGTATGGCGTAATGGCTGATGTGATGAATGTGAAAGTGTATATATATGTGATAAGGCCTAATGGCCGATGTGATGAATGTGAAAGTGTATATATATGTGATAAGGCCTAATGGCCGATGTGATGAATGTGAAAGTGTATATATGTGATAAGGCCTAATAGCCGATGTGATGAATGTGAAAGTGTATATATATGTGATAAGGCCTAATGGCCGATGTGATGAATGTGAAACTGTATATATATGATAGGGCCTAATGGCCGATGTGATGAATGTGAAAGTGTATATACATGTGATAAGGCCTAATGGCCGATGTGATGAATGTGAAAGTGTATATATGTGATAAGGCCTAATGGCCGATGTGATGAATGTGAAAGTGTATATATATGTGATAAGGCCTAATGGCCGATGTGATGAATGTGATAGTGTATATATGTGATAAGGCCTAATGGCCGATGTGATGAATGTGAAAGTGTATATATGTGACAGGGCCGAGTGGCCAACGTGATGGATGTGAAAGTGTATAAATGTGATAAGTCCCGAAGGGCATTTGTGTCAGTACTATATCCGGGTTAAAACCCCGCAGGCTTTATGCGAGAATATTATCACTGATTAATGTCCGTAAGCTTCGTGCTCGTACTATATCCGAGCTCTAAAGACCCGATGACTACATGTGGGGATTTTGTCCGGGTAAGACTTCGTAATAAGAATTGCTTATAAATATATTCAATGCGAAAGGTTAAACAGGTATGTACTCCAAGTTTATATGTGAGCTTGATTTGCACTAAATCATAAGGTAGTTATGTGATGCGTACGAGAGCAATCTATGAGACTATTCCTATGATTATGTGACATCGGATCAGTATGAGAGGTTATGTGAAATCATACGATATATCTATGTCACATGAGCTCACTTTTATGTGAAAGTCTATCTGCCTATTGTATATGATGAGATGTGCATATTCGGTAAAGGGATGGTATGCCCGAAGGAAGAGTGAAATAAAACTACGAACAACTATGTTATAATTTGATTGTTATCTGTTGACACTGCTTAAAACTTACTAAGCATTGTAATGCTTACTCCATTTTCTCTGTTTCCTCTGTTTTATAGATCTCATTGCGAAGCTACAGGCTCGGGGATCGTCAGCAACTAGTCACACTATCACTATCCATTGTTTGGTACTGCTATGTTTTGGATTATCTTATGGCATGTATAAAATAGACTAGTGGCGGAAGAATATTTTGGTTAATGTATATAAGCCATGCGAAAATGGCATCTTTTGAATGTTTACTTAGAGAAGTTTAAATTTTATCCCTGGCCGTGCTTAGTACTTATCTAAATGAATGACCTTTATTTCAAGAAAAAGCTCAAAATTTTACGGTTCTGACATGAGTTACAAGCCCGGTAATGCCCCTTACCTATTCCGGCGACGGTCACAGGATAGGGGTGTTACATTTTATTGGTATCAAAGCTACGGTTTAGTCGATTCTAGGACTAACGTAGCACGCGTGAGTCTATTTATACATGCCATAAAGTGATAAAATGATAGTGTGATGATTTTTGGCTATTAAAATGTGTTTGTTGTATTGCAATGAATCTTGATCCCGATCGAGCTGTAGCAAGCTTCTGACTATGAGAATTTGCGATATAACTTCACTTAGATATGCCTAAATTATTAAGTTGATCAGGTACGTATCATGTACTCGTATTTGAATTTCGATTTGGATTGAATTATAAGGGTATAAGTGATGCAATTTTGAAAGAGTGTTATGACTATAAATGTGATTTTTGTATGTGGCTATGGAACTGGAAGTTGAATGGTCGATAAGCATGTTGTGTTTGTATTCAAGTAATGTAAATGATATACTAATGTGTATTGCTATATGTGTATATGTACATGAGAATTGAGAGTGAAATGTCCGGGCTAAATGTCGAAGAGCATTCGTGCTAGTGATGTATCCGGACTAAGTTTCGAAGAGCATTCGTGCTAGTGATGTATCCGGACTAAGTTCCGAAGAGCATTCGTGCTAGTGATGTATCCGGTCTAAGTCCCGAAGAGCATTCCTGCTAGTGATGTATCCGGGCTAAGTCCCGAAGAGCATTCATGCTAGTGATGTATCCGGGCTAAGTCTCGAAGAGCATTCGTGCTAGTGATGTATCCGGACTAAGTTCCGAAGAGCATTCGTGCTAGTGATATATCCGTGCTAAACCCCGAAGAGCATTTGTGCTGGTGTTATATCCGGGCTAGGTCCCGAAGAGCAATCATGCTGGTGACGTGTATTCGGGCCTTCGTGCCTAGTAGGCTTCATGCCGGTAATTGAGCAAAGTTTAAGTGTTCATTACTATACGAATTCAAATTTAAATGAGATGATATGTTTAAAAGTGTACATACATGATGTTTATAGACTTGGTTAAGTCATTTCAATGTGTAATAACGAATGAATAAGAGCACTATGTGTGTGAATGATTAGAGGCACTGTGTGTGTGCGAATTCCTTTAACCGAGCACTATGAGTGCGAGATCCGTTAGTGGGCACTAAGTGTGTGAAGTGGAATTCATGTAAGACCTCGTCTGGGACGAAGGCATTGATTTGAGATAGTGTGTAAGACCATGTCTGGGACATGGCATCGGCTCGATATGTGAGAATATGTAAGACCATATCTAGGATATGGCATTGTAAGAGCTATATGTGCTTAATGAGTATCCGTAATGATTTCGAATGATTCAACAGGTATATTTAAGATGATAAATTAAGTAAGATCAGAATAAGTGATACAAGTATGTACGGAAGGTATGAGAAAATCAGATGAAAGTAAAAAGATGGTGGATATGTTGTTAAGAAATGAATTCATGTTATAAATGTGTTACGAATTTAGTCTATGGAATGCTTGGTATATGAAGTCATATGTGCTATTGCTAAATGACCCCTATTTTTTTGTTGTTAATCATATTCAAGAAATTATTTCGATTAAGTTCGACATTTGAAAGTCTGTAAGAATTTGTGATGAATGCTGATAATTTTGGATATATGGGTTATGTGCTAAAATAAATCCCATGCCGATATACAATATGAGGCTTGATGTCAAATCGATTGTATACGGGTATCGTTAACGGTGATTGAATGTGCTAAATGAACTCAATGTTCAGGTATGTGGAAGTTGATTTTCTGTTGGAAATAGGTTAAGTTGAATAGTGAGATATGATGGAGTGATAAAGGATATTTATTGGGATGTTTGAGTATATGTGTACTTTCGGTCAGGTTACAGCTTATACATGAATGAAAATGTGGGTTACAAATATGTGGGTTGATGATGTGAATTATACATATTAATATGTGCTTAATATGTCTTTGAAATGCATTTGTGAATTAAATTAAGTGATTATTACTTATGAAATCAAGAAAATGAGATATATGTGCATACTTGTAGAAATGTTTATGTATTTGTTTTAAGATAAGAAAATGATTTTATAGATCGATGCGAAATCAATAATGAATTACAATTGCTATCAATGAGCTAATGTCTTTGTGGATATAATTCAATAAGAGGACGTTATCCTAAACTATGCATCGGTAGAAATTTTCGGGGACGAAAATTTCTTAAGTGGGGAAGAGTTGTGACACCCCTAAAGTGACCCTAGTCGGAAAGTGGTTTCGGGACCACTAAACCTAGTCATAAAGATAATTAACCGTCATAGTTGATGCTCATTATATGTACATATGCATGTGTGAAAATTTCATGTTTGAATTTTGTTAATAGTAAGTGAATTTTATCAAATAGGACTTATGTGAGAAAATTTTGAAATGTGATAGGTTAAAGCATAAAGATCTATTAGTGCATGAAATAAAAAGGGGGGACTTGCATGTCAATTTCCCCCCTAATTAGTAGTGGCCGGCCATGAAAAGTATGGTAGACCAAGTGTGATGGGCAAGAACATGTCATAAACATGTTAAGTTAGTGTTTCATGGGAAGTATGATAAAATAAGGAGCATGGGATACAAAATATATGCCTTTTATATTAATAAATTAAATGTTAAATGAATAAATAATATGAAATATGAACTTATATTAAAAGAAATGGGTGATAAAAACAAAGTTGGTTCATCTTTTTCTTCCTCCATTGCCGTACCTAAAGAAAGAAAAGAAGAAATTGAAGTTAAGGCATTTGGTCACCTTTAAGTGGATTAAGCTCAAGAGCATCAAGGACAAAAGTCGGAAAAAGGGACGACAAAACTAAGCGAATAGCCGTAGAATTATAGTCGTCGACAACTTTTAAGGTAAGTTTCTAGCATATAAGTTTAGTTATAATGAAGAATGATATGGAAAACGGCATATATGATATTATGTTTTAAATATGTGAATGAGAACTTTACAGAGTAAATTGTATAAATCTGCAAGGGACAGCAGCAGTAGCGTTTTGGAAAAATTACCATAAATTGTGGGAGTTGAGTTAAAGGCTGAATAAAATATTTAATTAAAGCTTAATGAGTCTAGTTTCTTATAAAAGAAACCGTGTAAGCAAAGGAATTTCCGATAATGAGATATTTAAAGTTGTGTGAGACGGTGTCAGAATGACTCCGAAATCCCCTGTTCTGTTTTCAGAAAATCATTATAAATGGTACAAAAATGGTTATAAGATAAAATTTATATGCTTAGACTCCTTAATGAGTCTAGTTTCAAATGAAATCAATTAAAACATATTTTGAATTCTGTAAAATGAGAAATTTGATTTGTAGTGAAGAGTGGTCAGATTAGTCAAACAGTGAAATAGGGGAAACTTTAAGAAAAATCTGGTATTGATTGGCCAAACCTAAAATTCTGGAAATTTTATGGATGGAAGATATACGAGTCTATATTCAGGAAAAATTAACGGAAAGTGATTTGGAGTTTTGTAGCTCCAGTTATGAATAATTTAGTGACTATTCCGCAGGAAAAATAGCTTGTGCTGAATTTGAGATTATGTTGTGAACCTTGATAAACTTGTTTTAGTTGCTCATAAGCTATTGATTAAACCCTTACTTGAATTCTAAATCGTGATATTGTAATTTTATGAGTATTCGAATATGAAATGATAGTATGGCGTAATGGCTGATGTGATGAATGTGAAAATGTATATATATGTGATAAGGCCTAATGGCCGATGTGATGAATGTGAAAGTGTATATATATGTGATAAGGCCTAATGGCCGATGTGATGAATGTGAAAGTGTATATATGTGATAAGGCCTAATAGCCGATGTGATGAATGTGAAAGTGTATATATATGTGATAAGGCCTAATGGCCGATGTGATGAATGTGAAAGTGTATATATATGTGATAAGGCCTAATGGCCGAAGTGATGAATGTGAAACTGTATATATGTGATAAGGCCTAATGGCCGATGTGATGAATGTGAAAGTGTATATATATGTGATAAGGCCTAATGGCCGATGTGATGAATGTGAAAGTGTATATATGTGATAAGGCCTAATGGCCGATGTGATGAATGTGAAAGTGTATATATATGTGATAAGGCCTAATGGCCGATGTGATGAATGTGAAAGTGTATATATATGTGATAAGGCCTAATGGCCGATGTGATGAATGTGAAAGTGTATATATGTGATAAGGCCTAATGGCCGATGTGATGAATGTGAAAGTGTATATATGTGACAGGGCCGAGTGGCCAACGTGATGGATGTGAAAGTGTATAAATGTGATAAGTCCCGAAGGGCATTTGTGTCAGTACTATATCCGGGTTAAAACCCCGCAGGCTTTATGCGAGAATATTATCACTGATTAATGTACGTAAGCTTCATGCTCGTACTATATTCGAGCTCTAAAGACCCGATGACTACGTGTGGGGATTTTGTCCGGGTAAGACTTCGTAATAAGAATTGCTTATAAATATATTCAATGCGAAAGGTTAAACATGTATGTACTCCAAGTTTATATGTGAGCTTGATTTGCACTAAATCATAAGGTAGTTATGTGATGCATACGAGAGCAATCTATGAGACTATTCCTATGATTATGTGACATCGGATCAGTGTGAGAGGTTATGTGAAATCATACGATATATCTATGTCACATGAGCTCACTTTTATGTGAAAGTCTATCTGCCTATTGTATATGATGAGATGTGCATATTCGGTAAAGGGATGGTATGCCCGAAGGAAGAGTGAAATAAAAATACGAACAACTATGTTATAATTTGATTGTTATCTGTTGACACTGCTTAAAACTTACTAAGCATTGTAATGCTTACTCCGTTTACTCTGTTTCCTCTATTTTATAGATCTCATTGCGAAGCTACAGGCTCGGGGATCGTCAGCAACTAGTCACACTATCACTATCCACTGTTTGGTACTGCTATGTTTTGGATTATCTTATGGCATGTATAAAATAGACTAGTGGCGGAAGAATATTTTGGTTAATGTATATAAGCCATGCGAAAATGGCATCTTTTGAATGTTTACTTAGAGAAGTTTAAATTTTATCCCTGGCCGTGCTTAGTACTTATCTAAATGAATGACCTTTATTTCAAGAAAAAGTTCAAAATTTTACGGTTCTGACATGAGTTACAAGCTCGGTAATGCCCCTTACCTATTCCGACGATGGTCACGGGATAGGGGTGTTGCACTTCTATTATTTTCTAGATGGTTATTTGGGTTACAATCAGATTGCCATAGATCTAATCAAAAGAAGACCACATTCACATGTCCTTATCTAACTTTTGCATTCTAACTAATGTCGTTTGGATTATGCAATACCCATGCAACATTTTAGCGTTGTATGATGGCAATATTTTCGACATGGTGGAGAAATTTTTATAAGTTTTTTATGGATGACTTCTCGGTGTTTGGCGATACTTTTGAAGACTGTTTAAAAAATCTAGAGTTAGTTCTTTGTCGTTGTAAAGAAACCAACCTTGTTCTTAATTGGGAGAAATGCCACTTCATGGTCTGTGAAGGCATTGTTTTGGGACATAAAATTTAACAGCAAGGGATTGCTATCAACAAAGAAAAAATTAGGTTATTGAGAAATTACCACAACCCTCCACAATTAAAGGTATTCGCAGTTTTCTTGGCCATTCAGGACTCTATCGTTGATTTATCAAAGAATTTTAGAAATTATCCAAACCCCTGTGTACATTGTTAGAACATAATAGATCTTTCAATTTTGATGAGTCGTGTTTACAAGCATTTGAGGAATTAAAAAAATGACTAGTCACAACACCAAATTGGACTTTACCTTTTGAACTTATATGTGATGCTAGTGATTTTGTTGTAGGGGTAGTACTTGGGCAAAGAAAGGATAAGGTATTTGATGCTATCTACTATGCAAGCCGTTCATTGATAGATTCACAACTAAATTATACCACCACTGAGAAGGAGTTGTTAGCTGTGGTTTTTGCCTTCAACAAATTTAGAGCTTATTTAATGGGCACCAAAGTTATGGTTTATATAGACCACTCTGCTATTAAGTACTTGGTGACCAAGAAAGACGCCAAATCCAAATTAATTCTGTAACAGCCCGCTTTTAGTAAAATCAGAATAATGGTTTTGGACCACAATTTCGATGATTAAATTATTATCTTTTTATTATTTTAATGTTTACGCTATGTTAGTAGAGTTGCATAAAAATTTCGTTAAGAAATTTTGCAAAAAAGAAATTTTGACATTTGCATGCTTAATTAAGTGAAAAGGACTAAATCGTAAAAGGTACAAAAGTAGAGTTCTAGTAGCTAAAGGTACCAAATAGCTATGAAACTTTAATGTAAGTGGACTTAGATGGAAAATAGACCATTTATATAGTTAGTTGATATTCATGGATTGGTTTTGTTGAAATTATGAATATTTTTAAAGGTTAAAAAAGTAAATAGGTAAATAAAGATAAAATTAAGTAAGAAAAAGGTATCATTTTCTTCAATATGTTTCCTCTTCAATCGGTTCTTTAAAGGGAGTATAGCTAGATTTTGGTCAAGCCATTTTTTTTTTTGCTTCCATTATATGTATTTCAATTCTGTTTTTAATGATTTTTATGTTTTTGAGTCTTTGTAGCTTAGTCTAGCTAGCTTAGGGAATAATTTACAAAACTGTTAAAGGTTCAAGGTTTTTCCATGAATGTTCTTACATCATTTTTGAAGTTTAATGGAAGAATGTGAATCTTTGTTGTTAACTAAACAAGTTTTGTAAAGGGATTTTTGATGAAATTGTTATTTAGGGACTTATTTGTGAAATGCTGATTTGTATGAATTAGTAGAGGTCCCTAGTGCATTCAGCTAGCATGAGATGTGGATGAGATTTCTTAAATTTCAATTTACGAGCTTAAGGACTAAATTGTAAAGAAGTTAAAATATTAGAGGTAAAATTATAAATTTGCAAAAGTACGAATTATGGACTGAGTTGAATAATAGAACTATTTAACGGATAGAATTTGCTTGTTTAAATGGATTAGTTTATCTTGATTTTACGTCTTTCTCATCGAGGTAAGTTCGTAAGTTTCAATAACGATTTAATGTTATTTTGATTCATATGTCATTGTGTTATAAATCATGTAAATAAATGTTGGAAATCCAATGATGTTACAAAGATTATCGAGCTCTGTTTGGACCTTAGGAATATATAGGATACAAATGACATGTACTTAAGGTTACCATGTTTTGGGTGTTGTTCTTGAATGTCCTACTGATGGCTGAGGTCCTACATTTGTTGTGGATACCCAACATCTTATGTGAGCAACACCTCGTAGCTTACATTTTGACCGTCAGCTTGTGTGAACAGACCTATTTCATGGCTCGAGTGAGCAATGATGTAAAAGAAAAGGAAAGGTTATATGTTTAGAACACTTTGTGTGAGCTTTCCCACATATTTGCTGTTATTCTAAATGGTTCAACGGGTATGAAAATGAAAGGAATGGTATGTATTCAAATGGCTTATGTCACAATTTGATAAAAAGGATTGAAAAGGTAATGTTCAATGAAAGTATATCTATGTTCATGAAAAGGATTGAAAAGCTAATGACTTACCTATTGTTAGTTCAAGTGAATTATGAAATGATGCACTAACATGTGTTGTAGATGATGCTTAGGCTTGTGGCAAGCTTGTGGTTGGATTGTATCATGTTTAATTTTAAGGTTATGTATTGAAATGGTTAGTTATGTTCATGTTTTACGAACTTACTAAGCATTTTATGCTTACGTAGTTGTCTTTTTCATGTTTTATAGATAATCAAAAGCCCGAACGGTTTGGAAGCTCGTCGGAGATCTATCACACTATCCAATGATTATATCAATTTTTTTTTGATGTTTTGGCCAAGGTTATAATGGCATGTATAGGTGGACTTGTGTTTGTTGTTAGTTGATAAGTTTGACATGTATATGTTATTTTGGTTGATGAACTTTTGGTACTTTTGGTGCCTTGTTGTTATGTGTTAATATGGTTAAGTTGATGCATATTTCAATAGCCAATTTGGTTTGTGATGGAGTAGTTATAATTTGGTCAAGTATGGTATATTTTGAGATGGAAATTGTAACACCCCTCACCCGTATCCAACTCCAGGACAGGGTTCAAGGCGTTACCGGGCTTAAACATTCACAAACATACAAAATCGAGTCACCAAATTCTCCCAAAATTAAAAATTTTCAAACACATGCATATCGTCCCTTATACAGGCCTTTGATGCCTAAAACATACATCGGGGCGGTTTGGGACAAAACCGAAAACATTAGATAAACTTTGGGCAACTTAATAAATTTTCTTACTTTGGAGAGTCACACGCCCGTGTGGCTTGGGACACGCTCGTGTCTTCAGCTTGTGTAACTCTCTATTTATGATATCGGCAAAATAATTTATACCACACGGCTAGGCCACACGCTTGTGTACTAGGCTGTGTCCTCCACACGGTTGAGACACATGGCCGTGTCTCTACCCGTGTAGTTAACACTTAGGCTACTTTCCAAGCCTTATGTTGACCTTATTTTCCCCCCATACTTTTACACATCATAGGCACAAATTATAACATCAATTTAATGTTTAATCAACCTTTGGTGAAATTCAATTAAATAATTTGCATGTTGTCATACATGTGTTTATTACCCAACACTTAATCTCTACACATTCAACAATTGTCCATGTTCAATCATTGTCATCTTACCACCATGCCATACATTCACTCTATGGCCACTACCATCTCGAATGCTCCTAGGACATTCATCATGTACATGTGCCATATACTTCTCATACATAGTGAACAAGCATAATCACATAACCACATCACAAGACATTAACACATACCATGGACAAATAGGCTTACAAGCCAAAATCATTATAAGCCATATCTCATGGCTATATACAATGAATTAATATAAGCCAACATCTTGGCCAAAACATAAAAACACATATCAATAATTAAGTCCCTATACATGCCACTCACTTGAAGAAATTAAGTTTCAACAATACTCCAAAGATGGTAGCTTGATAGTGTGAGGTTGCCTCCAACGATCTCCAACCCTGAGCCGACTGATAAACCATAAATTATACATATTTTACCCCATGTTTAATGCATTTTATGGATGAGTTCCCATTAGAATTGGTGAATTTGATTCTCCTAATACTTTAATTTCATGTTTTATACTTAGGAGAGCATAAGAGAGCGAAAGGAATGAGAAACGGGCCAAAAACAAAGAATATGGGCCAAAGTATGAATCAACACGGCCTGGATCTCCTCATACGGGCAGACCACACGGCCGTGTCAATTTGGCAGGCTCGAACAAGGCCTGAAGTAATCGAACACGAGCGTGGGCCACGAGCGTGTCCCTGTCGAGCCCAAGTTGAGTCCAATTCGGAAAAGGCTAATTTTGAGGGCTTTTAGGCATTCCAAAGCCTATAAATACACCCTAGAGGAGGAAGAAAAACACACAGAGAATATGGAGAAGGAATTACTCCAAGGAAGCCGATTGATCCATATCAGAACTCGAATTCATCATCAAAACTGAAGACCTCTCCTCAATTTCCCTTCAGGTGTTTTGGGTTTTCTTTATGTTTTGTATTCTTTATCCTTCTAAGATGTTTTCTTATTTAGTTATGAACTAAAATCCCTAAATACCTAAGGGGAATGAAACCTTAGACGAATCTTGTTATTATTTTCTGAATCGTATGATAAATATTTAACTTGTTCTTAATTATGTGTTCTTAATTCTTGTCTTGATATTCCAGGATATTGATTCAAGATAAGCTCTTATTCAAAGGAGGAATAGACCCTATCTAAGAGTACATTTGTCATAATTAAGCGGAGTTGATTGCACGCCTAGAGGTAAGGTGACAAGATTTTGCCAAATTAGGGTGAAACCTAATAAAGGGATCCATAGATCGAGTTAATGTAACCCTAGAGTGTTAATTAGAGAAAAGTCTCAATTATTCAATCTAGGGATTAGACGTTATTAGTCTTGAATACGGATAATAACATTACTTAGGGATCTCTACGGAACAAGTTAAATGAATAAATCGTCTGATTCGGAGCCAGAATAACAAGTAAGGTCTAGGTGGATTTTTCCTTAGGTATTGTCTTAAGTCAATCGATTTTCCCCAAAAGCAATTCCCCAATTCTTTTCTTTGTGAGTTCTTAATTTAGATAATTAGTTAATTAAAACAAAACCTCTTTATTCTTAGGTTAGATAATAAAAAGATAGTCATTACTAGTACTTTTAGTTCCTTTGGGTTCGACAATCCGGTCTTGCTAAAACTATACTACTGTTCGATTGGTACACTTGCCTACATCACGATAATAGTTAGTTCAAGAATGAGTAATTATAAATATTTAAAACCTATCACGAAATCACGCGATCAAGTTTTTAGCGTCGTTGCCGGGGAACTAAGATATTAGGAACGCTCAATTTTTATTTCTTTAGCCATTTATTTTCTTGCAATTTAATTTTATTATTATTACTTATTTAATTTATTTTTTCCTTCTCTTGGCAGGTTTTTATAATTTATGACTAGAAGAAACCCGTTAGGACCATTACTTTTTGACGAAGAAATCGATCGTATAGTATGCAGAAATGAAAGAGAAATAAGGCGAAGCTTACGATACACAGAGAACGAGCAAGAAGATGATACTCACCCTCCAACCGAAGAGATGTCTGAAAACCAAGACAATCAGCTACCTCCTATAATTGCGGCTAATCAAAATCCTGCTCCATGCACTATGTATGATTATGCTAAACCTTATTTAACAGGAACTGAATCAAGCATAGTTAGACCTGTTGTAGCTGCAAATACTTTTGAATTAAAACCTAACACTATTCAAATGATACAACAATTTGTTCAGTTTGATGGTTTGCAGGATGAAGATCCCAACGCTCATTTAGCAAACTTCCTGGAATTCTGCGATACATTTAAAATCAATGGCATTTCTGATGATGCCATTCGTCTTCAGTTATTCCCTTTTTCATTAACGAACAAAGCTAAACAGTGGTTGAACTCGTTACCACGAGGGTCAATTACTACTTGGGAACAAATGATCGAAAAATTCTTACTAAAATATTTTCTGCCGGGTAAAATGGCTAAATTACGTAATGATATCTCTTCTTTTGTGCAGATGGATTTAGAAACACTCTACGATGCATGGGAGAGATACAAGGACTTCTTGAGAAGGTGCCCTCACTATGGGTTACCACTTTGGCTCCAAGTTCAAACATTCCACAATGGTCTGAATCGTTTGACTCGGCAAATGGTTGACACAGCTACTGGTGAAACCATCAATAATAAAACACCTGAAGATGCCTATGAGTTTATTGAGTAGATGTCACTGAATAACTATCAGTGGCAAGTTATGAGGACAAAGCCAACGAAAACAGCCAGTGTTTATAACGTCGATTCGGTCACCATGCTGTCAAATCAGGTAGAACTCTTGAATAAAAAGATTGATGGTTTTCTTAATTCTTCACAGGTTCACCCAGTAATGCAGTGCGAAGCAAGTAGCGGCGGAACAAGCCATTCGGAATACCAACCTTATGCCCACAACATGCATAACGAGCAACTAAACTACATGGGTAATAATCCTCGACCTTAAAAAAATCCATGTAGTAACACTTACAATACAGGTTGGAGGAACCATCCCAATTTCTCGTGGGGAGTCTAAGGAAATCAAAGACCACAACATCCTCCGGGTTTTTAGCAACCACCCTACCAGTAGGAAAAGAAGCCGAACCTTGAAGAGATGCTCTCAAAGTTTATATCGGTGTCAAAAACTCGTTTCCAGAACACCAAGACAACACTTAAGAATCAACAAGCGTCAATCCAAGCGCTCAAAACTCAGATAGGCCAGCTTTCCAAACTAATCTCTGAACGACCACATGGTAGCTTGCCAAGTAATACTGAACCCAACCCAAAGGAACAACTCAACGCAATTAATGTTCAAGATGAAGAAGGATTTGTGGAGCCTAAACCAGAACCGCGACAAGAAATTGTGGTAAGCAAAGGTCAAGGTGAGGTGGATCAAAATACAAACAAATCAGTGAATGTCGAATATAAACCTCTTGTACCATACCCCAACGCGACAAGGGAAGACTGTTGAGATGAACAATTTGGTAAATTTCTTAAACTCTTAAAAAAATTACATATTAACTTACCGTTTATTTAAGCTCTATCATAAATGCCAAATGCAATAAAATTTTTAAAAGAGCTTTTAGCAAATAAGTGGAAGTTGGACGAGGCATCGCATGTGGAGCTAAACGTAGTGTGCTTAGCTATTCTGAAAAATAAGCTACTGAACAAACTAAAAGATCCAGGGATTTTTACGATTCCTTGCTTAATTGGTAGTTTAGATGTTAATAATGCATTATCTAATTTAGGGGCTAGTATCAACGTCATGCCTTATAAAATGTTCAAGCAACTAGGTCTCGAGAAACCCTAATAGACTAGGATGAGCATTCAATTAGCAGATAAAACTATAAGATTTCCTAGAGGTATTATTGAAGATGTGCTAGTCAAAATCGATAAATTTATATTTCCCATTGACTTAATTGTTTTAGACATAGAGGAGGATAGCAACACTACTTTAATTCTAGGAAGGCTCTTTTAGCAACTGCTAAAACAATTATTGATGTTGGCACAGGTGAGCTTACACTTCGCATAGGAGACGAAACACTCACCCTTCAAGCTCGCAATTCTGACAACGCATCAGAAATTGAAGGTGATCGTCTAACCCATTCTTTTAAAACTGACCACATGATACAACCCACTTTGCAGGAAATAAGTCTGAAGGAAGTACATGAGCTACTCTCAAACAATAGTAGAGGATCTATTCATGAAGAACGACGGCTGCAAATAGAAGAGCTAGATGAATGGTGAACACATAAACCAAGAACACACGATAAACCAAAACTACGCCAGAACGAGCCCGATACCTCTCCAAATCAAGTTATGGTTGGTGATAAAGTCTTATTAGGTGCCGCAGATCCCCACATTGTCACTACCACACCAAATGAGGAAATCCCTCTTACGATACTCAGTATTTTTCCATTCGATACGGTGGAGGTGAGTCATCCCAAGTTCGGCACTTTTAAGGTAAACAACACCCGTTTAAAACCCTATTCTAAGATTGATAGCAGGAATGAGGAGTATAAACTCCTTGAACCACCATGATCATTCAACAGAGAGGTAAGTCGAGCTTAGACTATAAATAAGTGCTTCTCGGGAGGCAACCCGAGCACTAACTATACTAACTACTTTAAAAATTTAGTCTTTAACATCTAACTTACTAACAGAGCTCTTTAATATAGGTTTTCCACAAAGACACGGCCAAGCACACAGGCGTGCTTATGGCCGTGTGAAAACAGGGCAAGGATTTCCCCAACACAGGCTGTGATAAAATGCCACGGCCGTGCGACATGGCCGTGGTCGAGCTTTCCAAAACAACATGGGCATGCAACATGCCCGTGTGGAAAACCCTTGGTTGAAACTGAGAAACTAGCACGGGCGTGCGACATGTCCGTGTCCAACACCCGTGGTCGAACCTATCAAATTAACACGGTCGTGGGGCTTACACACATGGGCATGGGAGAAGCAAACAAAGCTAGACATGGTTGTGCAACACGGTCGTGCAAACCCACACACCCGAGGTACACGGGCGTGGGACGAATTTCAAATGCGCCCGAAATAGGAAAAACGCAAAACACACGGGCAAAAATTAAGGAATATAGGCGTGTGCCATGGCCGTGTGGCCCAAAATCTATAAATGCCCTGCACTATTCACTTTCTTCCCCATTCAAAAACCCTAACCCTAGCCGCTGCAAGTTCACACGACCTCCTTGCCACGCCCGTGCTCCGCCTACAACTCTATTCTCGATGCCCAATCTCTTCCCTTAGTGTTTGTTTACTCCTTTTTTCTTTTATTTCATTGATTTATAATACTATTTATCATATTAATCTATAGTTTTCATGTTATTTCCATATCGATAATCACATAAATTTCATTTACCAAACAAGTTATGTTCTTTCTCATGTTTAAAATCTTACTCATTACATGATTCCTACACTTCATTTAATTAGTTAGAAGTGAATATTCATGGCTAGGATAGTTGAAATAATCATACATGTTGTGTTGACATCTCTTTTCACTCATATAGTATTTTGCATTCCATTCCTTGCCATTTTTACTTGTATCACCTTGTTCATGCCACAAAGGAATGGGTCATTGAACTTATTGTTTTAATTGAGTTTAGTAGTTGTGGCTAAATATATTTATGCATTTTTCTTTTTGAATTTCGTCGCATTCCTTTTATATATTGTTAATTGTCTACACATCAAAAGACGAATTGATGTTTCCACTTGCAGATATACAATGTCATCTTCAAGAGGAAAGAAAACCGCCTTACCTGCTTCAAAGAAGAGGAAGGGAGCATCCTCTTCCACGGGTCTAACTGTGAAAATTTGTCACCCTCTCCTATAATTCCCTCGTGGGCCTCAGAAAGAACTTTTCCAAATACTTTAGGCCCGACCTTTAATTGCGGGCCGCTGCATTGACTGGGCTACCATAGAACAAGTTCAGTTGGCTGTTGCGATTAGGGCCCTCCTAACCACCGATCCTTGGGAGCTATTCTTTGGGATCATCGAGCCTACATACCTTGAGCTCACGATGGAACTATGCTCAACGTTCCATCTTCAGACCGAAATGATGAACTACGATGATCCCGGCATGGTGCAATTTCACCTAGGCAGATTAGTCCACCAACTCAGCGTCCCAGAATTCGATACGGCACTGGGTTTATAGATGGAGGAGTTCAAGGAAGAGAATGACTTAGATACTCTCACTCGCCACATACATTTCTCTCCCTCGAAGTGCTGGCACACTTTGGCCCCTAACGCAGCCTCCTACAATCCTAGCCGCTCCAAGGCATCAGTTCTCCCACCATCCCTGAGGTACTTACACACTATTTTAGCTCACATGATTATAGGGAGGCGAGAGAGCACTGGCGTCATCAACACCCACGACACCTACTTCTTATGGTGCATGTCGCACGGGCATGTTATCGACCTTGCCTATTTCATCGCCCTCGCGATCCAGCACCAGACGGAGCAGCATAGGAAGGGGGTCATCTCCATCAACCCCTACGTGACTCGGCTGGTGTGACACTTCGGGCTCCTCAACATCGCGGCCCAAGAATCATCCCTCACCCTCATCGGCCAAATGTCTCCACAAGGCATCTCGAGCATGCTTAACATGAGGATGATCGAGAGGCGCCGAGGAACCTACCCTCCCCAGTATCATCTCACACAATGTACCGAGGAGGAGGCTTACGAGGACATTCTTGATGATGTTCCCCCACAGCACGAGGACCCACCGACTCAGCCACCACCACCCTCTCGTCTAGTTCATACGACGACTTCATACGCTGACATCTCTGAGCGCCTTACTTGATTCGAGCAACAGTGTTTTCAACGATTTGACAACATTGATGCTACTCTACAGTAGATTTGTCAGCACCTCCACATCTCATCACTAGTCCCACCTCGCGAACCATCCAGCGATAAAGATGTTTAAAAAATTTATTTATAATTTTATGTTTTTTTGTTAATTTTTATTAAAACTACTTTTTATTTTTGTTAGATTTTAGAATTTTATTTTTCTTCCTAATATCCCCTAAAAAGTTCCTAATTTTATCACAGTTATATCGAGCTCTTAAGCTCATCATCACATAGGAACTAAAACTCCACTGGGAAAGGTTCTCCATGACTGCCATGTCCTGCTCGACCACAACCATAGCTACCACTAGATATAATATTATTGTGGCACAGGACTTATGGATTAATGAACCTCTACGACCGCCGGAGTATCATCCTCCACTCTCGAACCAATTACTCTCCAAAACTCCAGTTCGAGGAATTCATCATACAGTCCCCCTATCTTCTTTTTATACTTTAATATCTATCTTTGTACATTGAGGGCAATATACATCTTAAGTGTGAGGGGTATTTATTTCATTATCAGAAAAATCCCTGAATGATTGCCTTGTTCTCTTGAAAAGTTTTCATATCATATTTAGGATAAATTTTAATTAATTTATGATTTTGATTGATATATATTGAACTAAAACATAGGCAATTATGCATTGATTGTTTAAAATTTAAGACATTAGAGAATCAAGCATGATGAGTTGATTTTTAAGAATTTAAAATCTTAGGTTGTTTCCCCAAAGTTTAGGTATTACTTTGAATTGGAATTCACAAGTTTTTAAACATTAAAAACCCATAATTTTTTGTGAGATTTTTGAGGCTTTTGAGCATCTATTAATTCTTTCATGCTCACTTTTATTATTGCTTTGAGTGCATCAGTATTAAACTGTTATTCTAGAACTTTCTTGATTATGCATGTCAAGACCACACTATTTGATTTGATATGTCAAAATGATTAAGGCACTTAAGATTAACCCACTCATGCTATGAAAATCCTACCTCCACGACTAACCCCTAGTAAACCCCCTTGAGCCTAACAAGCTTTTTCTTGTAGTACCCTTAATATTAACCCTTAATTCATTATTGTTGAAATCCCCAAAATTAACCCCTATTTTTGTCAAGATTTAAGTTGAATGGATTGCTTAGCTATGTCTTGCTCTTAATAGTTAGTCTATGTTATTTAACTTTTCTAAAAAAAAAAACTATGTATACATATTAGTAATTCCATATTCTGAGAAGAAGCTCTGTTGTACGCAAGTGAAGATTAACTCTTTTTCTAGTTAGGCAAATTTTCAATTCAATCTCTATTCTAACCCTTTTTTTTCAGCTTGTGACCACACCCCCTAACCAAGCCTCATTACAACCCTCTAAAGACCTTTTGATTGATGTATCAGCTTAAATTATAGTGGTGGAGATTTGATTTTCATGCAAGCCTATGGTAATGACTTTTCATTATTGACTATTGAGTGCTTCATTTATTGTCCTTAAACACCTCTAATGATTTGAGTGAATCTTTAGTGAGGATGTAAAACTCTGTGATATTCTGAATCAAAGGTAATTACTTAGATGAGGGGAAACACCTATGTTTGCATGAATAAAATGCTCAACTTGGAATGTTTGGAACTTTTATGTTCTTTTGGTTGAATTCTCAATGTATGATTACTTATGGATTAATGTGAGATATTATCGATAGAAATTATAAGTTGAGAAGAATTTATTTTGATTATGAGTTGAGAATTTTTCTTGAGGACAAGCAAATGCTTAAGTATGGGGGTATTTAATAAACCGTAAATTATACATATTTTTACCCCATGTTTAATACATTTTATGGATGATTTCCCATTAGAATTGGTGAATTCAATGCTTCTAATGCTTTAATTTCATGTTTTATACTTAGAAGGGCATAGGAGAGCGAAAAGAACAAGAAACGGGCCAAAAATGGAGAAAATGGACCAAAGTACGAAATCAACACGGCCTAGACTTCCTTACACGGGCAGACCACATGGCCGTGTCAATTTGGCAAGCTCGAACACGACCTGAAGTAATCGAACACGGGCATGGGCCACGGGCGTGTCCCTGCCGAGCCCAAGTTGAGTCCAATTCAGAAAAGGCTAATTTTAAGGGCTTTTAGGCATTCCAAAGCCTATAAATACACCCTAGAGGAGGAAGAAAAACACATAGAGAATAGGGAGTAAGGAATTACTCCAAGGAAGCCGATTGATCCATCTCAGAAGTCGGATTCATCATCAAGACTGAAGACCTCTCCTAAATTTCCCTTCTAAGATGTTTTCTTATTTAGTTATGAACTAAAACCCTATAACACACCTTACCCAAGACCATTGCCAGAGTCGAGCACGAGGCATTACCTGACTTAACTTACTAATTCGGGGCATAAAATTTTCTTTTAAAATTAATTTATTTACAATCATTCAATATGTCCCTAAAAAGGGCCCTCGAGACCTTAAAACATGCAATTGAAACGGTTCAAGACCAAACAGGGAACATTAAAAATTTTTCGAATACTTAGACAAATCAAAACAATTTATTTCATTATTTCTTATAAAACTGCCCACCTGCGACATAGTCACTAAATAAATCATAACTCGAGCAAAAAAAATCAAAATTTAAATTCGTGAATTTTCCCTAAAACTAGACTCATATATCTTCTTACTAATTTTTTCCAGAATTTTTGGTCTAGCCAATTAGTACAGTTTATTAGTTAAAGTTTCCCCTATTGCACTGTTCAACTACTCTAACCTCTCCTCACTACGAATCAATTTTCACCTTGTACAGAACTCAAATGACCATGATGTTTCTTTCTCTTGAAATTAGATTCACTAAGGAATCTAGAAATATAAACTATAACTCCTAGTTCTTTTTATACAATTTTTACTGAATTTATAAAGTCAGAATAGGGGATTCAGAAATCTCTCTGACCCTGTCTCACTAAAATTCAAATATCTCTTAATATACACTTCTTTTGCTTACTCTGTTTCTTTCATATGAAAATAAACTCAACAAGAATTAATTCTATATCTTATTTGTAACCTAATTCCATTTCTACTATTCTTGGTGATTTTTCAAGTTCACGTCACTGCTGCTGTTCAATACTATTTTAATGCTAATTTCACTTTTTCATGATTTCTTTGTATTAACTACCATTTAGGCATATAACACCGAAACATGTTCTTCATTAGCCATTTCTATAGCTAATCATTATAAAATATTTACATACCATTCTTTAGCCATATCATAAGGACATACACACAAAATGGCTAAGTCCCTATACATGCCATAAACTAGAACGTTCGTAAACGAAGATACCCATTTGGTAACTTGATAGTCGATAGTGTGAAGTGATCTCCGACGACCTCCAACCCGAGCTTGCTTTTAAGTACTCTGAAACATGGGAAAGTGAAAGAAGTAAGCTTATAAAGCTTAGTAAGTTCACATGTAAAATAATAAGCATTAGCAACCAATTTAGCTTACTACTATGCTGTGATAATTTGTTTAAATAATGTTTAGTTCTTACTTTCCCATCTTACTCATCGGTAACCTTACCAAAGGCTCAGAATACAAAAGGTACATTACTTAATAGCTTGCTTACATACCTGCAACATCTCACTTAACACATGAGTACTCTTTCGTAATATAGGCATATTGCCAATCATGTCATAAAGTGTCACAAGCATAACTGAAAACTCATCACTTACTTAATACTTGATAATCTCAATTACTTACAATCTCAATATTAAATAAGCCTTAAATGCATACCTGTACTCTTTCTTCATGTTCTCACCTTGTCGTTTCTTTAACTTACACTTTGGATTACTTGGGAACCTTTTCCTTTTTGAACTTACCATTGCCATGTCTTGACATGGTCTTACGTGGTATCCTTGCCTTATAAACTCACCAATGCCATGCCTTGGCATGGTCTTACATGGGACCCTTTCCTTATATTAACTTATCAATTCCATGTCTTGACATGGTCTTACATGATTTCCTTACCTTATAGAACTTATCAATGCCATGCCTTGGCATGGTCTTACATGATTTTCTTGCCTTATAGAACTTAACAATGCCATGCCTTGGCATGGTCTTACATGATATCCTTATCTTACCAAATGCCATGTTCCAATCATGGTCTTACATGGTATCCTTGTCTTAGTGCCAATGCCACATCTTGATGTGGTCTTACATGGAATCCTTAGTCAATGCCGATGCCATGTCTTGACATGGTCTTATAAGGGATCCTTGCCTTACCAATGCTATGTCTTGACATGGTCTTACATGGTATCCTTAACCGTCAATTCCTCTTTAAATGCCATGTTATAAACATGAACTTTTCCATCAATTCTTCCTTAATTGCCATGGTACAACCATGGACTTTGAGATATCAATGCCTTGTCAAGTCATAGCTGAAACATACTTGCTCAAATTATCAATGTTAGTCAGATAAATCAATAATAACGATACTAATAACATTAATTGCATAATAATAAAATGCTAATCAACTTACATACTTACATTCTCAATCTTATCATATCATCAACTTAACTTGTTCTCATCAAACTATGCTAATCAATACTTTCTTGTTATCATACAAAACCATAATACAAAATGTGGTCTTACATATAAATTATACAAGTTCTCTTTCCAATATCGAATTATTATCGAACATTAATCATTATATCTGAAACTCAATACTAAAGTATTTATGACCAAAATATAAATTTATCAATCAAATCTGCATAATTAAATGTTTATTAAACATATGAACTTACCTCGATACCAAAATGACCATTTTACCAAATTTCTCGATTTTTGATTTTTCTCCCGTTCTAGGTCCAAATCTCACTTTTTGGGATCTAAAACATCATATTTCACTTATTTAATTAATTTAATATTCAAAAAAATTCCCTAAATCAAACTTTTGCAAAATTACAATTTTGCCCCTAAACCTTTGCAAAATTATGATTTTGTCCCTAGGCTCGGAAATTAAACTCCATCCTTTTTTCTTATGTTTTATGACATGCTAATCATTTTCCCTTCTATGGCAACATCAAATTCTCACTCTAATATGTACTTATGAACATTAGGTATTTTTACCGATTATATCATTTTACTCGTTTTCACATAAAATCGCTTAGCAAAATTTGTTTAACACAATTTCAAGCTTCATATTCTACCATAAAACATCAAAATAAACACATTTCACCTATGGGTATTTTTCCAAATATGAACCCTAGCATGAATTATTACTAGAATAAGCTTAATCAAGTTACCGGGACTCCAAAAACATAAAGAACATTAAAAACAGGGCTTGGAACACTTACTATGGAGCTTGGAAAGCTTGGAAACCCTAACCATGGCTTCCTCCATGCTATATTCGGCCTCCATGAAGAAGATGGACTAATTTTGGCTTTATTTTCCCTTTTTAATTCTTTTAATTACTAAATGACCCAAAATGCCCTTAAAGGCTTTTCTTTCAAATTTGTCCTATTCTTGCCCATTTTTGTCCAAACTTAAATATAATGGTCTAATTACTAAATAAGAACCTCCACTTTAAGAACCCATTTCAATTAAATCCCCTTTATTATCTAGAACACACATTTTGCTAATTTTACAATTTAGTCCTAATTATCAAATTAAGCACTTATACATAAAATTTCTTCACGAAATTTTCACACAATTATTCAATCAATGAATAAACCTTAAAACTTAATTGGAACTTTTTTTGACCTCGGATCCGTGGTTTCGTAACCACTATTCTGTTTAGGCCCTATTTCAGGATGTTACATTTTTTCCCCCCTTTAGGGATTTTCGTCCCCGAAAATCTTACCTACAAATGGATTCGAAATTGATTTCCAGCAACACTTTCAAATTCTCATTCAGCCTTGGCATACTTAACATTTTACTTCTTTAACTAAGGCTCTGAACTGGAATACCTACTGATAAGTAACTGACCTTATTTTATCATTAGCCTCATACTCTCTGATGAAACGCAACTAACTCTTCTTTTCTTACCAAAATGGAAATTCTCTGCCACTAAGGTACTTTAAAAAAATTGTTTCTCTTTTGAGTGTCAATATTCTTACCTTTCGATTCTGTATACAATTTTTGATAATCTGTCTCTGATTTCTATAATTAATTTTCACTTTCCTCTAATCTTTTCTGCTTAATTTAATTCTGCGAATTTCTCTTCCTCAATTCAACTATTAGTACAAAGGTGACATGCAATAACATTTAGCAATCTCATGGTCAAAACTTACTGTAGCTTTCTTCTGAAGTCACGGTGCAACCTTGAATTTCCAACCATAACAACTAAAATTTACACTCTGAATGAATTGACAACCTCAAAATGAATAACTCAGATAATCCTTCAGTAGAAAAACTCATTCGTACTAAGAAGAATACACAAACTTATTCGAGCAATCAACCATAGCTCATTTAACCTTTCAGTGATAATGCTAATTCTGTTGCACAATTCTTCGAAATACCCTCACATATTTACACAAACATTAAAACTAACTATAATAGCTTCTGAAATACTTGAAAATCAACTTTAACTCTCTAAAAGTTCAAGTATCAAATTCAAAGTCTGGTACATAACTTTTCACACTCTTACTAGTATAACTAGCTCAAGTTATCATCCATCTTTGTACTTCTCAAATAATCAAATAATTATCACTGTGCTAGGCATCATAATTGTTGCAAAATCTCTTGTTTTCTCATTAACACATTTATAGAAACCATAAACTCTTTATTCAAACCAAGCTAAATCATAATGGATACTTCAATTGTCAATATCTTCAACTGTTTATACTTTATTAGAATGAATTAAAGCCAAACTAAACTTCATACAATGAGAACTTTAACAATCAAACAACTTGGATTTGCAAAAATATACCTCTGATGCAACCATTCTGATATGCGTATACAACTTTATACCATGACCTCTGGAATATGTACTATTTATTGAGTCATTTATCTATTTATACATGGAAAATCAGCATTTACCTCTGAAGCCATGAATAATTCCAACATACATATAACTCAATCAACTGCTCAATTGAATCAGTCTCAACTAAAAGACAATAACTTTTCAAAAACTATTCTTCTCTATGCTGTCATGATATCTCAAACATACATTCTGTCATGATTTCTTCAAAGAGCTAATCACAAATCATTATTACTGCATTACTCAAAAGAACATAGCATTCGGTCTTTAACTCACTGATATATATATCAAGTCCTTACACATACCATACACTCAAAATGTTTAAGATCATCGATACCCAAAATGATAGTTTGATAGTGTGATACGATCTCCAATAATCTCCAATCCGAGCTAGCTTGATAACACTTAAAACATGGAAAGTAAAATAGAGTAAGCTATATAGCTTAGTAAGTTCGTATGAAAGAAATAAGCAAATCTTACCATAAATTTAACATTCAAATAATATAATATAAGATAATGTAATTTACCATAATCTCATGACCATAATTCACTACATCACAAACTTACCTTGAATTCATCATTTCACAAATTTAATAACCATAAGCTTTATGTACATACCTGTACCATCTCGTAATAATTTCATACTTATTCTCATCGTTGGCATACCCAATGAACCACTCAGAATAAAAATATCAGATACTTGGGTAACCTTGCACACAAGGCTTAACATATGTAGCCATTGCTTCCTCTATCTCATAACATATATCTGCTCGCTCTTGAGCCATCAACGGGCCTGCTCACACAAGCTTTCAGTCAAGACGTAGCTACACGGTGCTGCTCACACAAGCTATCAAGTAACTGCAACATATGCTGGTATACTCAGCCATCGGTAGGACGTTCGGGACTAGTACCCGGATCATATAACATAATACCTAGTTACATGTCACTTGTTTCCTAATTTATTCCTAAGAATCATTTGGGACTTCTCGCTTGCCAAAACATCGTCAAAAGTGTCCATAGAGTCGTTCATAAAATTTATGCATATTAAAACATTTAAAATACAATTATAATAAAGCTTATTAGCATACGAACTTACCTCGGATACAAAAAAGCAAAAGGAATCTATTCGTTAATTATTTTGTTTTTCCCCTAATCTAGATTCGAACTTTGTTTTTCTTGATCTATAATGTCAAATTTAACTTATTTAATCATCACATTATTCAATATAGTCCAAAAACACATTATGGCAAAAATTACATTTTTACCCCAAATATTTCATCATTTTACAATTTAGTCCCTAGGTTGTAAAATGAATTTCTTTCAATTTCTTCACAACCTAAGCCTAACCGAACCTTACCCTTACTCATAACAGCCCACATTTTTCATTTATTCTCACTTTTCTACTCATTTTATAACATTTTACAAATAAGTCCCTATTTGACTTTTTTATCGAAAATCACTTTACAAATATTGTTTAGCTAACAACAAACATGCATCTTCTATCACCAAACATCAAAATACAAGCACATCCAGCATGGATAAATTTTTAGACTTTAATTTTATTTCAAATTAGTCCTTGAAATAGTTAGATCAAGCTACCACAATCTCAAAAATATAGAAATCATTAAAAACAGGACAAGAACAGACTTACAATTGAGCTTGAAAGTTTGCCAAACCCTATCTATGTCTTCTCCTCAAAATTTTGGCTGAGGGACTAAATTGATGAAGATGAACATCTTTTATTTAGTTAATTTGTCTTTATTTAACAATTTACTAATTTACCCTTCACTTAAACAATAACACCCCTTACTCTTGTTTGATTCTAGAACAAGTTACGAGGCATTATCGGACTTAAACACAAGCAAACATACATTCCGAGTTGTAAATTTGGCACCAGATTAAAACTTTTTAACAATCAATCACATCATCTCAAAAATGAGCCTATGTGGCCCAAAACATGCTTTGGAAGCAGTTCGGGACTAAACCAAAAACTTTAGAAAATTTTACGACAGTTAGAGAATTTTTGCTAAAATAGGGTTCACACGCCCGTGTGGCTTGGGACACACCCGTCTAGGCAGGCTGTATAGTCACGTACACCCATGTCCCTAACCCGTGAAACTCTTTGTTTGTCACTCAAGAACAAATTGAAGTCACACAGCAAAGATACACGCTCGTGTCCCGAGGCCATATTCTTCACACGGCTGAGACACACGGCCGTGTCTCATGCCCGTGTGCTTGATACTGAGCATTCTATTTTGCAACAATTTAGGTGTAGAGGACACATGACCGGATCACATGCTCATGGGGCTGACCCTGTGTCACACACGGCCTAGACATACGCCCTTTTTCTACCCGTGTGGACAAAAACAAGGCTATTTACCAAGCCATTTTGCCACCCTCACTTGCACATATCTACTCAACATCACATGGCACAAACTCAAGCATGATGAGCAACCAAATAATCATAACCAAGGCAATAACATGTAATTCTGTAACATCCAGAAATAAGGCCTAGTCGAAACAGTGGCTTCTGGACTACAAATTTGACATTCAAATATTTATTATATGATTATTATGAGGTTTAGAATATGATAATATGCATTGCTAAAGTTTCATAAAGAAATTCCATGAGTAAGGTGTCCAATTAGAAAATAAGAACCAAATTTGAATAAATTGCAAAACTTGGATTCCAGAAGCAATTTGAATGAAATTGCTTTGGATCATTAATTAGAAGGTCTTAAAGAGAAATTTTCCCAATTTGTAAGTTTTTGGACAAAAATGGGCATGTATGGATGAAATTTGAAAGAAAGGGTTTAAGGGCATTTTGGTCATTTGGCTAATTAATGAAATAAAATGGGAAAAAGAAGGCAAAAATCAGCCATTCTTCTCCCTTGTCCAGCCGAATTTCTCAAGCCTCTAAAGCTAGGGATTTCAAAATTTTCAAGCTTAATAGTAAGTGCTCCCAAGGCCCCTTTTTAATGTTCTTCGTATTTTTGAAATCCCAGTAACTTACTCTCTCCATTTCTACCCATATTTTGAGTTAGGGTTCATGTTTCCAAAATGACCCATGTGTGACATGTTTATTCCTTGATGTTTTATGGAGGAATATGAAAGTTGGATGTGTTATAAACATCTTTTTCTAGGTGATTTTCTTGAAAAACCCCTAAAAGGACCTTTTTGCAAAAGTTGTAAAATATGTTGTAGAAATATGAAATAATGGAAAATGTGGGCTGCCATAAGAGGGAAAAACATTCAGCTAGGCTTGGGTAAGGTAGAAATTGCATGCATTTCATTTTACAAGCCTAGGGACTAAATCATAAAAATGTGAAAAGTTAGGGGAAAAACGATAATATTGTCTGAGGGTGAAATTTAGACTCGAAAAGTATAATGTGAGATGTTAATGATTCTACTTTATTGTTATAGACCTCGAGGAACAAATTTCAGAGATCGATCGAGGAAAACGGAAGGTTTCGAAATAACCAAAACAGGATACGGAATGAGTACCAGGTAAGTTCGAATAACTTAAAGTAAACTCATAATATGCCCATTTGTATGTTTTATGAATGTATGATAATTTCATTTGATGATGGCATGAAAATCCATGCAATGTATCCTTAATAATGACACGTTGATATTTGTCTCAGTTGAAGTTAAAAAGGGAAATTCGATGGATAAACCATGGCTTACATGACTTGAGATCCTGTATGTTTTGCAGAAAAGGATTTTACCCGGACGGGTAATCTGTTGATCTTAAATATAGAAAGGATCTAGCCCGAACGGGTGTTCTTTGAGTGATCGAGCCTCCCGAAGAAGATGTGTGCATTATGGATTTATCTCAGATGGGTAATCCGATTAGGGTCTGAATTTAGCCTGGACTGGTAATATATATTCGAGCTCATTAAGGGTGTTTGTCGCTAGGATTTAGCCTGGACTGGTAATCTTGACATCACCTAATGAGTTTATATTATAGGGGATTTAGCCTGTATTGGTAATCCCGACATAAGATGTGAGGTTCCCGGGAGTGTATACATGAAATGGTCGGTTTTATGACTTGACGGTAAATGGATAATCCATCGAGGCTTCTGAGAAACTCAACCGGATTATTATGAAATATATAAATGGAATTGTTGAATGATGAGCTCATATAAGATTAATTATATGGTGCATTGTTATGTGATTGACTTGTGAATTGAGTACATCTGATAGGAAAATCATTCCATGCTAGTTAGCTTTAATGCCTAATATGGTTGTATGCTAATTAATCGGTAAGTTTACCTTCCAGTTATTCCGGCTTACTAAGCATGTAAATGCTTACCCTTCTCTTTTCCCTATTTTACAAAGCTTGAAGACTCGTAAAGATTGGAAGACGGTCAGAGACTCAACACAGTATCAACTAGTCCAGCTTTGGTATATAGACACCTTTATTTTGTTCAATGGCATGTATAGGGCTTTTTTTTTATTTTGTTATATGCGTCATTTGAATTGCCAAAATGAAGGCATATAAAGGTATACATATTCGTTTGTGTATGGCCATGGGAATTGGCTCATTTTGAAGTAGGTTATGACCTACAAATTTATGCATGCTTATGTTCAATTGTTCTAGTGAGGACAAGATAAGGTATTTCATATTTAGACACATGTAATGTGACCAAATAACATGGGATGGCTAGGTCACAATTAGCAATGAGTTATAATAATGAGCCAATCTTAAAGGTGTTATAACGTATAGAAATCCTTAATACAAAAGAAATAACCTAGCATGAGTAAACCGATGAGATGAGGTCATGCAATAAGATTTATCAAGGTCATGTGAGTGTATAATCAGGTCTTGTTAAGTATTATGGTAACCTATAAGTGTGAGTGGTTGATAGAGGGTGACCAAAGGCTTGGAAAATAGCCTATCAAGGTCCACATGGGTAGACACACGGACATGTGTCTAGGCCGTGTATGACACATGGATTGCTCCATGGGCGTGTGGTATGGCCGTGTGTCCCCTGCACCTAAAATTTGAAGTCAGAATGCATGGTAGTAAACACACGGGTAGAGACAGCGCTGTGTGTCTCAACCGTGTGAAGGGCATACGAGCGTGTGTTTTGGCTATGAGTCCCTAAATACATGCTGACGTCATAAACAGAATGCTCAAGTTTTTAGACACAAGCGACCACAAAGGTGTGTCTAGGCCGTGTGAAGAACACGGGCCAGGGACACGGGCGTATGCTTGGCCGTGTGAAAACCCCTATAGGTTCGAAGTAGAAAAATAATTTTCATAAATTCAACACGGATGGTGGACAGGGGCGTGTCCCTATGGCACACGAGTGTGTGCTATGTCTCCACACGGACGTGTGAGGCATTAACCTAGAAATTTTCTTGAAGTTTTCCTAAGGTCTCAGTTTAGTCCCGGACCTTTCTCAACATATGTTTTGGGTCTCGTGGACCCATAATAGGGACATTAAGATGTATTTTGATTGGTTTTATATTGGAATGAAATTTTATAACCCATATTTCCCGAAAATGTTCGAGTACATGTCTGGTAATGCCTCGTACCTAGTCTCGATCTCGGGTATGGGTAAGGGGTGTTACATTTAGTGGTATCAGAGCTACGGTTTAGTCGGTTCTAGGACTAACGTAGAGTGTATTGAGTTTTTCTATACATGCCATTATGCGAACGTTGATAGTGTGATATCTCCTAACTGTTTAATTATTTTTGAATATAGTAAATGTCCTTCAATCAAGCACAAGATGAGTCTGAGGGAGCTGAGAGCTATGCTCCAGCTCCCGTACAACGAGCTATTTCTAGTAATAGTAGAAGGCCTATGTCTGAAGGTCGAGAAGAGGCCAGAGCCGCCTTCTTTAACATTATAGATGAGTGGTTTGGGGATTATTTGAGAAATTATCCCAATATATCACGACCTCCCCCGCCCCCTAACCAACCTGATGAGGATTTACCACAAGGTATCGCACCTGTAAGAATTGGTAAAGCCCTTTTAGATAAGCTTAGAAAGTATGGGGCTGAGGAATTCAGAGCTAAGATCGATGATGATGCTGAAAGAGTCAAGTTCTGGCTCGAGAATACTACACGAGTATTGGATGAATTATCGTGCACACCTGAGGAGTGCTTAAAGTGTGTTGTGTCTCTCCTAAAGGATACTGCATACCATTGGTGAAAGACCATATCTTCAGTGGTGCCAAAGGATAACATTACTTGGGAATTTTTCCAAGTGGAGCTTAAGAAGAAATACATCAATCAAAGGTTCTTAGACTCAAAGCGAAAGGAGTTCCTGGAACTTAAAAAAGGAAATAAGACTATAGCGAAATACGAAAGGGAATTCATGAGACTAAGTCAGTATGCAACTGAATGGGTTCAAATAGAGTTAGAAATGTGTAAACACTTCGAGGAAGGTCTAAATGAGGAGATTAAGCTGTTGATTAGGATTCTTGAGATACGAGAGTTCGCTGCATTAGCCGGTCGAGCCAAGAAGGCCAAAGAGCTTAATAATGAAAGAAATAAAGCAAAGAGAGAAGCTCGAGTTTCGAGTAAGAGATCCAGCGGTAAGACGCTCTCATTTCCCACAAAGAAATCAAGGAGCCAACATGAACACTCCACTTCATCGGTAGGATATTCGGGTAGAGCGAGAGGCTCCAAACGGCATAATCAAAAGCCTTCCTCCTAGATGGTGACTAGTGTGGGGAGTGTAGATGACCAAAAGTTGAAGTGCAAAAGCTGTAATAAATCTCACATTGGGGAGTGCCGAATGAAGAGTGGTGCATGCTACAGATGTGGTTCTCTTCACCACTTCCTCAGAGATTGCCCAAAGCGAACTGATAAAGAGGTGGAAGTAGCCCCAAAGTCGAGTGCTCCTATTTCACGAGGTAGACCTCCGAGGTATCCTAGAAGTGCTAGTGGCAGTCGAGTTGTGGCTAAAGTTACTAAAAAATTAGAGGCTCGAGTCTCAGCAAGAATGTATGCAATACGCGCTCTAGAGGAAGCCTGTACTCCTGACGTCATCACAGGTACCTTTTCTCTTTTTAATACTTGTGTTGTTGCCTTAATTGATCCGGGGTTGACGCATTCATACATTTGCATGAGACTGGTATCTAGTATGAATATATCCATTGAACTTACGGAATTTATTATCGGAGTGTCAAACCTATTAGGTAAGTCAGTCCTAGTTGATAAAGTCTGTAAGAATTGTCCTTTGACAATTCAGGGTTATTGTTTTCCATCAAACCTTATGTTATTGCCATTTGATGAGTTTGATGTGATACTTGGTATGGATTGGTTAGGCCTACATAATGTAATTGTAAACTGTGGTAGCAAGTATATTGAATTGCGGTGCTCAGATGGTGAGATTTTACAGGTTGTTTCAAGAGAATTGGATACACCTCCAGTTGTAATTACCTCAATGATGGCCCAGAGATATATAAGAAAAGGGCATGATGCTACCTTGCTTTTGTTCTGAACACTAAGGAAACGAAATTGAAGATTGAATCTGTGCCAATAGTATGTGAATATCCAAACGTGTTCCCAGAGGAACTACCCGGATTACCTCCTGAAACAGAGATAAAGTTTGGTATTAAACTGGTGCCAGGGACAACTTCTATTTCTATTACTCCGTACAGGATGGCACCAACTGAGCTGAAAGAGTTGAAAGCACAGTTGCAAGAGCTAACGGATAAAGGTTTTCCAAGGCCGATTTTTTCGCCTTGGGGTGCTCCATATTATTTGTAAAGAAGAAGGATGGTTCAATGAGGCTGTGTATAGATTATCGGTAATTGAACAAGGTAACTATTAAGAATAAGTATCCTTTGCCAAGGATCGAAGATTTGTTCGACCAGTTGAGGGGAGCCACTGTATTATCTAAGATAGACCTAAGATTCGCTACTATCAGTTGAGAGTTAAGGGATCGGACATGCCTAAGATAGCTTTCAGAATAGGGTATGGTCACTATGAATTCCTTCTCATGCCATTTGGGTTAACGAATGCACCGGGCATATTTATGGACCTAATGAATAGGATATTTTAGCCATACTTGGACAAGTTCGTCATTGTGTTCATTGACAACATTTTGATTTATTCCAAGGATGAGACAGAGCATGTGAAGCATCTGAGAACTATGTTGCAGACCTTACGGGAAAAACAATTGTATGCTAAGTTTAGAAAAAGTGAGTTTTGGCTTCATGAAGTAGGGTTTTTGGGTCATATTGTTTCGGATGATGGCATCCAAGTTGATCCAAGCAAGATTTCTGCCATTGTCGAATGGAAACCACCTAAAAATGTAACCGAGGTTAGAAGCTTTTTGCACTTAGCTGGTTACTACCGAAGATTTGTGAAAGGATTCTCCATCACAGCGACTGCAATAACAAGATTGCTACAAAAAAACGTTAAGTTTGAATGGATGGAAACGTGTCAGTAGAGTTTCGAAAAGTTGAAGACATTACTGACTGAAGCTCCTGTTCTGGTATTACCCGAGTCAGGAAAAGAATTTGTGGTCTACAGTGATGCATCCTTAAATAGACTAGGTTGTATGCTTATGCAAGATGGTAAGGTGATTGCCTATGCTTCGCGGTAGTTGAAGCCACACGAGAAGAATTATTCGACGCACGACTTAGAGCTTGTCGCCATTGTTTTTGCCTTGAAAATCTGGAGGCATCACTTATATGGTGAGACTTGTCGTATATTCACTAACCATAAGAGTTTGAAGTATTTGATGACTCAAAAAGAATTGAATCTAAGATAGAGGAGATGGTTAGAATTAATTAAAGATTACGAGCTGATCATTGATTATCACTCGGGAAAGGCGAATGTGGTCACTGATGCGCTAAGCAGAAAATATTTATTTGTACAGAGGGCCATGGATGCTCGATTGGCATTGTTTGATGATGGTTCAGTCTTGGCAGAGCTGAGGGCTAGACCGACATTTCTTCAGGAAATTTATGACACTCAGACTAATGACAGTGACTTGCAAGCTAAAAGAGCTCAATGTGAGCTGGGCATTGAATCAGACTTTCAAATTGGTTTTGATGGATGTTTGATGTTCAGAGACAAAGTTTGTGTACCAAGGAACGATGAAATTGTTTAGAAAATCTTGTAAGAAGCAAATGATAGCCATTTGTCTATTCATCCAGGAAGTACCAAGATATACAATGATTTGAAGAAAATGTATTGGTGGAATGGCATGACGAGAGACATCTCCAAATTTGAATCAAAATGTTTGATATGTTAGTAAGTCAAAGCTGAACATCAAGTACCTTCAGGTTTGTTATGACCTATTATGGTCCCTGAATGGAAGTGGGACAGAATTACTATGGATTTTTTGATAGGATTACCATTGACCCCGAAAAAGAAAGATGCCATATGGGTTGTAGTGGATAAGTTGACGAAGTCGGCTCATTTTATTCTGGTAAGGAAAAATTATTCTCTTGATAAATTGGTCGACTTATACGTATCTGAGATTGTGAGATTACATGGGGTACCATTGTCGGTTATTTCAGATAGAGACTCGAGATTCACTTCCAGATTCAGGAAGAAGTTACAAGAAGCCTTGGGAACAAAGTTGAGCTTTAGTACAGCTTTTCACCCACAGATCGATGGTCAGTCTGAGTGGATGATTCAAATTCTTGAGGATATGTTGCGATGTTGCATCCTCGAATTTCAGGGTAGTTGGGAAAGATACCTGCCATTGGTAGAATTTGCCTACAACAATAGTTTTCAAACGAGTTTGAGGATGGTGCATTATGAAGCCTTGTATGGCAGGAAGTGATGAACTCTATTGTATCGGACGGAACTCAGGGATAGTCAGATTCACAGAGTTGATCTGATCAAGGAAACTGGGGGAAAGGTTAAAGTGATACATGACTGTTTAAAAGTGGCAACGGATAGACAAAAGTCATATGCTGATCTGAAAAAAAAAGAGATCAAATTTCAAATTGGAGATAGAGTATTCTTGAAAGTATCTCCATGGAAAAAGGTATTGAGATTTGGCCGGAAAGGAAAATTGAGTCCACGATTTATCAGGCCATACGAGATCATTGAAGGAATTGGACCATTAGCCTATCTTTTGGCATTGCCACTCGAATTGGAAAAGATTCATGACGTGTTCCATGTATCCATGTTAAGGCAATATCGATCAGATCCCTTTCATGTGAGTTCACCGACGGATATTGAAATTAGATCGGACATGACTTATGTTGAGGAACCAGTCAAGATTTTGGCTCATGAGGTTAAACAGCTGAGAAACAAAGATGTGGCTTTAGTAAAAGTCTTAGGGCATCGGCGTGGTGTGGAAAAGGCTACATGGGAAGTGGAAGAAACCATGAGGAGTCAATATCCGAACCAGTTTACTGGTAAGACTTTCGAGGACGAAAGTCTCTAAGGGAGGAGGAATGTAACATCCTGAAATAGGGCCTAGTGAAATAGTGGTTTCGGGACCACAAATCTAACATTGAAATATTTATTATATGATTATTATGGGGTTTAGAATATGAGAATATGCATGTGCTAAAGTTTCATGAAGAAATTCTATGAGTAAGGTGTCCAATTAGAAAATAAGGACCAAATTGAATAAATTGCAAAACTTGGATTCTAGGAGCAATTTTCATAAAATTGCTTTGGGTCATTAATTAGAAGGTCTTAGAGAGCAATTTTCCCAATTTCTAAGTTTTTGGACAAAAATGGGCATGTATTGATGAAATTTGAAAGAAATGGCTTAAGGGCATTTTGGTCATTTGGCTAATTAATGAAATAAAATGGGAAAAAGAAGGCAAAAATCAGCCATTCGTCTCCCTTGTCCAGCCGAAATTCTCAAGCCTCCATATCTAGGGTTTTCAACATTTTCAAGCCCAATAGTAAGTGCTCCCAAACCACGTTTTTAATGTTTTTCGTATTTTTGAAATCCTGGTAGCTTACTCTCTCCATTTCTACCCATATTTTGACTTAGGATTCATGTTTGAAAAATGACCCATGTGTGACATGTTTATTCCTTGATGCTTTATGGAGGAATATGAAAGTTGGATGTGTTGTAAACATCTTTTTCTTGGTGATTTTCATGAAAAACCCCTAAAAGGACCTTTTTGTAAAAGGTGTAAAATATGTGGTAGAAATCTGAAATAATGGAAAACGTGGGCTGCCATAAGAGGGAAAAAATTTGGCTAGGATTGGGTAAGGTAGAAATTGCATGCATTTCATTTTACGAGCCTAGGAACTAAATCGTAAAAATGTGAAAAGTTAGGGGCAAAATGGTCATTTTGTCCGAGGTAAAATTTAGACTCAAAAAGTCTAATGTGAGATGTTAATGGTTCTACTTTATTGTTATAGGCCCCGAAGAACAAATTCTAAAGATCCATCGACGAAAACGAAAGGTTTCGGAATAACTGAAACATGATAACGGAACGAGTACCAAGTAAGTTCGAATAACTTAAAGTAAACTCATAATATGCCCATTTGTATGTTTTATGAATGTATGATAATTGCATTTGATGATGGCAAGAAAATCCATGAAACTTATCCTTAATAATGACATGTTGATATTTGTCCCGGTTGAAGTTAAAAAGGGAAATTCGATGGATAAACCATGGCTTACACGACTTGAGACCCTGCACGTGTTGCAGAAAAGGATTTATCCCAGACGTATAATCCGTTGATCTCAAATATAGAAAGGATATAGCCCAGAGGCGAGTTCCTTGAGTGATCGAGCCTCTCGAAGAATATGTGTGCATTATGGATTTAGCTCGGACGGGTAATCCGATTAGGGTCTGAATTTAGCCTGGACTGGTAATACAGATCCGAGCTCATTAAGGGTGTTTGTCGCTATAAGGGATTTAGCCTAGACTGGTAATCCTGACATCACCTTATGAGTTTATATTACAGGGGATTTAGCCTGGACTGGTAATCTCGTCGTAAGATGTGAGGCTCGCGTGAGTGCATACATGAAATGGTCGCTCTTATGACTTGACAGTAAATGGATATTCCATCGAGGCTTCCGAGAAACTTAACGGGATTATTATGAAATATATAAATGGAATTTTTGAATGATGAGATCATCTAAGATTAATTATATGGTGCATTGTTATGTGACTAGCTTGTGAATTGAGTACATGTGATAGGGAAATCATTCCATGCTAGTTGGCTTTATTGCCTAATATGGTTGTGTGCTAATTACTCAGTAAGTTTACCTTCCAGTTTTTCGGGCTTACTAAGCTTGTAAATGCTTACCCCTCTCTTTTACCTGTTTTATAGAGCTCGAGGACTTGTAAAGATTGGAAGACGGTCGGAGAGTCAACACACTATCAACTAGTCTAGCTTTGGTATATAGACACTTTTATTTTGTTCAATGGCATGTATAGGGCTTTTGTTTATTTTGTTATATGTGTCATTTGAATTGACAAAATGAAGGCATGTAAAGGTATACAAATTCATTTGTATATAGCCATGGGAATTGGCTCATTTTGAAGTAGGTTATGACCTACAAATTTCTGCATGCTTATACTCAATCGTTCTAGTGAGGATCAGATATGGTATTTCTTATTTAGACACATGTAATGTGACCAAATCACATGGTATGGCTAGGTCACAATTGGCAATGAGTTATAATAATGAGCCAATCTTAAAGGTGTTATAAGGCATAGATATCCTTAATACAAAGGAAATAACCTAGCATGAGTAAACCGATGAGATGAGGTTTACACGTAATGAGGTTTATCAAGGTCATGTGAGTGTATAATCAGGCCTTATTAAGTATTATGGTAACCTATAAGTGTGAGTGGTTGATAGAGGGTGACCAAAGGCTTGGAAAATAGCCTATCAAGGTTCGCACAGGTAGACGCAGGAGCGTGTGTCTAGGCCTTGTGCGACACACGAACTGTCCCATGGGCGTATGGTATGGCCATGTGTCCCCTGCACCTAAAATTTTGAAGTCAGAATGCATGGTAGTAAACACATGGGTAGAGACACGGCCGTGTGTCTCAACCGTGTGCAGGGCACAGCCTAGCACACGGGCGTGTGTCTTGGCTGTGAGTCCCTAAATACATACTGACATCATTAACAGAATGCTCGAGTTTTTATACACGGGCGACCACACGTTCATGTCTAGGCCGTGTGAAGGACACGGGCCAGGGACACAGGCGTGTGCTTGACCGTGTGAAAACCCTATAGGTTCGAAGTAGAAAAATAATTTTCATAAATTCAACACAAGTGATAGACACGGGCATGTCCCTATGGCACACGAGCGTGTGCTATGTCTCCACACGGGCGTGTGAGGCATTAACCTAGAAATTTTCTTGAAGTTTTTTGAAGTTCTAGGTTTAGTCCCAGACCTTTCTCAACATATGTTTTGGGTCTCGTAGACCCATAATAGGGACATTAAGATGCATTTTGATTGGTTTTATATTGGAATGAAATTTTATTACCGGTATTTCCCAAAAATGTTCGAGTACATGTCCGGTAATGCCTCACATCTAGTCCCGATCTCGGGTACGGGTAAGGGGTGTTACACATTCTCATACCATTTTTAAACATGCTTAAAACATCAACCTTTCCACATCAAATTATGCAAGTTTCCACATTCACAAATGACATTAATAGAAATCTACTCATAACTGACATTAGCCAACTTCTAAAGGCTATATACAAAATGAACCATGAACCATTATAAGCCAACACGTATGAGCAAAACACCAAGTCCGTATACATGCCATAAACTCAAAATACTTGAATTCATCAATACTCAAAATGATAGCTTGATAGTGTCATAGGATCTCTAGTGATCTCCAACCCGAGCTAGCTTGACGGCACTACAAAACATAGGAAAGGAAGGGGGTAAGCTATATAGCTTAGTAAGTCCGTACGAAAATAATAAGCAACTCCTACCAATCTTTTATCAAATCCATCAATTTAAACACAAGATAATACAAATTACTATGAATCTCATAGTTGTAATTTTTATTTAGTCAGAATGTTTGCTCTATCAACTTATAAGCATGATTTGAACACATCTTGACATTAGCCTAACAACTGTAATCTCTCCTTTGTAACATATTGAAACAATTAACAAATCATTTCAATCCTCATAGTAAACATGCACATTAATTATGAGTGTTCACATTTCAAGCATATATTTTAACATTTTTCAATTGTTTAAAGCCCATATCTTCTCATACTTCCATAATCATTTTATTAGGCAATTATGCCAATCTCTCCTTTTTCTCGTGTCTGATAAATCACAATTCGTGTGAATAAAACATATTATATCATAACTCAATTTGGCCCGAAAACCAATTACACAAACGCCAACCGAATTTACCATGTATTTCATACATCACAAATATAGACCAATAATCACAAGGCTTTCACAAAAACATTCTCATGCAAACCATGAACTCACAATATCATGAAGTCAATGCTTATAAACTTATGTATATACCTATACAAATTCGTAATACTTACATGCTATTTCTCTTTTTTGACATACCCATTAAATTACCCGTTGAACCACTTGGAATACTAAAGGATACTATGGAATCTCGTACTCATAGTACCGTACCAATGCCATATCCCAAATATGGTCTTACATGTAATCTCGTATCGATGCCAATAGCCCAGTTATGGTCTTATACAAAGTCTCATATCGATGCCATATCCCAGGTATGGTCTTACACGTAATCTTAGTAATCCTAATATCATGACATTTGTATCCTATCTATTCCTAAGGTTCAACTAGGACTTTCACTGTATCGAATCTTTGTCAGTCATTTCTGTAGTATCGTACTCAATAACATTCACATTTCATTTCACAATATAAAATTTACCACAATTATATCAATTAAGCATTTATACATATATAATTTAATGCTTGTTAAACATATGAACTTACCTTGGCATAAAAATGACGAAAATGACTTAGCAGTCAAATACTCGTTTTTCTCCCATTCTAGATTCGAACCTCATTTTTTTCTTGATCTATAATATCACATTTAACTTATTTAATCATTATACCCTTCAAATCAGCCCAAAACCATATTATAGAAAAATTGCATTTTTACCCCTAAAGTTTCACATTTTTACAATATAGTCTCTAGGGTCGTAAAATGAAATGTACTCGTTTTTTCAAAACCCATGCCTAGCCAAACCTTATACATGCTTATATCAGCCCACATTTTTCTTTAATTCACATTTTAACACCTACTTTACAACTTTTTACAAATAAGTCCTTTTTAGGCATTTTCATAAAAAAAATCACTTAGCAAAAGTTGTTTATCATACACCAAACATACATTTTCTACCATTAGACATAAAAATACACAATGATCCATCATGGGTAAAATTTTAGACTTTTGTTGTTTCTTAAATTAGTGGTAGAAATAGATAGATCATGTTACAAGGATTTCAAAAACATAAAAATCATTAAAAACGAGGCTAGAACGGACTTACAATCTAGCTTGGAAGCTTGAAAAACCCTAGCTATGGTTTCTTCTTGTAAATTTCGGCCATGGGAGGAAGATGGACAAAAATTGGCTTTTATTTTGGCTTTTTAATTCATTTAATTACCAAATTACTAAAATGCCCTTAATGAAAAACTTTAGAATCATACCTAACCATGTCCATGTTTGTCCACCAACTTAACCAATGGTCTAATTACCATTTAAGGACCTCAAATTTAAAATTTCATAACAATTAAACACCTTTAACCTATAGAACTCACATTTTGCACTTATTACAATTTAGTCCTTTTGACCAAATTGAGTGCCCAAACAACAAAATTTTTGAATGAAATTTTCACAAAATCATTCTATAAAACTATATACCATAAAAAATATAATAAAAACAAATTTTTCTACGTCGAATTCGTGGTCCTGAAACCACTGTTTCAACTAGACCCAAAATCGAGCTATTACAACTCTCCTCCCTTAGGGATTTTTGTCCCCGAAAATCTTACCAGAAAAAACATTAAGGTAATGTTCTCGTAGTTTCCTCAACCTCATCAAAGAGTCCTCTTCGAGGGCAATACTTCCAGAAGCACTCTCTCATCGATCTGGAATCCAATATCTTAAATTTTCAAATTGTATACTACTTATGTCAGTCTGAAGTTGCTTTCAACTTTCATGAATCACTTTCACCCTTTTCCTCAGAATCACAAATCAATTCCACCTAGTACATCTCTTTTCAGTCACCTTTGAACTCTGAAACACAATGTCAGAGTATATCGTCAAAGATTCGAATACTCTTTGAATAACAAACGAGCTGCTACTGAGTCTCATACAACATTTCCTGCATAAGCTCTAGATAATTCATTGCGCGAATTCTATCTCGGAGTAATAGAAATAGAAATCAGAATCAAAGGTCATCTCACATTGTACTCGTTTAGTTTATTACTCACTATCACATTCCTGAGTTTCTCAATCTTGCAAAGAAAACATCGATTTAGCTTTTTAATTTAGCTAGATTCAGTCTTCCATCAAATAAGATTAATTATGTAACCAAACTCACAAAATGAACAAAGGCTTGCCATTCAAGCATTTGCAACTATATCTACTTCCCCAAAGTTAATCGTTAACTATTCACAATCTTTCAATAGTTCAAGCCATCAACATTGTCTTAATTTTAGAATTTTCTGTAACATTATATACTTTATACTCTTGGAATCAAGAAGCATATGACATTTTTCGTCGAACAAACGATGTCATCAATTTTCTTAACATAGACATACTAGCGGCTGACTCTAAGTCACTAGTCGAACAATTCTTTTAATGAGACTTTAACTATCTGAAAGCATAAACTGTCACTTTACATTCTTGTATTAGAACACATTCCAATCCGTTCGATAGTGCATCACTAAAAAATCGCGAATTCTTTACTCAATTCAAACAGAACCCAGAACCAGTGCTTCGGTTAATAACACCTTCAACTGTTTTCAACTTTGCTAACATGCAACAGACCATTCAAAGTTTCACAAATATAATAACTTTATCAATCGGAACAGCTTTAACTCATAACGACATCACTCGATTAGAAAAAATCTAATAGGTATATCTTTGTATCATACTTTCTAGAATATGAATTCTTCCTTCAAACTGTCCGTCTATTCACCCATGAATGTACAAGATTTTATTTTCTTACCTGAGGATAAACTTAAATGCATGTAACTTAAATTACCTTTCAACTGACCAGCTCGCTCAGGTAAAAACAACTGAGTCGATCTACTATCAGATAATAACATATCAAAATACTCCTTTCTTCATGTTGTTAAATAACTCGAACATACAATCTTTTATAATTCCCTTAACATGCTAATCAAGGATCTTTACAACTGCATTAGCTCAAGGAAACAAAATATCTTGATTGAACTCATTAACTTTAATCAAACTTACTTGAGAAAAGAAAACCATCATATAATTTGAGCTTGAGCTTCCAATATCTATACCTTTGCCGATGTCAATTCCATTCATGAAAATTAGAGAAATCCTGACACCAAAATCACCAGGTTCCTATGATCGAACTAGAAATACACCCGTAATAGACATAGTTATCACAAGCCAAAGAACACACTTTAAAGATGAGCCATGATTGATAGTTTATGAAATAAGGATGATAAGAAAACTGAGATAAAGAAATCCAAGATGCGATACCATACTAGAAGTTCGAGAATATAACTCATAAGAAAATAATAAAGATCTTAATGATTCCTCGGAGAAACCAGAAGAAAAATAATGCTTTCACACTCTAAAATCCATTGTAACAGAGATAATATTCCAAATATATATATAACAAAACAACATCCAGAAGAAACAGAAGAATAGCCTAACATAAATTTTCATCATCAACTTTTTTTCCAAACATAATAGAATAAAACCCAAAAGAGAAAGAGATAAGATATACTGATCATCAACCAACCAAACCAACAATGCTTTCATCTAACATTATAATCAGCTAGCATTCTCATACGATAAGAATTTCATCAGAAAATGAACAATCACACATATCTCTGAGGATAAATGAATATATAAAATACCCAAGAGAGATCATCATAATCTATTCAATTACAACTGTTACACTCAGACATCTTTACGATTCAAATATCATTACTAATCCCGTATTATTCCATTCACTAACTAAAATCAATCTGGAAGAAATTCCAGCAAATACATACTTTAGACATCATACCTGAATGAGTCGATTAGCCAAAATTAACTTTTTCTTTAGCCGTGACATTGCAAAATCCGAATGATCTTTAGAATAACCTGGCATCTTTTCAAAACTGTATTCACTTGCCACACTATTCTCAACTCTGACCACATTATTAGTTATTCCGCTACTGAACTCTTTAGTCTCTCACTTGTGAGCTCATTCAACATAAATCTCATGAAATTTCATTATAAAATACCACATTGGTAAGGGGGTGGAGCCGTAAAGCCTCTAACTCAACTCTTATATATACACACTATACAGACATATGACTTAACATTCATCATCATCATAATATCATCACAGTTATGTAATTCACTTCAGGCAAATTAACATACATATCTATGTTACAAAAACTTTTCGATTATCTTATTAAAACAAGGGCACTTATATATACATTCCACAATTTTTAGTAAGTTTACCTATCGCATTCACTTAATCAAGCAAGTCAGGCACATAACATCATATGAATGCCAAGCAAACATAGATGCTTATCACAGTATAAACTTTCATTTCATGTCACCTTTCCATATTTCAAGAATAATTCTTATTGAACTATTGTAATTTCGATGGATATTCGGGTAGTATGCCTAAGGTATGCATGTCAATAATCCATCAATTCATATTTCAAAGTTTCCTTTTGGCACATATTCAAGTGCACACTCTTGAGCCACATATGATATAACAGGATTGCCAATCTTGGCTAAATCCTTTCGGTAACGTATGCTCTAAAGGGCTTACTCTAGATTACGCATCTAGGCTAAATCCATTTCATAACATTTATAACATTTTATCCGTTTCATAAAATCACCATAATCCATTGAAATACAACATTCAACTGGAACAATGACATTTTACCCATATTTCTCAACTTATGGTTTTTTTCGTTTTGTACATCATCACATACATATCATGAACTATTATTCATACCTTTCCAAGTTTTGACTCATCACAAACACATTTTCAAATATCATAGTATCACTCTCAGCATTTTCAAAAGTAGCTTAGTTGGAAAGCATCTCTGTCTCAACAAAACAATTTCATCAAAGTCGGGAGATATCACACTATCACAAATTATATATGGCATGTACAGCTAGACTCTCAAACATGCTAGGTTAGTCCTAGAACTAACTAAACCATAGTTCTAATACCACTAAATGTAACACCCTTTACCCGTATTCGATGCCAGAACAAGGTACAAGGCATTACCAGACTTAAACACAAGCAAACATACAATTTCGAGTCATAAATTTGGCATCAAATTAAAACTTTTCAACAACCAATCATATTGTCCCTAAATTGAGCCAACGAGGCCCTAAACATGCTTTGGAAACGGTTTGGGACTAAACCGAGAACTTTAAAAAATTTTACAACACCTAGAAAAGTTTTCATGTTTTAAGGGCCACACGCCTGTGTGGCTTGGCACACGCCCGTGTAGGTAGGCCGTGTAGTCACACACACCCATGTCCCTAACTCGTGTAACTCTCTATTTTTCATCCAAGAAAAAATTGAAGTCACACGGCCAAGACACACACCCGTGTGCTTAGGCCATGTGCTCGATACTGAGTGTTCTATTTTGCAACAATTTAGGTGCAGGGGACACACGGCCTAGACATGCGCCCATGTGCTTACCCATGTGGACAAAAACAAGGCTATTTACCAAGCCATTTTGTCACCCTCACTTGCACACATCTACACAACAACACATTGCACAATTTCAAGCATGTAAGAGCTACCAAACCATTCACAATTATGACCATCACATACCAATACCATATCAACATCTATTATACACACAATATTTATCATGTCATAAATCATTCATGTCAATTTCAACTTCATTAGGCTTCATTTAAGTACTCTCTAGTTACTTTATTGTACACACAATTTTACCATCTCATCATTAGCCACATTACCAAACATTTCACATTCATGCCATAAATCACATTTCCAAACAATTCACATTCACCAAACAACCATGATCACATCACCAAAGGTGTAACACCCCTAACCCGTATCCGTCACCGACTAGGGTTAAAGGCGTTACCGGACAAATCAGAACATTTTACAAGCAATTCATACACATCATTCTTAAATAAAAATTAGACATCAACAATAAGTCCATTACTTAGGTCATCGATACCTTAAACATGCATTAGAAAAGGGTCGGGACTAAATCGAACTCATACAAAAAATTTTATAACTTAGCCATTTTTCACAATTCTACAGGTCACACACCCGTGTGAAGAGGCTGTGTACCTCACACGGCTTTAGACATGTCTGTATGTCTAGGCTTTGTCAAAATAGGGCATACATACTGACTTGTTCACAAGGCCACAAGACACGCACATTTGCCTTGGCCATGGTTGAAATTGACTTGGGTCACACAGCTAGCCACACGCCCGTGTGCCTTGGCCGTGCTCAAGACTGACTTAAAATCGTAGGGTACCGCAAGGGACACACGACTGTGCAACATGACCGTGTCGCACACGGTTGAGACACACGCTCGTGTCACTAGCCGTGTGGACAAAAATAGGCCATTTGAAAAGCCAATTTGCCACCCAATTTAGGTCAAACATACAAACATCAAACCAAGCACATTTACACTATAATTTCAGACAATTTCAATACCAAAACTTACATCATTCATGCCATTACATTATCAACAAATTCCATTTTCAATTTATCAACCAAATTATACCAAATCTAAACAAAATCATACCAAAGCATAGGTTTCATAATCTCTAATCATACAATCAAATCTAATGTCAAAACCTTACCAGATTTAATAATAGACACACATCAAAACTTACCAAATTGACCAATTCTTTTGGTAATTCCTGAACATATCATATTTATCATATTGTATCACATAACTTATGACTATAATTCATCTATATTCACAGCCAAAAACCAAGCCATATCACATGGCTAAATATATACACATCACAAAACATAATCTAAGTACTTCTAGCCTATACATGCCATACTTTTATTCACAATATCAAAAGGTACCAAATAAGATTCAATAGTGTGGTGACAATCCTCGACGATCCCTAAGCTCCCAATAGCTATGATATCTATAAAACAGTTGAAACACACACAAAGTAAGCTTTCAAAAGCTTAGTAAGTCACATACAAATAAACTTATCACGAACTACAATTATAAACAAATCATTTGTATGAATCATAGCATGATTCAATGTTAAGTTCATATTTCTCATTTAATTCAAATACTCATAACCATTTGCTCATATGTACCTCACATTTCCATATAATACAAACATGTTTCATATGTTCACAATATATATATGCTTACCTTTCATTCTCAATCTTAATATACATTTCAAGCGTACCTGAATTGAATATATATTTACATAGTCATTCATTTTCTCAGAATGCCCGTTGAACCGTTTGAAATCATAAGGATACGCGGATAACTCGGAAAGCTCATACAATGCCAACATCCCAAACGTGGTCTTACATGTAATCAATTATCGATGCCACTGTTCCAGACAGGGTCTTACAAAAAATCAAGTACGATGCCAACGTCCCAGACGTGGTCTTACACGTAAATCATAAGTCAATGCCAACGTCCCAGACGTGGTCTTACACGATAACACATATCGGATCCTATGCCATAACATATGTATCCTAACTATTTTTATGATTCGTACAGGACTTTTCAGAGGTCGTCGCATATCAAAACCTTCTCGAATTTTCACATATTCAACTTTCACATTCATCCATCACAATTCAATATCATATGAGCATAAATAAATCAATCCAAACATGTCTATTTGTATATAGACTTACCTCGTACGGATTTGGATAGACGGAATCGACTATTCAACGACTTTCGATTTTCCCCGATCTAATTCCATTTTCTTTTGTTCGTGATCTAAATCAATTCAAATTTAACTTATTCAAACTCACATTCATTCATATTAATCCAAAAACACATATTTAGGGAATTTTACAAATTAGCCCTCTTATTTTCACATTTTAGCATTTTAGTCCCTATTTCACAAAATCACAAAATACACAAAATTGCCTAGCCGAATATTCATAGTTTTCATACAAACCCACATAATTCATTTATTTCACATTTTAATCCCTCAAAATATCATTTTTAAAATTTAGCCCAAATTACTCAAATTCATCAAAATTTCAAAGACAAAACGTGTTAACCCAACATGAAGCTTTCACCTACTATAATCAAACTTCATAAAGCTCATAATTTCATCAATGGCTCAACTCAAAATCATCAACAATTTCAGAAATTCAAACATGGGCTAGCTAGAACACATAAAAACGATCACAAAATGTAAAAATCATCAAAAACCGAACAAAACTCATACCTTAATCACCAAAATAAATAGCCGAATCCTAGCTTGTATTTTCTTTTCTTTTCCTTTTGTATTTTTGATAATAGCATGAACAAATGGCTAATTTCATGCATTTTATTTTATTAATATGGCTTTAATTACCAAATACCAAATTTGTCCTTAATAATAAACATTTATAACATTAATATAAAATGCCATAATTGTCCACTCAAGCTTAAAATGGTCAAATATCAACATAAAGACCTTTCATTTACAAATACATGTCAAATAAGCACTTTAACAAATAGAAGGTCACTTTTACATTTTTCACAATTAGGTCCTTTTATCAAATTAATCACACAAATGATCAAATTTTCGTACGAAACTTTCACACATGTCAATCCACATATTTTAAGCACAAAAAATAATATTTAAAAATTTTTCTGACTCAGATTTGTGGTCCTGAAACCACTATTCTTACTAGGGTCTAAACTGGACTATTATAATTCTCCCCCTTAGGCATTTTTGTCCTAAAAAATCTTACCGTTGAACAGATTCGGATATTGCTGTCTCATAGCATCTTCAGGCTCCCACATAGCCTCTTCAATACCGTGTCGATGCCATATTATTTTATCTAACAAAATTTTCTTATTTCACAATTCTTTTACTTTATGAGCTAAGATACGAATCGATTTTTCATCGTAGGTCATATCAGATTGAATCTCAATCTCAAAAGGAGAAATCACATGTGATGGATCGGATCTATATCATCGAAGCATCGATACGTGAAATACATTGTGAATCTTTTCTAACTCTGGTGGCAACAACAATCTATAAGTAACTGGCCTTATACGCTCGGTAATCTCATACAGCCTAATGAACCTCGGACTCAACTTGTCTTTTCTGCCAAATCAAAGTACTTTTTTCCATGGAGATACTTTTAGAAACACTTTGTTGCCGATCTCAAATTCAATATCTTTTCGTTTGAAATCTACGTAAGATTTCTGACGATCAAAAGCTGCTTTCAGACTATCTCGGATCACTTTTACTTTCTATTCTGTCTCTTTTATCAAATCGACCCCGTGTATCTTATTCCCACTGAGCTCAGTCCAATACAAAGGTGTACGGCATTTTCGACCATATAAGGCTGTGTATAGTGCCATTTTAATGCTCGATTTAAAACTATTATTATAAGCGAATTCAATCAATGGCAAATACTGTTCCCACGTACCTTCAAACGCAAGAATACAACATCTCAACATATCCTCGAGTATCTGAATAATCTGCTTAGATTGACCATCCGTCTGTAGGTGAAAAGCAATACTGAAGTGTAATTTAGTACCCAGAGCATCTTACAATTTCTTCCAAAATCGCAATGTAAATCTTGGATCTCTGTCTGACACAATAGATAATGGCACACCATGTAATCTCACAATATCGGATATGTATAACTCAACTAACTAATCAATTGAGTAATCAGATCGTACCGGAATAAAATGGGCTGATTTTGTCAATCGATCAACTATAACCTAGATTGCATCTTTCTTTCTAGGAGATAGGGGTAAACCCAAAACAAAATCCATTGTCACTCTATCCCATTTACAATCTAGAATCATAATTGGCTGTAACAAACCAGATGGCACCTGATGTTCAACTTTAGCTTGTTGATAGATCAAACACTTTGAAACAAAGTCAGAGATGTCTCTTTTCATTCCAGACCACCAGTAATGTTGTTTCAAATCATTATACATTTTTGTACTACGGGGATGCACATATAAAAGACTATTGTGAGTTTCATTCAAAATCATCTGAATCAACTCTAAATTTCTCAGAACACAAATTCGATCTCAAAATCTCAAACAATCATCATTATCAATTTAAAATTCTGAATCAGTATTCACATCACACTGAGCTCATTTTGCTAAAATATCATTATCAATCTTCTGAGTTTCGATAATCTATTGAATGAATAACAGTTTCACTTTCAATTTGACTAAAATCGAACCATCATCACACACAACCAAATAAGAGGTCATCGCACCTGAGAAAATAGTGATTTTTGACTCAAAGCATCAGTAACAACACTTGTTTTTCCCAGATGATAATCAATAACAAGCTCATAGTCTTTTAACAATTCTATCCATCTTCTCTATCTCAGGTTTAAATCTTTATGAGTCATCAAATATTTCAAACTTTTATAATCAAAATATATGTGAAATTTCTCACCAAACAGATAGCGGCACCAAATCTTCAAAGCAAATACAATAGCTGCCAATTCCAGATCAAGTGTCGGATAGTTATTTTCATGAGGCTTCAATTGTCTTGAGGCATAAGCTATAACTTTGCCTTCCTGCATCAAAACACAGCCCAGACCATTCAATGAAGCGTCACTGTAAATCATAAATTCTTTACCCGATTCTAGCTGTACTAGCACCAGATATTCTGTCAATAGAGCTTTCAATTGATCAAAGCTTTTCTGGCACTTTTCAGACCATTCAAGCTTTACATCTTTCTGAAGTAGTTTCATTAATGGAGTCGTAATTATTGAAAAGCCTTTTACGAACCATTTATAATAACCGACAAGTCCCAGAAAACTGTGGATTTCAGAGACATTCCTCGAAGGCTTCCTATCCAAAATAGCTAAAATCTTGTTTAGATCAACTCGGATACCTGATGCTAATATAATATGACCCAGAAAACCGACTTCTCATAACCAGAATTCACATTTGCTAAATTCGCATACAATTTCTTATCATGCAAAGTCTATAGCACTATTCTCAGATGCTCGGCATGTTCAGATTCATCATGTGAATAAATCAACATGTCGTCAATGAATACAACAACAAACTGATCTAAATACGGTCTAGAAATTCTATTCATCAAATCCATAAAGATAGCGGGTGCATTAGTCAATCCTAAAGGCATAACTAAAAACTCATAATGGTCATACCTTGTTCTGAATGTAATTTTTGGAATGTCTAAATCTTTTACTCGCAACTGATAATAGCCTGATCTCAAATCTATCTTCGAAAACAAGGTAGCTCCTTTAACTGATCAAACAAATCGTCAATTCTGGGCAAAGGATATTTATTCTTGATAGTCACTTTGTTCAACTGACGATAATATATGCACATTCTCATCATACCGTCTTTCTTTTTCACAAACAGAACAGGAGCACCCCAAGGCGAGAAACTCAGACTTACAAATCCTCTATCTATCAATTCTTGCAACTGAGAATCTAATTTTTTTCAATTCATTCGAAGCCATTCTATACGGAGCTTTCGAAATCGGAGTAGTTCGCGGTATTAACTCAATGCCAAATTCAACTTCTCGAATCGGAGGTAATCCTGAAGTTCTTTAGGAAACACATCAGGTAATTCACAGACAACAGGCACTAATTCCACTTTCTTTTCTATTGCTTTCGAATCAATCACATAAGTAAACTAAGCTTCACAACCTTTTCTCACAATATTCAGAGCTTTCATCAAAGATATCACAGCCGGCAACCAATTTAAGTCATTAGATTCAATTCAGACTATTTCATCATTCTTGCATCTCGAATCAATAGTTTTCTGATAAACCATAATTTATATATTTTTTTATCCCATGCATAGTGCATTTATGGATGGTTTCTCCTTAGATTTGGTGGAATCGATGCTCCTAATCCTTTAATTTCATGTTTTATACTTAGATGAGCATAGAAGAGTAAAAAGAGCCAGAAATATGCTGAAAACAAATAAAATGATCCTACGTGGGAAATCAACACGGCCTGGGTTTCCTCACACGAGCGTTTCACACGGCCGTGTCCCTTTGGAAGGATCGAAGCACAACTTACACAGGTAGACTACAAGCCCGTGCCTATTCAATAGCCTTGACCACAGGCTGGAGTAATCTCACACGGGCGTGTCACACGAGCGTGTCCCTGCCGAGCCCAAGTATAACCCTATTCAAAAATGGCCAATTTAGGGGCTCTTAGGCATTCTAAAGCCTATTTAAACACCTGAGGAGGCACTTAAAAAGGCGACGCAGAGTAGGAAGCAAGGAATTACTTAAAGAAAGCCGATTGATCCATCTCAGAAGCTGGATTCATCATCAAGACAGAAGATCTCCCTTCAAGTTCCTTCAGGAGTTTTTGGGTCTTCTTATTTTTAGTTATCTTTATGCTTTTGAGATGTTTTCTTTCATAAGTATGAACTAAACCCCCTTAAATACCTAAGGGGAATGAAACCTAAGACAAATCTTTTTATTATTATCTGAATTGTATGATAAATATTTGACTTGTTCTTAATTATGTGTTCTTAATTCTTGTTTTAATATTCCAAGATATTAATTCAAGTTAAGCTCTTATTCAGGGTAGGAAAAGACCCTGTCTAAGAGTAAAATTGTCATAATTAAGCGGAGTTGATTGCGCGCCTAGAGATAGGGTGACAAAATTTTGCCTGATTAGGGTGAAACCTAATAAGGGAATCCATAGATCGAGTTAATGCAATTCTAGGGTGTTAATTAGAAAGAGATTTCAATTACTCAACCTAGGGTTAGACTTTATTAGTCTCAAGAGAGATAATAATATAACTTAGGGATTTCTACGGATCAAGTTAAATGAATAAATCATCTAATTCAAAGTCTAATAACAAGTGAAGTCTAGGTGGATTTTTCATTAGGTATTGTCTTAATCAATCGAATTTTCCCAAAAGTATTTTCCCAAATTTTCTTTCTGTGCATTCTTAGTTTAGTAATTAGTTTAGACAACCAAACCTCTTAATTTTTAGGCTAGTTAATAAAAAGGAAGTAAATACTAGTACTCGTGGTTCCTTTGGGTTCGACAATCTGGTCTTGCTAAACTATACTACTATTCGATAGGTACATTTTCCTTAATCCTGATAATAAGTTAGTCTCAAGAATGATTCATTCATAAATCTTTAAAACCTGTCGCGAATATCACGTATCAAGTTTTTGGTGCCGTTGCCAGGGAACTAGGATATTAGGAACACTTGATTTTTATTACTTTAGCCATTTTACTTTTATTGCAATTTAAATTTTTATTTTCTTTTCTAATTTTTCATTTATTTTCCTCTGATAGGTTTCTCTAGTTTATGACCAGAAGAAACCCGTCAGGACCACTAATTTTTGACGGTGAGATCGACTGCACAGTTCGCAAAAATCGAAGCGAAAGAAGGCGAAGCCTAAGATACACAGAGGACGAGCAAGAGGATGGTACTTCAACCACAACCGAGGAGATGGCTGAAAACCAAGAAAATCTGCTACCTCCTGGGATTGCTGCTGATGCACTATGTATGATTATGCTAAACCTAATTTAACAGGAACTGAGTCAAGTATAGTTAGACTTGCTATTGCTGAAAATAATTTTGAAATGAAACCTAACACAATTCAAATGATACAGCAGTTTGTTCAGTTTGATGGTTTGCAGGATGAGGATCCAAACGCTCATTTGGCAAATTTCTTAGAGTTTTGTGACACTTTTAAAATTAATGGCGCTTCTAATGACGTCATTCGCCTTTGGTTATTCCCTTTTTTATTGAGAAACAAAGCTAAATAGTGGTTGAACTCATTACCACAAGGGTCAATAACTACTTGGGAACAAATGATCAAAAATTTTTTATTAAAATATTTTTCACCAGCTAAAATAGCCAAATTATGTAATGATATCTCCTCTTTTGTGAAGATGGGTTTAGAAACACTCACGATGCATAGGAGAGATACAAGGACCTTTTGAAAAGATGCCCTCACCATGGGTTACCACCTTGGCTACAGGTTCAAACATTTCACAATGGCCTGAATCCTTCGACTCGGCAGATGATTGACGCAGCCGCTGGTGGAACTATAAATAATAAGACACCTGAGGTGGCTTACGAATTTATTGAGGAGATGTCACTGAATAACTATCAGTGGCAAGTTATTAAGACAAAGCCGACGAAAGCAGCTGGTGTTTTCAACCTTGATGCGGTTACTATGCTATCTAACCAAGTAGAACTCTTAAATAAAAAGATTGACAGTTTGTGTGGTTCTACTTAGGTACATCCAGTGATGAGGTGTGATTTGAATGGATGAGGAGAATACACAGAATATCAACCCTTCAACCCTAGCATCGAGGAGGAACAAGTCCAATATATCTGTAACAATAACTCTAGACCCCAAAATAACCCGTATAGTAACACTTATAATGTAGGTTGGAGGAACCATCCCCATTTCTCGTAGGGCGGTTAAGGAAATCAGAGGCCACAACATCCTTCGGGTTTTCAACAACCACCTTACCAACAGGAAAATAAGCCAAACCTTGAGGAGATGTTAACAAAATTCATCTCGGTGTCAAAAACTCATTTCCAGAATACCAAGACAGCCTTTAAGAATCAACAAGCGTCAATCCAAGAGCTCTAAACTCAGATAGGCCAACTCACCAAACTGATTTCTAAACAACCATAAGGTAGTTTTCCGAGTAACACTGAATCTAACCCAATGAAGCAAATCAATGCAATTACCATTCAAGATAAGGAAGGGTTAGTTGCAGCAGAACCAGAACCAAGGCAAGAAACTGTGGTAAGTAAAGGTAAGGGTGAGGTGGACCACAATGACCAGAAACAAGTAAGTAAATAATACAAACCTCATGTGCCATACCCAAACGTGATAAGGAAAGACAGCATAGAAGAATAATTCGATAAATTTCTTAAATTATTAAAAAAGTTACATATTAACTTACCATTTATTGAAGCTCTTTCGCAGATGCCAAACGCAGTCAAATTTTTAAGGGAGCTTCTAGCAAACAAACGAAAGTTGGATGAGGCATTGCATGTAGAGTTGAATGCAGTTTGCTCAGCCATATTACAGAATAAGCTACTCAACAAATTGAAAGATCCAGGGAGTTTTATGATTCCTTGTTTAATTGGTAGTTTAGATGTTTATAATGCATTGGCTGACTTAGGGGCAAGCATTAATGTTATGCCTTATAAAATGTTTAAATAGCTAGGTCTTGGGAAACCCAAACAAACTAGGATGATCATTCAATTGGCTCAGAAAACCATTAGATTTCCTAGGGGTATCATTGAAGATGTTCTTGTTAAGATCGATAAATTTATATACCCAGTAGACTTTATTGTTCTAGACATGGAAAAGGATAGTAACGCACCTTTGATTTTAGGACGACCCTTTTTAGGACTGCTAGAACCATTATTGATGTTGGTACAGGTGAACTCACACTTCATGTGGGAGACGAACAATCACCCTTCAAGCTTGTAATATGAGTAACACATCAAAAATCGAGGGTGATTGCATAAATCATACTACTGGTATTGATCATGTGGTGAAACCCTCTGTACAGAAAACAGTTTCGAAGAGCGCATATAAGCCGTGTTCAAGCAACATCAAAGGACCTATCTATGAAGAATGAAGGCTACAAATAGAGGAGCTAGATGAATGGTAGACACAGAAATTGAGAACACCTGATAAACAGAAACTGAGCCCGGACGAGCTCAAAACCTCACCAAATCAACTTAAGGTTGGAGACAAAGTACTACTAGATGCAGCAGATCCTCGCATTGTCACTTCTGAACCTCATGAAGAAATTCCTCTTACGGTACTCAGTATTTTCCCATATGGTACAGTCGAGGTAATTCATCCCAAATTTAGCACATTTAAGGTAAACAATACTCCTCTTAAACCTTATGTTGATAAAGTTAATAACAGGGATGAGGAGTGTAAACTCCTCGTACCACCTTAACCATGCAGAAAAGAGGTAAGTCTAGCTTAAGACTATAAATAAGCACTTCTCGGGAGGCTACCCGTGCACTAATAGTAATGATATTTTTAAATTCTAGTTTTTCACATCTAATCTACTAACTGAATCTTGAAAAATAGGGTTTTCCCATCCACACAAGCGTGCTTTAGGCCATGCTCACACCACAGGAGTAGACACGACCGTGCGATACGGTCGTGTCAAAAAAGGGAATTTTTTTTCCAACACGGGATGCGATAAGTCGCCACGGCCGTGCGACATGGCCGTGGGCAAAACTGCCAAAACAACACGGGCGTGAGACACGCCCATGCCTTGAAACCGTGGTTGAAACTAAGAATTTAACAAAGGTGTGCGACATGCCCGTGCCATCCATTCATGGTCGACACTGTCAAACTAAGACACAGCTGTGCGACATGGCCATGTGCACCCACACGCCCAAGGAACACAGGCGTGGGGCGAATGTCAGACGTGCCTAATTTTAAAAATCGCAAAACACACGGGAAAAAATTAGGGCACACGGGCGTGCCCCACGGCCGTGTGCCCTAAAATCTATATAAACCCCTCACTATTCATCATCTCCCTCCCAAAAAATCCCTAACCCTAGTCGCTGCAACTCCACACGCCCTGCTTGCCACGCCCGTGCGCCGCCTACAACACTATTTCTGATGACTCAAACTTCTCCCTTTTGCGTTTGTTTACTCTTTTCTCTCTATTTTCTTCAAATATTTTGCCTATTTCATGTTTTCTTTGGTTCATTTGAATATTTTAAGTGAACACTCATAGTAGAATAATAATAATACTCATGGTTGTCATTAAAGAATATTGCTATTTTTCATACTACATTCATCAATTTTTCTCGTTTCCATGGATTCTATGCTTACCCATATGCACTCATGCATTAGATATTTCCGTAGCATTATTTTCATAGTCCTATTTTAATAACTTAATATATTTGCTTTAGTTGTTTTATTTTTTATTACTTCATCCATTACGTAAGTCTCATGAAATATTTCTATTTAGTTTTGTGTTTCCATGCTATTTTTGGGACGTATTGGTTGAACTTCGACTTTTCAATGCAAGTACAATGTGATCCTCACATGGTAAGAAACCGCTGTTCCCACCTCGAAGAAGAGGAAAGGAGCAGCGCCATCTCTGGTCCTACCACAGAGATTAGGCACCCGTTCCTCCAGGTTCCATTGGGACCCCAAGAGGGATTATATCAGACATTACAGGCTTGACCCCTAGGTGTAGGTCGTTGCATTGACTAGGCCGTACTTGAACAGATTCAATTGGATGATGTGGTCCGAGCCCTCTTGACGACTGACCCGTGGCGGCTTTTCTTCGAGATTGTCGAGCCGACGTATCTCGAGTTCACATTGGAACTCTGCTCGACATTCCATCTTCAGATCGTCATGACAAACTTCGACGATTCTGGAACGATCCAGTTTAGCCTTGGTGGTCTAGTATGCCAGTTGAGCATACCCGAGTTCAGGATTGCACTAGGGCTGTAGACGGAAGAGTTCATGGACGATAATGAACTCGACACCCTCCATCGCCACATCCACTACTCCCCCTCAAAATGCTGGAGGGACCTCGTCTCTGCCTCGACCACCTACGATCCTAGCTACTCCAAGGCATCGACTCTCCTTCCATCCTTGAGGTATCTACACGCCATCTTGGCTCACACTCTGACAGGGAGACAAGAGAGCACAGGCGTCATCACCACCCACGACGCCTATTTCTTATGGAGCATGGCGAATTGGCACATCCTCGACCTTGCTTACTTCCTCGCCCTCGCCATCCGCCATCAAACGGAGCAACATAAGAGAGGGGTCGTCTCTATCGGGCCCTATGTGACTCGATTGGCTCGACACTTCAGGCTCCTCAACACAGCAGCGCAATCATCCTCCCTCACTCTCATTGGCCAGATGTCCCCACAGGGCATCTCGAGCATGCTAAGTATGAGGATGACTGAGAAACGACGTGGCACCTACCCTCCTCAGTACCGCCTTGTCCAGTCCACCGAGGAGAAGGACCCAGAGGACATTATTGATGATGTCCATCCACGTCATGAGGACCCACCGTCTCAGCCACCATCCATCCATCGTCTAGTTCATGTAGTGGCTTCATATTCTGACATCTCTGAGTGCCTTACACGATTTGAGCAGCAATGTTTTCAGCGCTTTGATCACATTGATGCGACTCTACATCAGATTTGTTAGCACTTCCACATCTCATCGCCACCATCACCTCGCGAACCATCCGATGATGATGATGTTTAAAAACTTTTTATTTTTATTTTTATTTTCACTTTTATCTTTATTTATCTTAATTAAGTGCTTTTTATTTCATTTTCCTTTAATATTATTTTAATTTTAGTTTTTATAATTTTTATTGAATAATTTATAGTTTTGGCTATTTCATTACGAGTAATTATGCTTCATTATATTACCTAAAAATTTCCTGATTCTATCACAGTTATAAAGAGCTCCAAAGCTCATCATCGCATAGGAACTAAAAACTCCACTGGGAAGGGTTCTCCATGACTGCCATGTCCTGCTCGACCATGACCATAGCTACCACCAGATATAATATTCTTTTGGTGCAGAACTTATGGATTAATGAACCTCTACCACCACCAGAGTATCCTCCTCCACTCTCATCATTGCTTTGGCCGATTATTCTCCATAGCTCCAATTTAAGAAGCTCATTCATCATTCAGGAAGTTTCACTTCTCTCCCTATCTTATGATTATATATCTATCTTTGTACATTGAGGGCAATGTACATCTTAAGTGTGAGGGTCTTTTATATCATCATTAGAAATCCCTGAATTGTGTCTTATTATCACGTGAATCACTCATATCACTATTAGAATGAATTTTAATTAATTTATGATTTTTATTGATATGTCTTGAATTAAAACATAGGCATTTATGCATTGATTGTTTAAACTTTAAGACATTAGGGAATCAAGCATGATAAGTTGATTTTTGAAGAATTAAAAACTTTTAGGTTATTTCCCTAAGTTTAAGTATTATCTTGAGTTGAAATTCACAAGTTTGAACATCAAAAAGCCATAATTCTTGTGAGATCTTGAGCCTTTAGAGCATATTTTATTCCTTTCATGCTCACTTTTATTATGAGTGCGTCAGTATTGATTTGTTATTCTAGAACTTGCTTGATTATGCATATCAAGACCACACCATTTGATTTGATATGTCAAGATGATAAAGGCACTTAGGTTTAACCCACTCACTCCACAAAAGCCTACCTTCATAATTAACCCTCAGTAAACCCCTTTGAGCCTAACAAGCCATTATTTGATTTACCCTCAATATTAACCCATAACCCATTATTATTGAAATCCTCTAATTTGATCCCTATTTCTGTCGAGATTTGATTTGAACTAATTGCTAAGCTATGTTTTGCTCTTCTATGTATTTGACTTGTTCTAAAAAAAAAGAGTGTACTTCAATAAATATTAGTTGTAATTCGTTGTTTTTGAGCTTGAGTGGTAATTCCATATTTTGAGAAGAAGCTTACTTGTATTCAACTGATAACTAGTCATTTTTCTAGCTAGGTAATTTTTCAATTCAATCTCGATTCTAACCTTTTCTTTCAGCTTGTGACCACACTCCCTAACCAAAGCCACGTTACAACCCTCTAAAAACACCTTTTTGATTGATGTATCAGTTCAATATATAGTGGTGGAGATTTGATTTTCAAGCAAGCCTATGGTAATAACTTTTCATATTAACTAATTAGTGCTTTTATTGATGTCCTTAAACACCTTGAGTGATTTGAGTGAATCTTTAGTGAAGATGTTAAACTCTGCGATATTTTGATCAAAGGTAATCACTTAGATAAGGGGAGACACCTATGTTTTCGTGATAAAATGCTCAACTTGGAATGTTTGAAACTTTGATGTACTTTTAGTTGAATTTTCAATGTATGAATACTTCTGGATTATTTTGAGATATTATTGATAGGGATTATAAATTAAAAAGAATTTATTTTGATTGTGAGTTGAGGATTTTGCTTGAGGATAAGAAAATGCTTAAGTGTGGGGGTATTTGATAAATAGTAACTTATACATATTTTATATTCCATGCTTAGCGCATTTATGGATGGTTTCTCCTTAGATTTGGTGAAATCGATGATCCTAATCCATTAATTTCATGTTTTATACTTAGGTGAGCGTAGGAGAGTAAAAAGAGTAAGACATGGGCTGAAAACGGAGAAAATGGACCTACGTGGGAAATCAACTCGGCCTGGACTTCCTTACACGAGCATGTCACACGGCTGTGTCCCTTTGGCAAGATCGAAGCATGACTTACAAGGGTAGACTACACACCCGTGCCTATTCAACAGCCTTGACCATGGGCTGGAGTAATTGCACACGGGCATGTCACACGGTCGTGTCCCTGCCGAGCCCAAGTATAACCCTATTCAGAAAAGGCCAATTTTTGGGCCTCTTAGGCATTTTAAAGCCTATTTAAACACCCGATGAGGCACTTAGAAGGGGGGACCCAGAGTAGGAAGCAAGGAATTACTCAAGGAAAGCCGATTGATCCATCTTAGAAGCTAGATTCATCATCAAGACTGAAGATCTCCCTTCAAGTTCCTTTAAGAGTTTTTGGGTTTTCTTATGTTTTGTTATCTTTATGCTTTTGAGATGTTTTCTTTCATAAGTATGAACTAAACCCCCTTAAAAACCTAAGGGGAATGAAACCTAAGACAGATCTTGTTATTATTATCTAAATTGTATGATAAGTATTTGACTTGTTCTTAATTATGTGTTATTAATTCTTGTTTTAATATTCCAGGATATTGATTCAAGTTAAGCTCTTATTTAGAGGAGGAATAAACTCTAAGAGTAAAATTGTCATAATTAAGCGGAGTTGATTGCGCGCCTAGAGATAGGGTGACAAGATTTTGCCAGATTAGGGTGAAACCTAATAAGGGATTCCATAGATCGAGTTAATGCAATTCTAGGGTGTTAATTAGAAAGAGATTTCAATTATTTCTACCTAGGGTTAGACTTTATTAGTCTCGAGAGAGAAAATAATATAGCTTAGGGATTTCTACGGATCAAGTCAAATGAATAAATCGTCTGATTCAGAGTCAAATAATAAGTGAAGTCTAGGTGGATTTTTCCTTAGGTATTGTCTTAATCGATCGAAATTTCCCAAAAGTATTTTCCCAAATTTTCTTTTTGTGCATTCTTAGTTTAGTAATTAGTTTAAACAACCAAACCTCTTAATTTTTAGGCTGGATAATAAAAAGGAAGTAAATACCAGTACTCATGGTTCCTTCAGGTTTGACAATCCGGTCTTGCTGAACTATACTACTATTCGATAGGTACACTTACCTTAATCATGATAATAAGTTAGCTCAAGAACGATTCATTCATAAATCTTTAAAACCTGTCACAAATATCACGTATCATTTTCCATTTGAAATTCACAATAGCATCGTGCAAATTTAACCAATCCATACCTAGAATTATATCGAACTCATCAAAGGGTAATTGTAACACCCCACGTGTAACAACCCGATTTAGACCCTCATCGGAATGGTGGTTTCGGGCAACAAATTTGAGTCGAAAAATATTTTAAATTTATTTTCTGTGTTTATTTTGTGTGAATTTATATTCGTGAAATTTTCGTGATTTAATTTTGTTGTTTGAGTGTCTGATTAAATAAACAGACTTAATCGCGTAAAATGAAAAATTGATATACTAATTGTTGAAGTGTATAATTGCTTTGTTCTTTCAATATTAAGTGTTTATAATGTAAATATATCTTTGGATCTTTGCATGGACATATTCGGCCATTAGTACGTGAATTATAAATAATTAAACTAAGGGTATAAAGGTAAGTTATGTAATAATAAGCTTATAATAAAACATAAAATTTAAAATAAGCTTTTATGTTAATGTGTTCTTACCGAAAATAAAATAAGAAAGAAAAGAATAAGAATCTAGGTATTCGGGCATTGTTGATTCAAATTCAAGGTTAGTTTGGTTTTGGTTTTTGATAATTTTTACGTTTTTGAGATCATTACTTCAAATATTTTCTGACCTATGCTTGAATTTTTAATTTTGATGATTATTTTGAGTTAGTTCATTGATGAGAGCTTGTCATTTTTGTTGTTTGATGATGAAATATGAAAGATATGTTTTAGATTAACATGTTTCGTATTGGAGTTTTTGATGATTTTGAGTAATTAGGACTAAATTGAAAAAGTAATAAATTGAGGGACTAAAATGTGAAATAAATAAAATATATGGACTAGTATGATTATAAGGAAGGTTCGGCCTAGCTATATTGTTGTGAGATTTTGCATATTTTGTGTTTTGTGTAATAGGGACTAAATTGTGAAAAATATGAAATATCAAGGGTAAAAGTGTAATTTGCCCATTTATGTGTTTTTGGGTGAATTTGATTGAATATTTGATTTAATAAGTTTAATTTATATTAATTTAGATCAAGAAAAGAGAAAATTGGATTTAGATCGGGGGAAAACTAAAGTTGTCAACTAGCCGATTCGTACCGATTTTTCATCATTCGAGGTAAGTTTATAAGCAAATAGACGTATTTAATTGTAATTAAATACTAGATATATATGCTGTTATGAAATGTATGGATTTATATTTGTTCTGGCCAAATATGAAAAGGCTTGAATACTACATTTTTGAATTCGTTTCGATCGAGATATGACGTTTGAAAGCCTCGTATGAACCTTAGGAATAGTTAGGATACATATGTCATGACATAGGATTCTGATTTATGTGTGCGAGTAAGGCCATGGCATTGATATATGACTCCGATATATGTGTGCGAGTAAGACCCTGTCTGGGACAGTGGCATCGATATGTGATTACATGTAAGACCACGTCTGGGACGTTGGCATTGTACGATATGTGTGATTATCCATGTGTCCTATCCAATTCCGAATGGTTCAACGGGAAATGATAAGTGTGATCAAATGTGTAAAATGAGCTAAATGACCAGGTATGAATTAGCTTGTTATTTATTAAATTAAGATAAGTGAGTAATTTGATTATTCGTTACAAATTGCATTCAATACAAATGAAATAAATATGTGATTATAATATGTATATTCGGCCAAATAGTAATAAATGTACATGATGTTATATTATGATTCTTTATTTTGTGTATTTGAGCATATGTATATTTAGTTACTTAATGATATTTTGATTATGAAAGTTGAATAACATTTGGTAAATTTGATCACTTGTACATTCGGCCAATGTGGAAAGTGGAGTATGAAATGTATTATATATGTAATTTTGTAGTTTGAGATTAAGGAATGATGAGTTTAATATAATTTGGTTAGCTTAAATGAACTGATTATATAATTTGAATTGTTTATTTGCTTAAGACTTACTAAGCTATAAAAGCTTACTCTATGTATACGTGTGATTCTGTTTTATAGATTTTGGAGCAAGTTACGAGCTCGGGGATCGTCAGCAAAGTTCATCACACTATCCACTATTTCGATAATTATATCGTTAAATCTGAACTATGGCATGTATAGGCTGGAACATACTTTTGAAATGTTGATTTTGGTTTTGTATAAAGGCCATGCGAAAATGGCTTAATTTCTATGTTTGATTTTGGTTATGTTTGGTTGTGGCTTGAAACTGTTTTGTTATATTGCTAAGTGTTATGAAGTGATTTTGTTCATGATACGTATTTTTATGTTTTGGAAATGGGTAATGATTTTGAATGAATGTATGGGTGACTCGGCTAAGGTATTCATAGAATAGGTTCTATGTGATTGAGGTGGTTGTATTAAGTCAATGAATTATATTTGTTTCGAAAATTATAGGTTGATTATTATGTTCAAAAATGAAATAATCTTGTCATGATATGGTTATTATTTGATATGGCAATATTTACGCTATTAATATAAGTATATATGTTAGATAAACGATTGTAAATGAAGTAAGGACATTCGATTATGAGATAAGAGATATGAATATTTCTTTTTGAGCTATTTATGGTTTGGCATTTGTGATTATGCATGTATTGAAGGGGTTTGATGTATCATTTGAATTATATGATTATAAGATAAAATGATTTAAAATATGGGTAATGGAAATTCAGTTAAGATTTATGTTCTTTGATAAGTATGAAGTTTATATATATATAGTCGTGAATATTCGGTCACTATGATAAAACATTCATTAAGTTTTAAAGATTAGTTTCATAAATGATCTATTTCATGGTATTAACATGCCTAAATGTTTGGCAGAACTATGTGACTTATGTGATAGTTTTCTTTGTAATTAAATATTCAATACAAATTGGATTAGTCATGCTGTAAGTGTTTATTAGGATATTTATTTGTATAATGTGTTGTCAATTGATTTTAAGTATAAATTCATCATTTGATATTACATATTAGAATGATGTTTGAGTTAGGTTGAGTAATGATATCATTAGCAGTTAATTTAGAAAGCTAACGTATACTCATATATATATAATAGTTGAATAATCATTTAGATTATACCATACCCACTTGTTGAAGTCCATAAATGTTTTTAGTCTTTGAATGTTATATTACAATTTATTGCATGTGAATGATATGACTATATGAATAAGTATGATATGAAATGTTTCAAATATATAAGTGTTATGTAATGCCCCAATTTTCGGGAATTCTGTGTATGTTGGAAAATTTTAAAATTTCTATGTTCTGTCTTTTTGGCATAGGTTTAATTATGTTAGTCGGCCTCTAGAAGGCCCAAGCTTAAGTTAAAACTCGATAATTTTAGTTAATTTTAGTTTCGTAAGAAAAAGGGGTTCTGGTTAACTAGGCTTTTAAGTATTAATTGGGTAAAATAAAACACAAAGAAGCAGGTGGCAGAGTGGCATGTGACGCCATTGGGAAGGCTATAAAAGTGGCGTGTGGATGCTAGGGAGAACCAAGGTTCAAGTCACAATGGGAGCATATTAAGGGAATTATTTTTTATGTTTAGAAAGGGTAAGTAATGGAACTCAAGTAAAAGACTGTCAGGAGGAGTTTGAGTTGCTCAGGTGATTGAGTAAGGAGGGGATAAGGGAGAGGATTTGGGAGCTGATTAGGGAGAGAAGTGTTGGCCGAATGGTGGGCTCTTGAGGAGCAAGAGTTGGCCGGCCAAGGGTTTTTCTTTAGGGGGCAAGTTTCGGCTAGGTCAAATGCCAAGGATAAGTTCGGCATTAGGGGTAAGTTGTGCCATTTTCTGACCATCCTTCCTCCTCTTCTCTTCTTTTCTTTTTCTTTCCATCTATTTTCTCCTCTTCTTTTCTCCATAGCCAAATCCTTCTACCATTTTCTTACCACCGAAAGTTCATATTCTCTGTGCCGAATTCTCCTAGTAAAAACCTACTGATTTTTCTTCATCCTTTTTTATTGATTCTTTCTTTTTCTGAACCCTAAACCTCTGTCGACAAAGCCACTACAAAACCCTCATCTTTTCTTCACTATTACAAAAAGCCGAAAATGCATAGCCATAGGGACATAGTTGAATTCTAAGATCACTGAAGGCTCAACTTTTGTTATCATTTGAGGGGATAGATCTGCATCAGAATCGAGTAAGAGTTAATTGGAATCATTGACTCAAGGAACGGTGGTAAGTTTTTGAACTTAATATTTATTTCAGGTTTTTAGAAAAGCCGAAACCCCTAAAGGTTAGGGAGGCTGTCGATTTGGGTTGGTAGCTCTAAGGGTTGTTATAACTATTTTATTTTGATAAAAGTGGGATCTAAAGGCTGCTGATCGAAGGCTTGGACAAGTGGAACGACTAGATCTAGGCATAATCACTAATTTCGGCAATGGTAGGATCGCTAGTGCCTAAGGTGCTTTTGGCCGAATGTGGTAAGGGGTTAATACATAGTTCATTTTCGATAGTTAGATTAACGTGTTACTAATCCAATTGTAGGCAGTTCGTGTGTGGATCTCGTCAGCATATCATCGCAAACAGGTGTGTAACTAACACCCTCTTATAGACTAGATCGGCAAAAGCCGAAAAGTCGAAATGCCGAAAAGCCGGTATTTTGAGAACTTGCAAGTGTACGAATGCTTGTGAGATTAATAGTTTGATGTATATGGTAAACTAAAGCGATAAGATTGCAAAGTGCATGATTCCGTACATTTCGATGTTTTTGGGCTTAATGGGCCAAAATCGGGATAATGGGCCAACGGGCCTAATTCGGTAAGGAAATGTGGTAAGTATTTCTGGTCGTACGTAAATGGCTATGTTATGCATGAAAACCTTAAGTATAGTTAAATTACTTGAATACCCCTACGTATGGAAAATTATTGTTATAACCCTAGGGTTACTTTTGACTGAAAAGCATGATGATCTGATTCTGTAGGATGTATGCCATGATTGTATATCTGTTGTATGGGGACATGGGTTATATTATGGAGGAAGCGTCCTGGTGGCTATGCCACAATTATCTGATCTGGTGGCTCTGCCACATATATCTGTTCTGGTGGCTCTACCATGATCATCTGTATCTAGTGACTCTATCACATTATCTGTTCTGGCAGCCATGCTACATATTTCTGTGGCGTGTAGCGGTTGGGTGGGTCGAGTAGTCTCCCCACATGGTGAAAGGTTGGTATGGGGGTGCATATGGTTGGATATGGATTGGGTTTTGCATAAACATGTAATATCTGTTCTGATCTGTTATGGGCTTAAAGGCTATATTCTGACTTTTGTTCTAGGCTAAGGCCAACTTATTCTGTTTCTGTGGTTTGAGCCGATATAGGCTATGGTTGGGTTAATTTACACTCTAAGTTTCCCCAAACTCACCCTTTTATTTTCATCCACGCAGGTAATCCCCAACCATAGTGGGCTTGGAGCTGTGAGGGATTCGGAGTGGCCACACGTTCTACAAGTTGATTTTATTTCGGTGAACTGGACATCCTTTTAATTTTACGTTTAAGGTTTTGGGTTTTTTTTTTAAATTGGAATAAGGCCGCTTAATTATCTTTTTTGATGGTTTTAATATGTTTTATTAAAGTAGGTATTACTTATATTTAACTTTTGGAATTAGATAGCTTTAGGGCGTGTTTTCAAGAACAATAATTGATTTCAAAATAACACGACAACAAGCAAAGCTTTCGCAATGAAAATATTTTCCAAAGTTAATCACTTTCCTAAAAAGGACTTAATCAAATTGGTTTCCTAGAAATATACATGACGTTAAGGTGTGGCAATGGCGGTGTGCATGTCTAGGATTAGATCCGAAGGGAGCTTGGTACTTAAGCAGTCCAATGGACTCACCTCCTCTTTCCCAGTTTCCTACCTGGTGCACAGCTTCCATTCACTTTAACCTGCAATGAAATTATCTTTTAAAACACTAAGTTTTTCTAGATCAACAATATAAAATGTTTTGAACGCTTTGATATGGCACGTTGGATCCGACCATAATGTCTAGGCCGGGTTTTGGGTGTTACATTTAGTGCAACAACTCGGCTGTGGAATGGGTTTACAAAAACAAAGCTTTTCAAAAACAAAATTTTATAAAGATTGAAAAAAAATTAAGTTTACAAAATTTAGATCTTTAGAAGGTGGCATTCTGAATCTCCGGCCCAAGCTTGTAAGTATTACTCTGAACTTTTCTGAATATTTTCTTGAATTATCTGTCTGTACTGAAACCATAGGAAAATTTGATAAGAGACTGAAACTGTAGCTAGATTTCGATTCTGCGAAAACAAACTCTGAATTACTATCTGATTCATAAAACATCTGTAATAAACACTGGAATATTGAATTAATGCATAAAAATTCGTAAACAGATAATACAATATGAGTACAAGAGCCGCTCATGGAAGAGGTCTTGGACGGGGCCGAGGAAGTGCTCGAGTGAGATCTTCGTCTTCAGGACATATGCCGACGACGGATGCATCGGTACCACCAGCAACGGAGGTGGAGTCTCATAACCGTGGTGCCGGGGATGATGCCCTGTCACAGGTAATGCTTCATGTTCTGGAAAGGGTTGCCGGGGCAAGTACGAGCAACGAAATTTGGGGATCTATTTTTGAACGACTTTGGGCTAACAAAGCGGAGATCTTTAGGGGCGTGTCTGGTGTAGCCCCGAATGTGGCAGAATATTGGTTGGAGGCCACAGAACGGATTATGGACGACTTGGACTGCTCTGTGGAGCAGAAGTTGAAGGGAGCCGTATCGTTGCTATGGGACGAGGCTTATTAGTGGTGGCTCACTGTGAGAGAAGGGACCCCAGCTGATAGGGTAACCAGCTGATAGGGTAACTTGGAAAATGTTTAAGACGGCCTTTAAAGGGAAGTATGTTGGGGCGAGTTATGTGGATGCCCACAGAAAGGAATTCTTGAATCTGGTGCAAGGAGGTAAAACAGTTGCTGAGTACAAGGCCGAGTTTCTGAGGCTGAGCCGGTATGCCGTGGGCATAGTCGCTATGAAATATGAGCGAAGTGTGCGCTTCGAGGATGGTCTTAGAGATGACCTTAGGGTGTTGATTGCTCCGTAGAGGGAGCTGGACTTTGCAGTCTTGGTGGAGAAGGTGAAGATAGCTGAGGAGGTTAAGCGTGCTAAAAAGCAGAATCGGGAGAAGGATCGAAACTACTTTCAGAGGGATTCAGGACCCTCGGGTGGTGCTAATAGAAATGTTAAGAGAGCAAGAGTGGAGGAACCAGTTCGAGTAGTGCCGGTGAATGTTCTTAGACCACCAATCTGTGGAGACTGTGGTAAGTTACATTTGGGCGAGTGTAGGAAATGTTTCGATGCTTGTTTCCGATGCGGATCTATGGAGCATAGAGTTAAGGACTATCCTCAGAGAGCTAATCAGGCTCAAGTTGCTGTACAGAGGGTTGCTCAACCCATGGGAGGTGGACCACAACCACCGAGGGGACGTGGATAAGGTAGGGGCGGAAATGGAAGTGGTCGAGGTCGAGGGGCACTTGGCAGGGGTGCCGAAAATGCTGAAGCTCGACAGCCAGCGTTGGTGTATGCAGCTCGTCATCGAGAGGAGGGCGACACTGGTACGTTTTTGGTTTCTAGTATGCCGTATACTGCATTGGTAGATATTGGATCTACTCATTCCTATATTGCATGTGCCATATCTGGGTTGTTGGGTGTGCATTCTGAGAAGATTGTGAGTGGGGTATCTATGCTAAGTACTTTGGGTCACTCGGTTAGGGTAGACAAACTGTATAGAGATGTACCCTTAGAAACTCAAGGTAGGACTTTCCTTGGAGATCTGATGGAGTTACCGTTTGGAGAGTTTGATCTCATTCTGGGAATAGACTGGCTTGTTAACCATAAGGCGATTTTGGATTGTGCTGCTAAATGAATGGTGTTAAGGACCACAAAGGATGAGGAAGTTATGGTGATAGGTGAGCGAAGGGATTATTTGTCCAATGTGGTGTCAGCATTAAGAGCCGAAAAGTGGATTCGGAAAGGTTGTGAGGCCTATTTGGCATTTGTAAGTCAGTCAGAAGAGGAGGGTCTGACAGTGGATAAGGTTAAGACCGTAAAGGAGTTCCAAGATGTTTTTTCAGAGGAGATTCTGGGATTGCCTCTGAACCGAGAGTTGAGTTTGGAATCGACTTGTTGCCTGGAACGGCACCCGTGTCCATCGCACCGTATAGGATGGCACCGAAGGAGTTAGTGGAGTTAAAGGCACAAATTCAAGAGTTGTTGGATAGGGGCTTCATTAGGCCAAGCGTGTCTCCATGGGGAGCACCGGTGCTATTCGTGAAAAAGAAGGATGGTACGATGCGGATGTGCATTGATTATTGCCAGTTGAACAAACTAACGATTAAGAATAAGTATCCACTGCCAAGGATTGACGATCTATTCGACCAGCTTAGAGGAGCTTCTGTATTTTCCAAGATCAACCTTCAAACTGGATATCATCAGTTAAGGGTCAAGGAGGCAGATATCCATAAGATGGCATTCAAGACTCGGTATGGTCATTACGAGTTTTTGGTTATGCCATTTAGACTGACGAACGCTCTTGCAGCGTTTATGGATCTGATGAATCATGTGTTCCAACCATTTTTGGATCGGTTCGTAGTCATCTTTATTGACGATATCCTGATATATTTTGAAACCGAAGCGAAGCATGATGAGCATCTCCGTATAGTGCTGCAAGTGTTAAAGGAGAAGGTACACTATGTGAAGTTCAGCAAGTGTGAATTTTGGTTGAGGGAAGTAACCTTCTTATGACATGTGCTCTCTGCTTAGGGGATTAGGGTGGACCCTCGAAAAATTGAAGCAATTTTGGAGTGGAAGTTGCCTAGGTTAGTGTCGAAAATACGGAGTTTTCTAGGATTGGCAGGATACTACAGAAGGTTTGTGGAAGGTTTTTCTATGATGGCAGCACCTCTGACAAAACTCATAAGGAAAGGAGTATCGTTTGTATGGACAGAGAAGCAGCAGGAAGCTTTTGAGAGGTTGAAGAAAGTTCTGACGGAAGCACTTGTGTTAATTCAGCCAAAGTCTGGGAAGGATTTTACTGTGTACAGTGAAGCATCACATGTAGGTTTGGGTTGCGTGTTAATGCAAGAGGGTAAGGTGGTTGCATATGCATCACGACAGCGTAAGCCTCACGAGGGGAACTATCCTACTCATGATTTGGAGTTGGTGGCAGTGATATTTGCACTTAAGATTTGGAGACATTACTTGTACAGAGAAAGGTGTATTATATACACAGACCATGAGTCTTAAGTATTTGTTGACTCAAAAGGAACTGAACCTTAGGCAAAGGAGATGGATTGAGTTGCTTAAGGATTATGATTGTTCGATCGAGTATCACCCAGGCAAGGCTAATGTGGTAGCCGATGCTCTAAGTTGTAGAACTGTATCTGATCTGAGAGCAATGTTTGCTCGTCTAAGTCTGTATAATGATGGAAGTCTGTTGGCTGAGTTGCAAGTAAGGCCAACCTGGGTGGATCAGATTAAGGAAAAGCAGATGAAAGATGAGTCTTTGGTCGCTCGTTTTCAACAAGTTAAGGAAGGGGAAACTTCTGTGTTTGGATTAAATAGGGATAGAGTTCTGTGCTTCCGAGGAAGAATTTGTGTTCCGAAGGACTCTGATTTAAGGCAAACAATATTGAAGGAAGCTTATGGGGGACTTTGTACCGTGCATCCTGGAGGGAACAAGTTGTATCACGACTTGCGAGAATTGTACTGGTGGCCTGGACTTAAACAAGAAGTAATGGAGTTTGTAGGGAAATGTCTGACATGCCAGCAAGTGAAAGCTGAGCATCAATTACCTTCTGGATTGTTGCAGCCAGTGAAGATACCACTTTGGAAGTGGGAAAGGATAACTGTAACACCCCGAATCCGAGACCGACACCGGAGTCGGACACGAGATGTTAACAAACTTTGAAAATTTTTTTCCCAGACACTGCCCAGTCTGAGTACTAGTCGCTTCAAAAATCATATCTTGAGTTTCACAACTCGAAAATCAGTTTTGTGATTTTTCCCTGAAACTAGACTCATGTCCCCACCTATGTATTTTTTTCTAGAATTTTTGGTCGGGCCAATTAGTACAGTTTATTAGTCAAAGTCTCCCAAGTTACAGGGGTCGACTACACTGACCTTTACCCCTTACGACTGGGATATCTCTCCGCACAGAGCTTCAATACTGATGTCGTTTGTTTCTATGGAAACTAGACTCAGAGAGGAATCCATAAATATATGGTATGACCCCTAAATATCTCTGTTCAATTTATAGTGAATTTCCAAAGTCGGAACAGGGAATCCAGAAACTGTTCTGGCCCTGTTCCACAAGAACCCGAATATCTCTTACTGTACTGTTCCTATTATTGTTTCGTTACTTCCATATGAAAGTAGATTCATCAAGGTTCGATTACATAATTTATTCACTATTTAATTCCACTCCTACGAATTCTTGTGATTTTTCCAATCCACACCACTGCTGCTATCAGCTTCTGTTTTCAAAGTAAACCTTACCTAATTTGGGGTTTCATGGACCAACTAGGGCCTTGTCATACATAAGCCCACATATGATCATACTTAGCCATTCCAGTGGCTGATCATTTGCTCAACACTTCCATTCCAACTATAGTTACATCATGAAACCATCTATACATTCATAAACACGAGTGGTCTAATGCCATACTTCACTTCTACAAGCCATTTTCGCATGGCTGAACACTTATACATTTCATAAAGTACTCGAAAAACAACAATGGGTAGTCCTATACATGCCATATCAAGATTCAACCAAAATAGTACCCAAAAGAGCCTTTGATAGTGTGGGCGACTTCGACTTCAAGATCCCGAGTCCGATAGCTGGAGAACCAAAAATCTATAAAACAGAGGAGCAATATAACGAGTAAGCAATTTATGCTTAGTAAGTTTGAGCAAGGAATTCCAGCATGCACAAATAATAGCACACATTTAGCTAAACGGAATATTTCATAATACGCAATTTACCGATATCGAACTTGCTTCACAACATTAACAACCCTTATGTACATACAAAATAAACTAACTTGGCCGAAGGCCGGTAGCTCGTTTATCAACTGAGCGAACATTTATTTGTAAGGGCTCGATTAATATTCAACACATACGTAACATATCCCCATATTGGGATGTTTTTCGAGTATTCGCTGGAATTTTACAGCAAGCTCATTCATTACCAAATCACGTACCTTCGGGATTTAACCGGATATAGCTCCTCGTTCAAATGCCTTCGGGACATAGCCCGGATTTAACAACTCGCACGAATGCCTTCGGGACTTAACCCGGATTTAATAACTCGCACGAATGCCTTCGGGACTTAGCCCGGACAGCATTCAATTAATCATGCACATCTAACAATAATTCATGGCACATTCATATTTCATTTTCGTTTACGAAACTCAAACACAAGGCACACACCATCCTTGCACATTCGGCTCAATAGCCACACATAGAGCATGATTTAATCACATCGAAATTTAAGCTCTCTTACTCAAGAACTTACCTCGGGTGTTGTCGAACGATCCCGCTAACTATTCGACCACTTTTTCCTTCCCTTTATCGGATTTATTTCCCCTTTGCTCTTGAGCTTAATCAAACAAATAAATTGATTTCATCATTTAGGCATCAAAAGATGAACACAAGGCACTTAGCCCATATTCATACATTAGACATTAAAGTCTCATACATGCAAAAATCATGCATCAACACCACATATTAGCTAATTTCTTGCCCTTGACCGAATATGCATGTCCATTTTTGGGGTCGATTTCAACACTTAATACACACATGTACACACTAGTAAAGCATCCTCCCCCTTTTCATCAATTTAACACATGCATTGCTCATTAACATGCAAAGTTACATTCGGCCTTAGCACACATCTTGCTAGCCGATTCTTCTCCATTTAGCAACCAATGCACATATGTGCTCACACAACAAAAAATGCTAAAAAGGAGGTTCAAGAATCATCAAGCCATCATCACATGCATCATTAACAAGCTTCATATTTTGCATGCAATGGCATTAACACAACCTCCACCTAGGCCGAATCTTAACTTATCCTCATACCTCATCACCACAACATCAAACATCAACCAAGAATGATGCATCCATGGTCGAGTGCCATTTCCATCACATAGCAAGATTTAGACCATGGGCTAGGTAGAACTCAAGCTAACCACTAAATCATGCATGCATCTCATGAAACATCATCAAACATACCTTAGCCTAGCTACATGCATGGCCGAATCTCTTCACCTTTCTTCTTCTTTCCTCCTTAAAATTTTTGGCCAAGGATGAACCAAAGGATGAGAAATTTTTTCTTTGTTTTTTTTTCTTTCTAATTTAGGCTAAAATGGAGGTGAGAAAGGATGAACACAAACTTTTCTCCTTTCTTCTCTTGAGCTCACGGCAATGGGGGGAAACAAACACTACACACACATTTTTTTTCTTTTGTTTCCATTTCTTTATTACCCATACTTCTTATTTTATTCTTCCACTAACAAAACATGTTTCATGACATGTTTTGCCCATCATTCTTTGTCATGGCCGGCCACTACTCATTAGGGGGGGAATTTGACATGCAAGTCCCCCTTTGTCCACATGCACTAGTAGGTCCTCACACATTGACCTATCACATTTTAGAATTTTCTCACATAAGTCCTATTGACTAAATTCACATGAAATCAACCAAATTGAAGCTTGAAATTTTCACACATTCATAATTACATATTCTACACAATAAGTATCACATTCAAACATTTCGGTGACTCGGTTTAGCGGTCCCGAAACCACTTCCCGACTAGGGTCAACTTTGGGCTGTCACAACTCTCCCCCACTTAAGAAATTTTCGTCCCCGAAAATCTTACCGGTAAATAGGTTTGGGTATCGTTCTTTCATCGAGCTCTCGGTCTCCCAAGTAGCTTCCTCGATCCCGAGTTTGAGCCATAACACCTTTACTAGCGGAACTCTTTTGTTTCGCAACTCCTTCACTTCACGAGCTAGGATACGCATCGGTTCTTCTTCATAGCTCATGTCGACTTGAATTTCAACCTCCGATGGGCTAATTATGTGCGATGGATCAGATCGATAGCGTCGAAGCATCGAAACATGAAAGACGTCATGAATCTTTTCAAGCTCCGGGGGCAAAATCAATCTATACGCAACCGGACCAACTCGTTCGGAGATTTCGTACGGCCCAATGAATCTTGGGCTCAACTTGCCCTTACGGCCGAACCTGAGTATCTTTTTCCAAGGTGAAACCTTAAGGAACACTTTGTCTCCCACCTGATACTCGATGTCTTTTCGTTTCAAATCTGCGTACGATTTCTGACGATCCGTGGATACCTTCAGACTTTCACGGATTACCTTTACTTTCTGTTCAGCATCTCTAATCAAATCAACTCCGAAAATTTTGCTTTCACCGAGCTCGGTCCAAAACAATGGTGTACGGCATTTACGACCGTACAAAGCCTCATAAGGTGCCATCTTAATACTTGATTGAAAACTATTGTTGTAAGCGAATTCAATCAAAGGTAAATACCGTTCCCATGAACTACTGAACTCGAGGATGCAACATCTCAACATATCCTCAAGTATCTGAATTATCCGCTCGGATTGACCATCGGTTTGGGGGTGAAAAGCAGTGCTAAAATGCAACTTGGTACCCAGAGCTTCTTGCAATTTCTTCCAAAATCGTGAGGTGAATCTCGGATCTCTATCCGACACGATAGAAACAGGTACCCCGTGTAATCTCACAATTTGATAAACGTACAATTCAGCTAGTTTATCCAATGAAAAATCCGTACGTACGGGGATGAAATGAGCCGACTTAGTCAGTCTATCAAAAATAACCCATATCGCATCCTTCTCACTTGCTGACAAAGGCAGTCCGGACACAAAGTCCATTGTGATTCGATCCCATTTCCACTCGGGTATCATGATCGGCTGGAGTAATCCTGAAGGCACTTGATGTTCCGCTTTCACTTGTTGACATATTAAACATCTCGAAACAAAGTCAGAGATGTCCCGTTTCATACCATGCCACCAAAATTGACGTTTCAAATTGTTGTACATTTTCGTACTCCCCGGGTGAATTAACATTCGGCTACAATGGGCTTCGTTCAGAATCATCGAAATGAGTTCCGAATTCCTTGGAACACACAAACGATTTCTGAACCTCAAACAATCATCATCATCAATTTGAAACTCCGATTCCTCGTTCGGAAAACACTTAGCCCGTTTTGCAACCAATTCATCATCGACTTTCTGAGCTTCACGAATTTGGTGAGTCAATAATGGTTTAGCTTTTAATTCAGCTACTAACACACTGTCTGGTAAAACAGACAGATGCACGTTCATCGCTCGTAAAGCAAACAATGACTTCCGGCTTAAGGCGTCCGCAACCATGTTAGCCTCTCCCGGGTGGTAATCAATGACAAGCTCGTAATCTTTCAACAACTCAAGCCAACGTCTTTGTCGCAGATTCAAGTCTCGTTGAGTCATCAAATATTTGAGACTTTTGTGATCCGAACATACATGGCACTTCTCACCAAACAGATAATGTCGCCATATTTTTAAAGCAAACACGATGGCAGCTAGTTCGAGATCATGGGTCGGATAATTCCTCTCGTGTGGCTTCAATTGTCTCGACGCATAGGCCACGACTCGACCTTCTTGCATCAATACGCAACCCAACCCAAGTAGGGATACGTCACTATAGATGACAAACTCTTTACCTGATTCGGGTTGCACCAAAATTGGAGCTTCAGTCAAACGAGTTTTCAGTTGGTCGAAACTTTTCTGACATTTCTCCGTCCACTCGAACTTAACATCCTTTTGAAGTAGCTTCGTCATTGGTGTGGCTATCATCGAGAAACCTTTCACAAATCGTCGGTAATAACCGGCGAGCCCCAAAAAGCTCCGAACTTCAGTAACATTTCTCGGAGGTTTCCAGTCCAGTATGGCTGAAATTTTGTTCGGGTCAACTCGAATACCCGACGCGGATACCACATGACCCAAGAAGCTAACCTCTCTTAACCAGAACTCACACTTACTGAACTTAGCATATAACTGCTTATCCCGCAAAATTTGCAGCACTAGCCTCAGATGCCCAGCATGTTCGGTCTCATCTCTTGAATAGACCAAAATGTCATCAATGAACACAACTACGAACTGATCCGAATACGGTCTGAAGATCCGATTCATCAAATCCATAAATACCGCAGGGGCATTAGTGAGCCCAAACGGCATCACTAAGAATTCGTAGTGACCATATCTCGTTCTGAAGGCAGTTTTTGGAATATCTGGATCTCGAATTCGCAACTGATAATAGCCCGATCTCAAATCTATTTTTGAGAACACTGAGGCTCCCTTCAGTTGGTCGAACAAATCATCGATGCACGGCAACGGATATTTGTTCTTTATCGTCACTTTATTCAGCTGACGATAGTCAATGCACAACCTCATGGTTCCGTCCTTCTTTTTCACGAACAATACTGGTGCACCCCAAGGTGAGAAACTTGGTCGAGCGAAACCTCTATCCGTCAGTTCTTGCAACTGAGCTTTCAACTCCTTTAACTCAGTTGGTGCCATACGATACGGAGCTATCGAAATCGGCGTAGTCCCAGGTACAAGCTCAATACCAAACTCTACCTCCCGAACAAGTGGTAAACCCGGTAATTCTTCCGGAAAAACATCCGGGTATCCACAAACCACCGGCACAGATTCGGGTTTCTTTTCTAATTCTTTGTCATCAAGCACATATGCAAGGTATGCTTCGCACCCTTTTCTTACATATTTCTGTGCCAACATTGCTGATATTACAGCTGGCATCCCCTCCAAGTCCGCAGACTCAATTCGGACTACTTCGTTATTTGCGCACCTCAAATCAATAGTCTTGCTCTTGCAATTCACAATCGCATCATGCGCGGTCAACCAATCCAACCCAAGGATAACATCAAATTCATCAAACGGCAAAAGCATCAAGTCCGCTGGAAAACAGGAACCTCGAATTTCCAGGGGACATTTCTTACACACTTTGTCGACAAGCACGTAACGACCCAAGGGATTTGACACCCGAATTACGAACTCAGTAGACTCAATAGGTAAAGTCTTACTGGATGCTAAGGTTTCACATATGTAAGAATGAGTAGAACCGGGGTCAATCAAAGCAATTACATTAGTATCAAAGAGGGTGAATGTACCGGTAATAACATCAGGCGAAGAAGCATCCTCGCGGGCACGTATAGCATAAGCTCTAGCAGGCGCACGAGCTTCGGATCTGGTTATATCATCTCTAAATCCTCTCTGACCACCACTAGCATTGCCCGTATTTCTAGATGGTCTACCTCGAGCAGTGGTAGCACCCGGTTTCCCACTCTGATTTTCATTCTGTTCAAACAACCTCGGGCAATCTTTAATGAAGTGGTCAACTGATCCGCACTTGTAACAGGAGCGGTCAGGGAATCTACAACTCCCCGAATGCCATTTACCGCAATATCGACACTTCGTTCTATCTTGACGTTCATTCCCAACACTGGCGACCGAAGTGCCTCGTGTACCCACAGGGGGTCGATCACGATCTCGTCTAAAAAGGCCCGAAGTGCCTCTAAACTGGCCCGCATCATCTCGAAATCTCTTCGATGTCTGTTGAAGAGACCTTCCCGAGGATCTTTTACGGAACTCTCCAGTTCCCTCATCAACTCTTTGCTTTTCTTTTCTAAGCTCTTCGGCTTTACAAGCTCGTTCAATAAGTACCACGAACTCTCGTATTTCAAGAACGCCAACGAACATTTTTATATCTTCATTCAGCCCATCCTCGAAGCGTTTACACATAATAGCTTCGGACGAAACACATTCCCGAGCGTATTTGCTAAGTCTAACAAATTTTCGCTCGTAATCAGTAACCGACATGGAGCCTTGCTTAAGCTCAAGAAATTCCTTCCGTTTTTGATCAACAAATCTCTGACTGATATACTTTTTCCGAAACTCAGTTTGGAAAAACTCCCAAGTTACTTGCTCTCGGGGCACAATAGAAGTCAGAGTACTCCACCAATAGTAGGCAGAATCACGTAGCAAGGAGATAGCACACTTTAGGCATTCATCGGGTGTACAAGATAGCTCATCGAGTACCCGGATAGTGTTGTCCAGCCAAAATTCAGCTTGCTCGGCATCATCGCTATCCATAGCCTTAAATTCAGTAGCCCCATGTTTTCGGATTCTGTCAACTAGGGGCTTATGTGACCTTATTTGGTCCGTTACCGACGGTATTGTAGGTGCGGGGGTAGTATTTGTTCGGGAATGGAGGTTGTGGAACAGCCATATTAGTTCGAATGTATTGGTTAAACCAATCATTCATCACGCTATAGAATGCTTGTCTAGCTTCATCATTCTGATTACTAGCATTAGGTTGAGAGTTTGCCGGCACTGTCCCTTGTGCGGGAGCAGGCGCTACACTCTCAAGATCATCAGCTACCTCTCGGTCACGATCGGGATCCATTACTATAAATAAACACATTTACAATTGTCGGAAATCACCACACTATCAAGTAATCACATAAAATGGCATGTATAGCTAGACCCAAAACATTACGGTAGTCCTAGAATCGACTAAACCGTAGCTCTGATACCAATAAAATGTAACACCCCGAATCCGAGACCGACACCGGAGTCGGACACGAGATGTTAACAAACTTTGAAAAATTTTTTCCCAGACACTGCCCAGTCTGAGTACTAGTCGCTTCAAAAATCATATCTTGAGTTTCACAACTCGAAAATCAGTTTTGTGATTTTTCCCTGAAACTAGACTCATGTCCCCACCTATGTATTTTTTTCTAGAATTTTTGGTCGGGCCAATTAGTACAGTTTATTAGTCAAAGTCTCCCAAGTTACAGGGGTCGTCTACACTGACCTTTACCCCTTACGACTGGGATATCTCTCCGCACAGAGCTTCAATACTGATGCCGTTTGTTTCTATGGAAACTAGACTCAGAGAGGAATCCATAAATATATAGTATGACCCCTAATTATCTCTGGTCAATTTATAGTGAATTTCCAAAGTTGGAACAGGGAATCCAGAAACTGTTCTGGCCCTGTTCCACAAGAACCCGAATATCTCTTACTGTACTGTTCCTATTATTGTTTCGTTACTTCCATATGAAAGTAGATTCATCAAGGTTCGATTACATAATTTATTCACTATTTAATTCCACTCCTACGAATTCTTGTGATTTTTCCAATCCACACCACTGCTGCTATCAGCTTCTGTTTTCAAAGTAAACCTTACCTAATTTGGGGTTTCATGGACCAACTAGGGCCTTGTCATACATAAGCCCACATATGATCATACTTAGCCATTCCAGTGGCTGATCATTTGCTCAACACTTCCATTCCAACTATAGTTCCATCATGAAACCATCTATACATTCATAAACACGAATGGTCTAATGCCATACTTCACTTCTACAAGCCATTTTCGCATGGCTGAACACTTATACATTTCATAAAGTACTCGAAAAACAACAATGGGTAGTCCTATACATGCCATATCAAGATTCAACCAAAATAGTACCCAAAAGAGCCTTTGATAGTGTGGGCAACTTCGACTTCAAGATCCCGAGTCCGATAGCTGGAGAACCAAAAATCTATAAAACAGAGGAGCAATATAACGAGTAAGCAATTTATGCTTAGTAAGTTTGAGCAAGGAATTCCAGCATGCACAAATAATAGCACACATTTAGCTAAACGGAATATTTCATAATACGCAATTTACCGATATCGAACTTGCTTCACAACATTAACAACCCTTATGTACATACAAAATAAACTAACTTGGCCGAAGGCCGGTAGCTCGTTTATCAACTGAGCGAACATTTATTTGTAAGGGCTCGATTAATATTCAACACATACGTAACATATCCCCATATTGGGATGTTTTTCGAGTATTCGCTGGAATTTTACAGCAAGCTCATTCATTACCAAATCACGTACCTTCGGGATTTAACCGGATATAGCTCCTCGTTCAAATGCCTTCGGGACATAGCCCGGATTTAACAACTCGCACGAATGCCTTCGGGACTTAACCCGGATTTAATAACTCGCACGAATGCCTTCGGGACTTAACCCGGATTTAATAACTCGCAGAAAGGCCTTCGGATCTTAATCCGGATATATTCACTTAGCACAAAGCCTTCGGGACTTAGCCCGGACAGCATTCAATTAATCATGCACATCTAACAATAATTCATGGCACATTCATATTTCATTTTCGTTTACGAAACTCAAACACAAGGCACACACCATCCTTGCACATTCGGCTCAATAGCCACACATAGAGCATGATTTAATCACATCGAAATTTAAGCTCTCTTACTCAAGAACTTACCTCGGGTGTTGTCGAACGATCCCGCTAACTATTCGACCACTTTTTCCTTCCCTTTATCGGATTTATTTCCCCTTTGCTCTTGAGCTTAATCAAACAAATAAATTGATTTCATCATTTAGGCATCAAAAGATGAACACAAGGCACTTAGCCCATATTCATACATTAGACATTAAAGTCTCATACATGCAAAAATCATGCATCAACACCACATATTAGCTAATTTCTTGCCCTTGACCGAATATGCATGTCCATTTTTGGGGTCGATTTCAACACTTAATACACACATGTACACACTAGTAAAGCATCCTCCCCCTTTTCATCAATTTAACACATGCATTGCTCATTAACATGCAAAGTTACATTCGGCCTTAGCACACATCTTGCTAGCCGATTCTTCTCCATTTAGCAACCAATGCACATATGTGCTCACACAACAAAAAATGCTAAAAAGGAGGTTCAAGAATCATCAAGCCATCATCACATGCATCATTAACAAGCTTCATATTTTGCATGCAATGGCATTAACACAACCTCCACCTAGGCCGAATCTTAACTTATCCTCATACCTCATCACCACAACATCAAACATCAACCAAGAATGATGCATCCATGGTCGAGTGCCATTTCCATCACATAGCAAGATTTAGACCATGGGCTAGGTAGAACTCAAGCTAACCACTAAATCATGCATGCATCTCATGAAACATCATCAAACATACCTTAGCCTAGCTACATGCATGGCCGAATCTCTTCACCTTTCTTCTTCTTTCCTCCTTAAAATTTTTGGCCAAGGATGAACCAAAGGATGAGAAATTTTTTTCTTTGTTTTTTTTTCTTTCTAATTTAGGCTAAAATGGAGGTGAGAAAGGATGAACACAAACTTTTCTCCTTTCTTCTCTTGAGCTCACGGCAATGGGGGGAAACAAACACTACACACACATTTTTTTTCCTTTGTTTCCATTTCTTTATTACCCATACTTCTTATTTTATTCTTCCACTAACAAAACATGTTTCATGACATGTTTTGCCCATCATTCTTTGTCATGGCCGGCCACTACTCATTAGGGGGGGGGAATTTGACATGCAAGTCCCCCCTTTGTCCACATGCACTAGTAGGTCCTCACACATTGACCTATCACATTTTAGAATTTTCTCACATAAGTCCTATTGACTAAATTCACATGAAATCAACCAAATTGAAGCTTCAAATTTTCACACATTCATAATTACATATTCTACACAATAAGTATCACATTCAAACATTTCGGTGACTCGGTTTAGCGGTCCCGAAACCACTTCCCGACTAGGGTCAACTTTGGGCTGTCACAATAACCATGGACTTTGTGAGTGGGCTGCCTTTGACACCATTAAAGAAAGACTCGGTGTGGGTGATTGTGGATAGGTTGACCAAATCGGCCCATTTCATACCTGTACGTACTGACTTTTCACTTCAAAAGTTAGCCAAGTTGTATGTGGCGCAGATTGTGCGACTTCATAGAGTCCCAGTTTCGATTATCTCTGACTGGGATCCCAGATTCACATCTCGATTTTGGCAAAAGTTGTATGAGGCGTTGGGGACGCGATTGAACTTTAGTATGGCTTTCCATCCCCAAACTGATGGTCAGTCGGCAAGGGTTATTCAGGTTCTGGAGGACATGTTGAGGGGATGCGTGATTGACTTTCGAGGTAGTTGGGATGATTACTTGCCGTTGGCGGTATTTGCATATAATAACAGTTACCAGACGAGTATTCGAATGGCACCGTATGAAGCACTGTATGGACGAAGGTGTCATACACCTAGTTGTTGGATTGAACTAGGAGAGCGGCAAGTTCTTTGACCAGAGTTGGTAGCTGATACTGAGGATAAGGTCAGAATAATTAGGGATCGGTTAAAAGAAGCATCTGATAGGCAAAAGTCGTATGCAGATTTGAAGCGTAAGGAGATTGAGTACTCAGTAGGTGATATGGTGTTCTTAAAGGTTTCTCCTTGGAAGAAGATATTAAGGTTTGGTAAGAAGGGCAAGTTGAGTCCGCAGTTCATTGGGCCTTATCGGGTTTTGAAGCGAGTAGGCCCAGTGGCTTATCAATTGGAATTGCCTCCAGAGTTAGACAGGATTCACGATGTTTTTCACGTCTCCATGTTAAGGTGTTATCGTTCTGACCCTGCTCATGTCGTGCCAGTTGCAGGAATTGAAGTTCAGACTAATTTGACCTTTGAGGAGGATCCTGTGCAGATATTGGCTTGAGATGTTAAGGTTCTCTGGCGTAATCATGGCAGAGAGGAAGCCACTTGGGAGCCAGAAGAGGCAATGCAACAGCAATACCCTCAACTATTTGGATCAGGTAAATTTTGAGGACGAAATTTCTTTAAGGAGGGTAAGTTGTAACGCCCTAATTTTCGGGAATTCTGTGTATGTTGGCAAAATTTAACATTTCTGTGTTCTATCTGTTTGGCGTAGGTTTATTTATGTTAGTGGGCCTCTAGAAGGCCCAAGCTTAAGTTAAAACTGGATAATTTTAGTTAATTTTAGTTCCGTAAGAAAAAGGGGTTCTGGTTAACTGGGCTTTTAAGTATTAATTGGGTAAAATAAAACACAAAGAAGCAGGTGGCAGAGTGGCATGTGACGCCACTGGGAAGGCTATAAAAGTGGCGTGTGGATACTAGGGAGAACTGTGACAGCCCTAAATTGACCCTAGTTGGGAAGTGGTTTCGGGACCACAAAACCGAGTTATGAAAATAATTAATTGTTATATTCTATGCTTATTATGTGTGTACATGCATATGTGGAAATTTCATTCCCTAATTTTGCCAATTGTATGAGGAATTATTAAATAGGGATCAACATGAGACATGGTGAAATATGATAGGCTAATTTTAAAGGGCTTATTAGTGCATGTCAACACAAAGGTGGACTTGCATGTCAAATTTGCCCAATTCCCTTATAGTGGCCGGCCAAGATGGATTGATGATGGGCAATTTATTTGTTGAATTAGATATTATAATAGGAAATTGGGTTATTGGAGACATAATGAATTAAAGAAAGAATAAAAAAAAAAGAGAAAGGAAGCCACTATCATATCATCTTCTCCATTGTCGAAACTGGAGAAAGAAGAAAAAGAGAAAAGCTTGGCTAAGGTTCGGCCATTGGGAGTTAGATTAAGGTTAGTCTTTTGTTTGGTTTTTGATAATTTTCACATTTTTGATATCATTGCTTTGTGTTCTTTAAAACCCATGGTTCAATTTTGTGAATTGATGATGATTTTGTGTTTTGCCATTGATGAGTGCTTGAGCTTTTTGATAGTTGTTGATGAAAAATGAAAGATATGTTAAAGATTAATATGTTTTGTGTTGAAGTTTTTGGTGATTTTGAGTAGTTAGGGCTAAATTACAAAAATAAATTTTTGAAGGACTCAAAGGTGAAATAAATGAAATGTATGGACTTATATGGGTACTAGGAAGATTCGGCCCTTAAGGAGTGTGACCAAATTTTGTGTATTTTGTGTTTTGTGGAATAAAGACTAAATTGTGAAAGTGCGAAATATTAGGGGTAAAAATGTAATTTACCCATTTATGCGTTATTAGACTAAATTGAATGAAAATATGTTAAAATGAGATTTATTTGAATATGTTAAGATCAAGAAACCAAGAAATTGAATTTAGATCGGGGAAAATCGAAAGTAGTTGAGTAGCCGATCAATTAGTCGACGACATCCGAAGAAAGTTTATAAGCAATTAGATATTAAAATTTCGGAATAAATGTTAGTTATATATGCTGAAATGGAAATATGATAAATGTATATATAGCTGAATGTGATATGTGTGAATTATATGTTAAATTAAGGCTTGGTAAGCTAGCTATTAAGGTGAAATGCTAATGTTAGTATTTGATTTGGTAATAATCTGTTTGGGGACAGCAGCAGTAAGGTGATTTTGGAAAATCGCCATAATTTGTAGGAGTTGAATTAGAAGCTGAGTGAATTATGTCATTAAAGCTTGGAGAGTCTATTTTATTACAAAAGAAACTATAAAAACAAAAGAGTTACCGATCTTGAGATATTTGAAGTATTGTGGGGCTGAGTCAAAATGACTACTAGATTCCCTGTTCTGTTTTTAGAAAATCATTATAAATTGTACAAAAATGATTATAAGATAAAATTTATATGCTTAGACTCCTTAATGAGTCTAGTTTCAAATGAGATCAAATACAAAACATTTTCAATTCTGTAAAATGAGAAATTTGATTCGTAGTGAAGAGTGGTCAGAATAGTCAAATAGTGAAATAGGGGAAACTTTAAGAAAAATCTGGTATTGATTGGCCAAGCCTAAAATTCTGAAAATTTTATGGATGGAAGATATACGAGTCTATATTCAGGGAAAATTAACAGAAAGTGATTTGGAGTTTAGTAGCTCCAGTTATAAATAATTTAGTAACTGCTGCTCAGGAAAACAGCTCGTAGTGAATATGTGATTTTGTTGTAAACATTAATGAAAATTTGCCAATGAATTATTTATTGATTATTATAAAGCTTACTATAATCTATGTGTGTGAAAGTCGGATCAATATATATATTATTCTGAAAGTAATACTTGAATAGTCGATTAATGACTATTTTAAATTTTGTTGAACTTAAGCTCAAGAGCAAAGGGGAACTAGATCCGATAAAGGGAAGGAAAAAGTAATTGAATAGCCATTGAAGTCGTTCGACAACATCTGAGGTAAGTCTTCGAGTAATGACCCTACTTGAATTATATTGAAATGATTAGTCATACTATGATGGATAGTCGAATGTGCATAGAGACTATGTTATAAAGCCAATTGAAATCATGCTCTTTGTGTGTGGCTATTGAGCCGAAATTGGAAAGGTTTAATAAATGCTTTGTGTTTGAGCCTTAGTAACGAAAGTGAAATATGGATGTGTCATGATTGTTGATATATGTGTGCATGAGCATTTGAATGATATCCGGGCTAAGACCCGAAGGCATTTGTGCGAATTGATATATCCGGGCTAAGACCCGAAGGCATTTGTGCGAATTGATATATCCGGGCTAAGACCCGAAGGCATTTGTGCGAATTGATATATCCGGGATAAGACCCGAAGGCATTTGTGCGAATTGATATATCCGGGCTAAGACCCGAAGGCATTTGTGCGAATTGATATATCCGGGCTAAGACCCGAAGGCATTTGTGCGAATTGATATATCCGGGATAAGACCCGAAGGCATTTGTGCGAATTGATATATCCGGGCTAAGACCTGAAGGCATTTGTGCGAATTGATATATCCGGGCTAAGACCTGAAGGCATTTGTGCGAATTGATATATCCGGGCTAAGACCTGAAGGCATTTGTGCGAATTGATATATCCGGGCTAAGACCCGAAGGCATTTGTGCGATTTGATATATCCAGGATAAGACCCGAAGGCATTTGTGCGAATTGATATATCCGGGATAAGACCCGAAGGCATTTGTGCGAACTGATATATCCGGGCTAAGACCCGACGGCGTTTGTGCGAATTGATATATCCGGGCTAAGACCCGAAGGTAATTGTGCAAGTTGATATATCCGGGCTAAGACCCGAAGGCATTCGTGCGAGTTGCTATACCCGGGTTAAGACCCGAAGGCAATTGAGCTTGTGGTTATATCCGGCTAAATTCCGAAGAAACTTGGGTTTGAATGTGAGCGTTTTGTGCTGCAATAAATTCAATTAATACGCTCGATAAACCCAAACGATAAGGTATGTTTGCATGTGCTTCGAAAAAAAAAGTCGATTCGCTTTAAATAATATTCGTTCAATCGACTAACGAATTTTCGGCTTTTAGATAGGTTGATACCTTGTGTGTGTATATGTTGATGAAGTGTGAAGTAAGTATGCTTATGAGAATGTGAATTAATAAAGTGATTTATTTAGCTATGTGAATGCAATACTTTAGTCAAAGCCGATTTCATTACTTGAAACTTACTAAGCTTTAAAATGCTTACCCCGTTGCTTTGGCTCTCTGTTTTATAGATATTGTTCGTTAGCTATCGGATTCGGGATCATCGAAGTCGAAGTCATCCACACTATCAAAGCTCTTTTGGTACTCTTTTAGTTGAACTCTGGATATGGCATGTATACGACTACCCGTTTGTTGTGGGTCATGGACCCTTTGGACTTGTATAATTTTGGTTAGCCATGCGAAAATGGCTTATATATGTTTGAGTATAATGTTATAATCATTTAGTGTGAATATGCTTGACAAGGATTGGCCATGGGAATGGTTAATCACCATCATCATTTGTGCTACTCATGTTAAAAGGGCTAGTTGAATTATGGAAACTATGAAATAGGTAAAGTCTACCTTAAAGGCAGATGCTGACAGCAGCAGTGATGTAGATTTGGGAAATCACTAAAAATAGTAGGAATGAAATTAAATAGTGAATAAATTATGTAAACGAACCCTGATGAATCTATTTTCATAGGAAAGTAACGAAATGATCATATGGACAGTATGTTAAGCGATATTCAGGTTCTCGTGAGACAGGGCCAGAACAGTTTCTGGATTCCCTGTTCCGAATTTGGAAATTCATTATAAATTAACCAGAGATAATTAGGAGTCATACCATATATGTATAGATTCCTCTCTGAGTTTAGTTTCCATAGAAACAAACGTCATCAGTATTGAAGCTCTGTGCAGGGAGATATCCAAGTCGTAATGCGCAAAGGTCAGTGTAGTCGATCCCTGTAACATGGGGGACTTTGACTAATAAACTGTACTAATTGGCCTGACCAAAAATTCTAGAAAAATATATGTAGATGGGCATATGAGTCTAGTTTCAGGGAAAAATCACGAAACTGATTTTTCAAGTTGTGAAACTCAAGATATGATTTTTAAAGCGACTAGTATGCAGATTGGGCAGCGTCTGGGAAATATTTTTATAAGGGGTTTGAAGTCTGTTAACACCTCGTGTTCGACTCCGGTGTCGGTCTCGGGTTCGGGGTGTTACAAGAACCAAGGTTCAAGTCACAATGGGAACATATTAAGGGAATTATTTTTTATGTTTAGAGAGGGTAAGTAATGGAACTTAAGTAAAAGACTGTCAGGAGGAGTTTGAGTTGCTCAGGTGGTAAGGAGGGGATAAGGGAGAGGATTTAGGAGCTGATTAGGGAGAGAAGTGTTGGCCGAATGGTGGACTCTTGAGGAGCAAGAGTTGGCCGGCCAAGGGTTTTCTTTTAAGGGGTAAGTTTTGGCTAGGTCAAATGCCAAGGATAAGTTCGGCATTAGGGGTAAGTTGTGCCGTTTTCTGACCATCCTTCCTCCTCTTCTCTTCTTTTCTTTTTCTCTCCATCTATTTTCTCCTCTTCTTTTCTCCATAGCTGAATCCTTCTACCACTCTACTCTACACCACTTTCTTACTAGTATTTTTAAGCCTTACAGCCAAATATCACAAAAGCCAAAATCCCGAAAGTTCATATTCTCTGTGCCGAATTCTCCTAGTAAAAACCTACTGATTTTTCTTCATCCTTTTTGATCAATTCTTTCTTTTTTGAACCCTAAACCTCTGTCGAGAAAGCCACTACAAAACCATCATCTTTCCTTCACTGTTACAAAAAGCCAAAAACGCATAGCCATAGGGATATAGCCGAATTCTAAGATCACTAAAGGCTCGAATTTTGTTATCATTTGAGGGTTTAGATCTGCATCAGAATCGAGTAAGAGTTAATTGAAATCATTGACTGAAGGAATCGGTGGTAAGTTTTTGAACTTAATCTTTATTTCGAGTTTTTAGAAAAGTCGAAACCCCTAAAGGTTAGGGAGGCTTTCGATTTGGGTTGGTAGCTCTAAAGGTTGTTATAACTATTTTATTTTGATAATAGTGGGATCTAAAGGCTGCTGATCGAAGGCTTGGACAAGTGGAATGACTGGATCTAGGCATAATCACTAATTTCGGCAAAGGTAGGATCGCTAGTGCCTAATGTGCTTTTGGCCGAATGTGGTAAGGGGTTAATACGTAATTCATTTTCGATAGTTAGAATAACGTGTTAGTAATCCAATTGTAGATAGTTCGTGTGTGGATCTCGTCAGCATATCGTCGCAAACAGGTGTGTAATTGACACCCTCTTATAGACTAGATCGGCAAAAGCCGAAAAGCCAAAATGCCGAAAAGCTGGTATTTTGAGAAATTGCGAGTGTGCGAATGCTCGTGAGATTAATAGTTTGATGTATATGGTAAACTAAAGTGATAAGATTGCAAAGTGCACGATTCCCTGCATTTCGATGTTTTGGGGCTAAATGGTCCAAAATCGGGATAATGGGCCAACGGGCCCAATTCGATAAGGAAACGCGGTAAGTATTTCTAGTCGTACGTAAATGGCTATGTTATGCATGAAAACCTTAAGTATAGTTAAATTACTTGAATACCCCTATGTATGGAAAATTACTGTTATACCCCTAGGGTTACTTTTGACTAAAAAGCATGATGATCTGATTCTGTAGGATGTATGCCATGATTGTATATCTGTTGCATGGGGACATGGGTTATATTATTGATGAAGCGTCATAGTGGCTATGGCACAATTATCTGATCTGGTGGCTCTGCCACATATATCTGTTCTGGTGGCTCTCCCACGATCATCTGTATCTGGTGACTCTGTCACATTATCTATTCTGGTAGCCATGCTGTATATTTCTATGGCGTGTAGCTATTGGGCAGGTCGAGTAGTCTCCCCACATGGTGAAAGGTTGGTATGGGGGTGCATATGGTTGGATATGGGTTGGGTTTTGCAGAAACATGTAATATCCGTTCTGATCTGTTATGGGCTTATGGGCTATATTCTGACTTCTGTTCTGGGCTAAGGCCAACTTATTCTGTTTCTGTGGTTTGAGCCGATATAGGCTACAGTTGGGTTAATTTACACACTGAGTTTCCCCAAACTCACCCTTTTATTTTCATCCACACAGGTAATCCCCAACCATAGTGGGCTGGGAGCTGTGAGGGATTCAGAGTAGCCACACGTTGTGCAAGTTGATTTTATTCTGGTGAACTGGACATCCTTTTTATTTTACGTTTAAGGTTTTGGGTTTTTTTTTAAATTGTAATAAGGCTGCTTAATTATCTTTTTTGATGGTTTTAATATGTTTTATTAAGGTAGGTATTATTTACATTTAACTATTGGAATTGGATAGATTTAGGGCGTGTTTTCAACAACAATAATTGATTTCAAGATAATACGACAACAAGCAAAGCTTCCGCAATGAAAATATTTTCCGAAATTAATCACTTTCCTAAAAAGGACTTAATCAAATTGGTTTCATGGAAATATACATGACGTTAAGGTGTGGCAATGGCAGTGTGCATGTCTAGGATTGGATCCGAAGGGAGCTTGGTACTTAAGCAGTCCGATGGACTCACCTCCTCTTTCCCGATTTCCTACCTGGTGCACAGCTTCCATTCACTTTAACCTGTAATGAAATTATCTTTTAAAACACTAAGTAAGTTTTTCTAGATCAACAATATAAAATGTTTTGAACACTTCGATGTGGAACGTCGGATCCGGCCATAACGTCTAGGCCGGGTTTGGGGTGTTACATGTTATGTCAGTTCATGAAATAAATTTTGACTGATTTTCGGGACTCGTTCATGTGTATAAGTCAATGTTTGGAATTGTACTTTTTTATTGGTAATGCCTCATAACCTTATTCCGACGATGAATACGGGTTACGGGTGTTATACCACACCCAAACCCTTTGCCGAGACAGAATACGAGGTGTTACCTAACTTTAAACTCATGCTAACAAACATTTCCGAGTCACCAAAACTCTGCTCAATTTAAAACTTTTTTTTTACTTTAAGCTTATTGTCATGGGCCTACGATTCCAAAATTAACCATAGGAAACTATCCGGGATCAACCCAGGCCATTAAGCCAATTATAGAAAATTGACACTTGACATAAGGGAACATGCCCGTGTGAAGGGCAACACGCTCGATGACCATTTCGACCTGGTCGTGCTGATGGCCCGTGTGTCGCACATGGCCTAAGAAAAATAGGGACACGCCCGTGTCCTCCACCCGTGTGGAATTAATTCTAAATGCACACCTATAGGGATTTTCACATGGCCTGGCACACGCCCATGTCCCTGGCCCGTGTCCTTCACACTGCCATGACATGCCCCTGTCCTATCCCGTGTGCAAAAACATGGACATTCAGTTTCTGATGTCAACAAACCCAAAATGCCACACGGCTAAAGCACACGCTCGTGTGCTAGGCCATGTCCCTCACACAGTTGAGACACACGGCTAAGGCACACGCTCGTGTGCTAGGCCATGTCCCTCACACAGTTGAGACACACGGCCGTGTCTCTACCCGTGTGTTTACTACCATGCATACTGACTTGAAAATTTTACATGCAGGGGAAAACCGATTGGACAACAAGCCCATGGGGCTAGCTGTGTGTCACACAAGGACTAGACACACGCCCGTGTGTCTACCCGCATGGACAATATAAGGCTATTTACCAAACCTCATTCCCATCCTTACTGACACAACCTACACCATAACCATCTAATCTAATATAAGACTTGTAACACCCCAAACACAGCCCAGACATTATGGCCGAATCTAGCGCGTCACATTGAAGTGTTTTAGCGAAAATCTTGTTTTCATTGAAAACTCTTCCTTAAAATGAAAAACCTTAATTAACTTATAAAAACTCTCTTTCAATCACGAAAGCTTGTTTAAAACATATGATTTATGAAAACCTGCCATTTTAAAATTAAGTTGCGAAAACGTAGAAAAACAATCTATGGTTTAGGAAACCCATGTTCAACTTTTCATATTTGCAACGTATAAAAACAACAATCCAAATAATATTAAAAGGGAGGGCCTTATTACATTCCAGTCTAAAATTACTTAATAAACTAGAAACTATATGCTCTTTTTTTTAATAAAAAAGGTCTAACTCGTCTTGCTAGCTGGCCACCTCCGAGTCCCTCCAAACATCGAACCTTCTACTGAGCATCACCTGAGAAAAATAAAAGAGGAGGTGAGTTTTTGAAAACTTAGTGTGTACGACCCTTGATGGGTAATAAGCATTCATCAATCCATAAAATCATACATGCAATGCAATACAGTGCCACCCACCTCAATAATCCAATCGGTACACATCAACTCCGTCCCCCGATACACATCATGTGGGGATATAAATATCGACCCATCCATTCGATACACATCAATGGTAGCCCGATTGCAGAACTACCTTCATTGCAGCAAGCTGGCAATCACATATTAGGCTTAAAAGTCGTCGATGGACCCACGAATTTCAAGCAACCATGCGATCCTCATATACTTCCTCCATTCCATAATTCCCAACCCATATGCAACCAAAATAGAATATCGTATATATGCATCGAATCTACATGTAACATGCATAAATCTTACATTCAACACATAGGGGTATTTTGGTCATTTTTGCCCTTAGGGGCATTTCAATAATTTTTCTTTATTAGGTTTATTACTTACCTTGGCCCGTTAACAAGTCCTCGTTGGCTAAAGTGAACAGATACTATGTACCAGGTAGGATTCCAAAGAAGAGGAGGTGAGTCATTCAGACCGCTTAAGTACCAAGCTCTCCCTAGATCCAATCCTCAACATGCATATACCTATTACCACACCTTAACCTTATGACTCGTCCACGGTCGCAGTTAATTAATTAAGTTTTATGTCAACTAAATAGATATCAGATACTAGGCCCAAAACTCCTTACAGAGCCCAAACAAGTCTACATACATGCATATGGCCCACTAGGCCCAATCTCATTCATATGGCCCATTAGGCCCAAATCACATTCGTATGGCCCATTAGGCCCAAATCACATTCATATACATGCTTTCATATAATTTCCATCACTTAACATCAAGTTGCCAATTTTGCCTATTATGGGCCCTACAGCCCATCAAGCCCACTTAGCCCATCCTGGCCCGGTTGGCCAAAACACGGCCTAAGTTCATGGAATCACCCATGGGGCCTCAGATAACCTATCAGTTTCCCCCTTACGAGTGCTCCCGCACTCGCAAGACTACCATAGCCAAACTTTCGGCTTTTTGGCATTTCGACTTTTGTCGATCTACTGTGTGTGTGCACTGTATGTACACACCTGGTAATAAAGCGTGTTGCGATCCTCCTTACCATGAACCTACAATCGATATCACTCAATGATTACTCACATATACTTATCGAATACTTTACCAAAAGTCGAAGTCTCACCTTCACCTTACCCGAAATGCCAAGTCTTAATAGTTTTTCCTTGATCACTAATCACGAGTGCTACCCAGATCTACATTAAGCTTTATCGTTAAAAACATATTGGGTGACCTGTATCCAGCATATGTCACCCTTTTCTACTAAATCCTATTCGGCCAACCTTTACCAAAGTGAAGAACACTTACCAAAGTTTCAACACCTAGGGAGCAAATCCGCAGAGATCTAAAAGACTGAGATTCGATACTAATCCTACCAAAACCGATTAGAAGAAGTGAGGGACAAAGTGATCTATACTAGTAAAACTTATTGAGAGAGAAAAACACTTACACTAGAATCGGTCGATGTAGAAAGAGTAGTGGCGGCATAGAGGATATTCGGCTCTTGAGACTTGTATGGTGAAAAAGGTTATTCGGCACAAAGAAAAGTAGAAATTGTTTAAAACCAGAGGTGAATCAAAAAGAAAACTTTGAGTAGGGAAGAATGAAGAATCGGCCCAAAGAAAAAGAATGAAGAATAAGGGATTTTCGGCTTTTAGATCTTTGGAGAAAAAGGTGTTTTCTGGCAACAAGGTGAGGGAGAATTCGGCATTAGCCTGGAAACCTCACATTTGGCATCTATATATAGCCTCTAGCTGAATTTCCTATCCCCTAATCCCCAATTCAGCTCCACCTCTTTACACTCCTCATCTCCTAATTTTTCTCCCTGATAACCCCTTAATCCCCTCCTCAAATTTCTCCTATTATCACTCCCTATAGAGTTCACATTCAACGCCACCACTGTTCATCCCTTAAGCAAAAATAAATCCTTCCTTTGAGCAATGAGGGATTCGAACCCCTTACCTCCTTGCCTTGCATGTCACGCCACTTGCCACTCCACCACAAGGCTTTCTTGTGTCCAATTCTTCCTTCATTTATTTAAAAGCCAACCTACTTGCCAAATGGTTCTTTTCATAATTAAACCATAATTTTCTTCACCCCTAAGTTCCAACTCAAACCTTAACCAAGACCTACTATCACATAATTAACACTTGACAAGGAATGTTAAACACAATTTTTATCGAAACCGAAAAAAATGAAAGTTCGGGATTTTGGGATTTTTGGGACGTTACAAGACTATCTCAAGCAACCAAATTATCCACAATAGACAACATTTCATTTACGCATTTTACTCAACCATTAAAGTAACTTCATTCCATACAAATCAAAATGGACATTAGCCATCATTTGAGGCTTAATACAAAATGAGGGATTTATCCCAAGCCAACACATTTGGCCATGTTAATATTAACACAAAACATAAGTCTAGTACCCTATAAAAATGCCATATTCAAAAATATAAATCAAACTATACCGAATGTTTCGATTGATAGTGTGATCGATATCTCTGGCTTCTGTTGATCCTTGAGCTAGATAGGCGGCACTATAAGAAAAATGAAAGGAGAGGGAGTAAGCATAAAGCTTAGTAAGTTGCATATAAATGAATATACAACAACAATTTTACCATTCATTAACATGCTCATAACACCAAAGTAGGCGCAGGCATAACTTACTCATCGCTATCCATATAAATCTCTTAGCATATATCGAGCTTATATCTCATACATTTCAAATAGGTACCTGTACCACTCACAACACGGTTATACCATGCTCATTTACTTAAAGTCATAATACCCACTTTTGAACCATTCAGAACACTACCAGATATTCATTAAGCCTCAAACGTGCCATGTCCCAAACACAGTCTTACACTAATTCATATCTTATGTTGATGCCATGTCCCAGACATGGTCTTACACTGACTATCATCTCGTAGCTGATGCATGTCCTAGACATGTCTTACACTAGCACTCATCTCGATGCCGATGCCGTCTCCCAGACATGGTCTTACACTGGCTCTCATAATGTGGGTGATACATGTCCCAGACATGTCTTACACTAGCCCACAATAACCCATATGTTATGGCATGAATATCCGATATATTTTCTAGGTTCGAACGGGAACTCTACTACCTCTATTATCATCATACTTTCTCAATTTTCAAAATCAAGCAATTCATGCTATATTAATTCAAATACAATTCAACACATATACATTAGTGATGTAATTGTATTATTTACATACAACTTACCTCAGATTACAAAATGTGGCGACTAGTCGATTTAGTTGATAAACCGTAAATTATACATATTTTTACCCCATGTTTAATGCATTTTGTGGATGATTTCTCATTAGAATTAGTGAATTTGATGCTCCTAATGCTTTAATTTCATGTTTTACACTTAGGAGAGCATAGGAGAGCAAAAGGAATGAGAAACAGGCTAAAAACAGAGAAAATGGGCCAAAGTACGAAATCAACACGGCTTGGACCTCCTCACACGGGCAGACGACACAGCCGTGTCAATTTGGCAGACTCGAACACGGGCTGAAGTAATCAAACACGGGCGTATGCCACGGGCGTGTTCCTGCTGAGCCCAATTTAGAAAAGACCAATTTTGAGGGTTTTTAGGCATTCCAAAGCCTATAAATACACCCGAGAGGAGGAGAAAAAGGGAGACGGAGAAGAGGGTAAGGAATTACCCTAAGGAGGCCGATTGATCCATCTCAGAAGTCGGATTCATCATCAAGACTGAAGATCTCTCCTCAATTTCCCTTCAGGAGTTTTGGGTTTTCTTTATGTTTTGTATTCTTTATTCTTCTGAGATGTTTTCCTATTTAGTTATGAACTAAACCCCTAAATACCTAAGGGGAATGAAACCTAAGACGAATCTTGTTATTATTTTTTGAATCGTATAATAAACATTTAACTTGTTCTTCATTATGTGTTCTTAATTCTTGTTTTGATATCCCAAGATACTGATTCAAGACACGCTCTTATTCAGAGGAGGAATAGACCCTGTCTAAGAGTACTTTTTTCATAATTAAGCGGAGTTTATTGCGTGCCTAGAAATAGGGTGACAAGATTTTGCCAGATTAGGGTGAAACCTAATAGGGGGATCCATAGATCGAGTTAATGCAACCCCAAAGTGTTAATTAGAGAAAAGTCTCAGTTATTCAATCTAGGGATTAGACATTATTAGTCTTGAATAGGGATAATAACATAACTTAGGGATCTCTACGGAACAAGTTAAATGAATAAATCGTCCAGTTCGGAGCCAGAATAACAAGTAAAGTCTAGGTGGATTTTTCCTTAGGTATTGTCTCAAGTCAATCGATTTTCCCAAAAGCAATCCCCCAATTCTTTTCTCTATGCGTTCTTAGTTTAAATAATTAGTTAATTAAAACAAACCCTTTTTATTCTTAAGCTAGATAATAAAAAGATAGTTATTACTTGTACTTTTGGTTCCCTTGGGTACGATATCCCAGTCTTGCCATTACTATACTATTGTTTGATAGGTGCGCTTGCCTTTTCGTCTTGATAATAGTTAGTCTAGGTTTGATCTTCATTATAAATATTTATTACTTGTTACGAATCACGCAATCATTAGTCGATTTGCTTGGCTTTTCCCTGGTCTAGGTTCGGATTCGGTATTTCTTGATCAATAATAGCAAAATGTACTCATTTAGTCACTAAATAAAATTAGGCAATCAAAATTCACATCTTTGGTAAAATGACTATTTTGCCCCTAGACTTTGACAAAATGACTATTTTACCCCTAAGCTTGAAAATCGATTTTTTATTGAGTTTCTTCATTTCTTAAGACTATCCGAACCCTTTTATGCTCTTATAGCAACTTTAAATTCCCACTATTTCACATAATTAACATCTATTTTGCAACTTATGCAATTTAGTCATTTTAGGTGTTTTAATGCTAACACCTTTCACAAAAGTTGTTTATAAGACACCCAAGACTTATTTTCTTCCATAAAAACTCAGCAAACATCATAAACCCTTTCATGGAAAAACCCTAGACTCTTAATCATTTTTCAAAATAGTACCCTCATTAAAAGCTCATGACACAAGGGTCTTAAAAATGTAAAATCATCAAGAAAACTCATTAAAATCACTTACTTGTAGAGAGACTAAGTAACTGAAAATTTTAAAGCTCAAAAAACCTCTAATGGCTGCATTTTTCGATGATAAAGAAGAAGAGGAAAAGATGATATCTTTTTCTCCTATGGCCGACTAGCATCCTTTCTAAGGTCTATTTGCCCTTTAAAGACCCCTATTTTAGGTTTCTTGGCAATTTAACACCCTTAGCTATCAATTTAAGACTTTAGCACTTAATGCGATTTAGTCTTTTTCTCAATTAGGTTTCCAAACGCTAAAATTGACTCACCAAAATTTTCACATACTCTTAAAAACATGCTAATACATCAAAATAATAATAAAATAATTTTCTTGACATTGAATTTGTGGTCCTGAGACTACTATTCTGACTAGGCCCTAAATCAAGCTATTGCATTTCTCACCGTTAGGGATTTTCGTCCCTGAAAATCTTATCAGTGAATAAGTTTGGGTATTGATCTCTCATAGTCTCCTCGGGTTCTCATGTGGCTTCCTCGAATCCATGTCTATGCCACAAAACTTTCACGAGTGTTATACTCTTATTCCTTAATTGTTTGACTTCCCGAGCCAAAATTTAGACCGGCTCTTCGCCATAAGTCATGTCCGGAAGAATCTCAGCCTCTGTTGGCGCAATCACATGCGAAGGGTCTAATCTATATCGGCATAGCATGGACACATGAAACACTTCGTGAATCTTTTCCAATTCTAGTGGCAAAGCCAATTGATAGGTAACAGGCCCTACTCTTTCGATAACCTCATAAAGTCCTATGAAATGAGGACTCAACTTGCCTATTCTACCAAATCTGAGAACTTTTCTCCATGGGGATACTCTAAAAAACACTCGATCATCGACTTGAAATTTGATCTCCTTCCGTTTCAAATCTGCATAGGATTTCTGCCTATCTGAGGCAACCTTCAAATAGTAGCAAGTCACTTTAACTTTCTCTTCAATCTCCTTTTATTGTATCGACCTCGTGAATTTGACCTTCTCTGAGCTCGGTCCAATATAAGGGCATTCGACACTTTCGCCCATATAATGCCTCATAAGGTGCCATCTTCAAACTCGACTGATAGCTATTGTTGTAAGCGAATTGAACCAATGGTAAGTACTTTTCCCAACTTCCTTGAAACTCGAGAACACAACACCTCAACATGTCCTTTAAAATCTGACCTACTCTTTTCGACTGACCATCAATTTGCGAGTGAAATGCCGTGCTAAAAGTCAACTTTGTTCCCAATGCCTCTTGTAACTTTTTCCAAAACCTCGAGGTAAATCTCGGGTCTTGACCTGAAATAATCGATAACGGCACTCCATAAAGCCTCACAATCTCAGATACGTATAAGTCAGCCAATCTTTTAAGGGAGTAGTCAGTACACACTTGTATAAAAGGTGCCAACTTAGTTAGCCTATCCACAACTACCCAAACAACATCCTTTTTCCTTGGGGTTACCAGCAAACCCGTCACAAAATCCATAGTAATCCGATCCCACTTCCAGTCGGGGACCATGATAGGCTAAAGTAGACCTGAAGGTACTTGGTGTTCAGCCTTCACTTGCTGACATACTAGACACTTAGAAACGAACTCTGAAATGTCTCTTTTCATTCCTGACCACCAGTACATTTTCTTAAGGTCGTACATTTTCACACTACCCAAGTGGACGAAAAAACAATCACTATGTACCTCTTGTAGAATCTTCTGAATAAGCTCGTTATCCTTGGGTACACAAACTCTATCTTTAAACATTATACATCCATTGGCACCAATACGAAAATCTGACTTGACGCTTGACTCACACTAAGTTTTCTTGGCTTGCAAATCACTATCATTATTTTGAGCTTCACGAATCTCCTGCAAAAACATCGATCTAGCTCTCAACTCTACTAGAACTAAACCATATTCGGACAAGGCCAAATTGGCATTCATTGCTCTCAATGGAAATAATAGTTTTCTACTCAATGCATCGACAACCACGTTCGCCTTTCCCCGAGTGGTAAACGATAATCAACTCATAATTTTTTATTAGCTCTAACCATCATCTTTTCCTTAGGTTCAAATCCTTTTGATTCATCAAGTACTTAAGGCTCTTGTGATCGGTGAACACTCGACACTTCTCACCTTATAGATGGTGTAATATCCTAATTTTGGGCCTAGTCAGAATAGTGGTTTCGTGACCACAAAATCCGAGATAGAAATAATTATTTTATGATTATTTTGTGGTCTATGATATGATTGAATGATTGTGTGAAAAATTCGTGAAGAAATTTTATGCATAAAGTGCTTAAATTGAAATTAGGGACTAAATCGAATAATTTGTAAAACTTGCATTCTAGAAGTTTCTAGTATGAAATTGTTTTGAAATATTAATTAGGAGGTCTTAAATAGAATTTTACCAATTTCTAAGTCTATGGACAAAAATTGGACATGGATGGAATTTTTGGAAAGTTTAGTAGTAAGGGCATTTTGGTCATTTAGGGGTAAAATGAATTAAAATACAAAATTAAAAGCCAATTTTGCTCATCTTCAACCCGATGGCCGAATATAGCAAGGAGAAACCATGGCTAGGGTTTTTCAAGCTTCCAAGATCGATTGTAAGTCCGTTCTAGCCTCGTTTTTAATGATTTTTACGTTTTTAGAGTCCCGGTAGCTCGATTAAGCTTATGCTAGCAATAATTCAACCTAGGGTCCATATTTGGAAAAATACCCATAGGTGAAATTTGTGTATTTTGGTGTTTTATGATATAATATGAGGTTTTAAATTATGTTAGACAACTTGTACTACTCGGTTTTAAGCGAAAACGAGCAAAAGGGCTTAATTGGTAAAAATACCTAATAGTCATAAGTACAAGTTAGAGTGAGAATTTGATGTTGCCATAGAAGGGAAAAATGATCAGCATGTCATTAAACATAAAAAAATAGGCTAAAGTTTAATTTACGAGCTTTGGGGCAAAAGTGTAAATATTTGAAAGTTTAGGGGCAAAACTATAATTTTTCCAAAATATGAGTTTGGGTCAATTTGAATAATGTGAGTCCTAATTAGACTATATTTTAAATGATAGAGCAAGGAAAACTAAAATTCGGGCTAAAATGGGGAAAATACCAAGTTGTGGACAAAATGGTAAAAGTAGCCATTTTCGCATACGAGGTAAGTTCATGTGTAAATGTAGTAACATAATTGTCATTTTAAGCAATTTAATGTTGTTTATATGATATGATGCTGATTATTATCATGAAATATTATGCTTTGTGGTTATTGTTGAGTAATATGCAAATTATGTGAATTACTTGATGAGTATGAACTATCACCGAAGTATCAATTTCGATATTCCGTGGAAGATGGCAAAGATGTGTGATCGAGGAAAACACCCATTTGAACCTTAGGAATAGATTAGGATACAAGTGACATGTCACTAGGATGTTTGGGCATCCGAACTCGTTGAGTTGAGTCTGAGTTCACTTATGGATGCGAATGTCCGAACTCGTTGAGTTGAGTCCGAGTTCACTTATAGGTGAGTTACATGGTAGCTTGGCTACATATGTGGCACTTATGTTTCCATGTATCCGAATTATATTCCGATGTGTTCAACGGGTAAAATTCTACTCAAATGGAGGAATACTCGAGATGAAAGGGACGTATTGGTAAGTGTTGTGAAATGAATACTTTGAACAGGTATGTACTTAACCCTCGGGTTGAAAACTCAATATAACAACAATATGGTAAGATGATAAATGAAAATGTGATATGAATGTCTCGGTGATGATTATGCAAATGATGTTTTATGTTTGCTTATATAGTTGTGTTACTTGCTATTTGCATGTGAGCTTACTAAGCATTTATGCTTACTTCCTCCTTTTCATTCCTTGTAGTGTTGACAAGCTAGCTCAGAAATCGGGAACAGTCAGAGGCATGCTCACACTATCCGTATACCATCTTGGCATAATGGCTTGCATATTTTGAGTATGGCATGTATAGCATTATAATCATTTTGTGTATATGGTCTTATGATATGGTTATTGAGTGGTATGGAAATGCTTGGTAATGATTAGCCATTGGAATGGCTAATCATGATCATATTTGGTGTTATGTATGCTAAATTGCTAGCTAATTCATGGAAACCATGAAATAGGTAAATTTTACCATAAAATATATTCAGACAGCAGCAGTGACGTGAGTTTGAAAAATCATTAAAAATAGTAGAGATACAATTAGATGATGAATAAAATATGGAATTGAAGAATTATGAGTCTATTTCATATGGATGGAACAAAACAGGTATATGAGTTATATTTTATGAGATGTTTAAATTTTTGTGAAACAGGGCCAGAGCGATTTCTGGATCCCCTGTTCTGACTTTGGAAATTCACCATAAATTGTTCAAAGATAATTAGAAGTCATGATTTATATGTACAGATTTATTATTGAGTATAGTTTTATTAGAAACAAATGACATAGTGATTGAAACTCTGTACAGGGATATATCTGATTCGTAATACACAGAGGTCAGAGAGTTAAACTCTGAAACAGGGGAGACTTTAACTAATAAACTGTACTAATTTTCTTGACCAAAAATTCTAGAAAAAAAATAGTAAATAGATATATGAGTCTATTTTCAGGGAAACTTTACAGAATTGGATTTCAAGTTTCATAACTCAAGATATGAATTTTTAAGCGACTATGACACAGATTGTTAGCTTGACTGAAAATTTTAAAAATAAATTGTTTGAGCTGTTTAAGTAATGAATTAAGTCTATTAACACCTCGTGTTCGACTTCAGCGACGGTCTCGGGTACGGGGCGTTACAGATGGTGTCTCCAAATTTTCAACATGAATATGATGGCAGCCAACTCTAAATCATGCTCGGGTAATTTTTCTCATGTGGCTTTAACTGTCTCAAAGCGTAAGCTATGACCTTACCTTCTTGCATAAGCACGCACCTCAAACCATTCAAGGAGGCGTCACTATATATCACAAACTCCTTGCCCGACTCCGGTTGCACTAACACGGGGGCTTCGGTCAACAAAGCCTTCAATTTCTCAAAACTCTGTTGGCACTTTTCTGTCCATTGAAACTTGACATCCTTTTGCAGTAGCCTTGTCATCGGCATAGCTATCATAGAGAATCCATTAACAAACCGTCTATAATATCCAGCCTGGCCCAAAGAGCTTCGATCCTTAGATACATTCCTTGGCAGTTTCCACTCAACAACAGCCGAGATCTTGCTTGGGTCAACTCTGATCCCGTTACCCGACACAATGTGCCCTAGAAATCTGACCTCTTTAAGCCAGAATTCACTCTTACTGAACTTTGCGTAAAGCTACTTATCTCTCAAAGTTTGTCGAATCGTTCTCAAATGCTCCATGTGCTCACCCTCATCAAGTGAGTAAATCAGTATGTCGTCAATAAAGACCACTACGAACTTATCCAAATATGGCCTAAAAATACAGTTCATCAAATCCATAAACACTGCCGGGGCATTAGTCAAAACAAAGGCCATGACGAGGAACTCATAATGCCTGTATCTTGTCTGAAACACAGTCTTCGGTGCATCTTGCTCTTTCACTCTTAACTGGTCAAGTATCCTTTAATTGATCAAACAGGTCATTGATCCTTAGCAAAGGATAATTGTTCTACACTGTTACTTTATTGAGCTATCTATAGTCGATACATAATCTCATCAACCCATCTTTCTCTTTCACCAAAAGTACTAAAGCACCCACAGTGAAAAACTCAGTCTTGCAAAGCCCTTATCCGTTAACTCTTGCAACTGTACCTTCAATCCTTTCAATTTCGTCGAATCCATCCTATACAGAGCGATCAAGATGGGTGCCGTACTGGGGACCAACTCAATTCCAAACTCAACTTCCCTCAATGGAGGTAATCTGAGAAATTCCTCTGGAAACACGTTTGTAAACTCACAAACCACTGGTACCCATTCAATCTTCAACTCAGACACTTGAGTATTCAGCACAAAAGCTAGGTGAGCCTCATATCCTTTTCTCAAATATTTCTCAGCAGCCAAAGACGATACTATTATAGGAAAATTATCCGATGCATCTGGTCTAACCCGAAGGATATTCCCGTCTTCGCATTTCATTTTGATAACTTTTCTTCCATAGTCTACTACAACACTATAAGAGGTCAACCAATCCATCCTAAGAATCACATCGAATTCATTAAATGGAAATAACATCATATTAGCTGAAAAACATTGACCCCTAATTGTCAGAGGATAATTTTTACACACTTTATCAACTAGCACATGTCTGCCTAAAGGGTTGGACACTTGTATCACAAACTTAGTGGACTCTTCTATTATGTTCATACGAGGTATCAAATCCATACAAATATAAGAGTGGGTAGACCCCAGCTCAATTAAAGCAACAACAGATATTTCATGGATAGAAAAAGTACCAGTGATCACATAGGGAGACTCTGCCTCTTCTCGGGCACGAATAGCGTATGTCCTTGCAGGCGCTCTGCCCTCGGACCTTAACGCAATATCTCTTGGCGTGCACCTACCGCTAGTCCCACTTCCGTGGTTCTTTTGTGATCTACCCTTCAAATGAGCACTACTTGCCTTCCCTTCTTGTTGTTTCTCTCTCTCTTCCATTTCGGGACAACCTCAGATGAAATGTGTAATATCCCAAATTAGGGCCTAATCGAAATAGTGGTCTTGTGACCAAAAATTTGAGATAGAAATAATTATTTTATAATTATTTTTAGGTTTATGATATGATTGCATGATTATGTGAAAATTTCGTGACGAAATTCCATGCATAAAGTGCTTAAGTTGAAATTAGGGACTAAATCGAATAATTTGTAAAACTTGCATTCTAGAAGTTTTTAGTATGAAATTGCTTTGGAATATTAATTAGGAGGTCTTAAATAGCAATTTGACCAATTTCTAAAATTTTGGACAAAAATGGGCTTATACATGAAAGTTTTCAAAGAAAGGTATTAAGGGTATTTTCGTCATTTGGTAATTAAAATTAATTAAAAGGGAAATTAAGGCCAAAATGTGTTCATCTTCTTCAAGCCTTGGCCAAACCTTACCTCTTTCCATAGCTAGGGTTTCTTCAACTTTCAAGCTTCATAGTAAGTGATTTCAAGCCCCGTTTTTAATGATTTTTATGTTTTTGGAATCCCGGTAGCTCGATTTATCTTATGCTAGCAATAATTCAACCTAAGGTTCATATTTGGAAAAATACCCATAGGTGAAATTTGTGTATTTTTGTGTTTTATGATAGAATATGAGTTTTTAATTTATGTTAGACAACTTGTGCTACTGAGTTTTAAGTGAAAACGAGTAAAAGGGCTTAATTGGTAAAAATACCTAATATTCATAAGTACATGTTAGAGTGAGAATTTGATGTTGCCATAGAAGGAAAAATGATCAGCATGTCATAAAACATAAGAAAATAGGATGAGGTTTAATTTACGAACCTTGAGGCAAAAGTGTAAATATGTGAAAGTTTAGGGGGAAAATGGTAATTTTGCCAAAGTTCATACTAAGGGCTGTTTTGATGAATGTATGTATTAAATAAATTAATTTGTTATTATAGATCAAGAGAAACAAGATTCAAGTCGTGATCGAGGGAAAAACAAAGTTTACGAGGAATAGGCTCGATTGCTAATATTTTGTATCGAGGTAAGTTCATGTGTAAATAAGGTAACATAATTTTTATTTTAAGTGATTTAATATTATTTATATGATATGATATTTATTATCATGAAATATTATGCTTTGTGAATTATTATTTGGTAATATGTAAATTATGTGAACAACTTGGTAAGTATGAGATGCTAGCAAGTATCGGTTTCTACATTTCGAAGAAGGTGATCAAAATGTGTAATTGAGAAGAATCCCGTTTGAACCTTGGGAATAGATTAGGGTACAAGTGACATGTCACTAGGATGGTTGAGTTCCGAGCTCGTTGAGTTGAGTCCGAGTTCGTTAATATGCGGGTTACATGGTAGTTTGACTACATAGATTGCAAAAGCTATTGAGCTTGTTTAACTATGAGTATAGCCCTTACGTACACACTGTTCGCGTATCCGAAATTATATTCCGATGCGTTCAATGGGAGAATCCTAAGAGAATATGGAGAATACTTAAAACGAAAGTGATTTGATGATGAATGTGTTGCAGAAGTGAAAATGGACAGGTATGAGTATAATCCATGGTTGAGAACTTGGTGAAACAAAATTGTGGTAAGATAGTAAGTATTCTTATGTTATGAGTGTCTTAATGATGTTCATGTTGGATTGCACGATCGCGTTACTTGTTATTTGCATATGAACTTACTAAGAATTTATGCTTACTCCCTCATTTTCATTCATTGTAGTTTTGACAAGCCAGCTTGAGAATCGGGATAGGTCGAAGGCTCGCTCACACTATCTGAAGACCTAAATTGGTAAAATGGCTTGTATATTTTGAGTGTGGCATGTATAGCAATATACTCACTTTGTATAAATGATCTTATGATATAGTTATGGTTTGGTAAGAAAAGGGTTTGTAAATGATTAGCTATTGGAATGGCTAATAAAGTTTATATATGATAATACATATGCTTTATGTCTTAACCAAACCGTGAAAATCCTTGAAAAGGTAAAATTGGCCACAAAACAGAATCAGACAGCAGCAGTGACGTGAATTTGAGAAATCACTGAAAAATAGTAAAAATCGAATTAAATGATAAATAAGTTATTAAATCGAAGCTTGATGAGTCTATTTTCATATGGATGGAACAAAATAGGTAAATGAGTTATATTTTATGATAAGTTTTGGTGGAACAGGGTCAGAGTAGTCTCTGAATCCCCTGTTCTGAATTTAAAATTTCACCATAAATTGTAAAAAAATAATTAGGATTTTTACCTTACATGTATGAGATCCTTGTTGAGTCTAGTTTTATGAGAAACAATGTATGAGATCCTTGTTGAGTCTAGTTTTATGAGAAACAAAAGGCATAATCATTGAAACTCTGTACAGGGAGATATCTAGTTTGTAATATACTTGGGTCAGAGTACTCGAACCCTGAAACAGGGGAGACTTTAACTAATAAACTGTACTAATTGGACCGACCAAAAATTCTAGAAAAAATATTAGTAGATAGATATATGAGTCTAGTTTCAGGGAAAATTTATGGATCTTAATTTTGAGTTTCGTAACTCGAGATATGAATTTTTAGGCGACTATGATGCAGTTAGCCAGCTTGTCTGGAAATTTTAAAATAAATTGTTTGAGCTGTTTAATTAATGAATTAAGTTCGTTAACACCTCGTGCTCAAATCCCGCAACAGTCTCAGGTGTGGGGGCATTACAAAATGTTCTAATAATCCACACTTGAAACAAACCCTTTCATTCCCTCGGCACTCGCCGGCCTATTTGGCCGAGCACTATCGACACTCGCTACAGAAGCGGTCTGAGCTCTAAATGTCGTGTTCTGTTTGTATTTGTTTCTATTTGAGAACCCTATCGAAGCATTCGATCCGGTCATGAACTATCTTGATCTTTTTAATAAGGACTGATGTGATTTCCCCATCTGTCTTTTCTTTGTATCCCGTGACTCAAAAGTCGCTTTCCTCATTTCTTTAATCAGCTCTTCGGCTTTACAGGCTCTTTCAACAAGTGCTACAAATTCCTGTTGCTCTAGGATGCCAACGAACACTCGGATATCTTCATTGAGGTTGTCCTCAAACCTCTTACACATGGTGGCTTCTATAGATACGCATTCCCGCACATACTTGCTAAGCCTCACAAACTCACGTTCATATTCCGCTATTGCCATACGGCCTTGCTTTAACTCTAGAAATTCCTTCCTCTTTTGGTCTTTAAACCTCTGACTAATATACTTCTTTCGAAACTCTTCCTGGAAGAATTCAAAAGTTACTCTCTCTCTCTCGGTACCACAGACATAAGAGTTTCCACCACTGGTAGGCTGAATCTCGCAAGAGCGATACTGCACACTTCACACACTCCTCAGGTGTGCACAATAGTTCATCAAACACTCTGATGGTATTCTCTAACCAAAACTCTACTTTCTCAGGGTCGTCATCTATGTTAGCTCAGAATTTCTTGGACCCTTGTTTTCAGATCTTGTCCACCGGAGGATTCTCTCTCCTAAACACGTCCGCGCCTTATGGAGCTACAGGGCCATACTGAGGAATTGGTGGAGGTGGGGGAAGTGGAGTGTTCAGATTCACACGAACAAACTCCGTGTACCAAACGTCCATCATTCAGAGATAGGCTTCTCTAGCCCTTCCACCTTGGCCCATATTTACGGGCTCACTCTCTACTAGCGCAGTTCCTTCAGTGAGATCCAACGCGTTACTCTCTACGTCGTCTGCCGTGGTTCTATCAGGGTCCATTTACTATAATAAAAACATAATTTAATCGTCAAGAGTCGTCACACTATCAATATACAGTTATGGCACATATAACTAGACTCGTACTCATGCTAGGTTAGTCCTAGAACTGACTAAACCATAGCTCTGATACCACTAAATGTAACACCCCACGCCTGAACCCTTTGTAGGGACGAAATACGAGCTATTAGCTAACTTTAAACTCATGCTAACAAACATTTCCGAGTCACCAAAACTCTGCTCAATTTAAAACTTTTTTCTTTTTTACTTTAAGCTTATTGTCATGGGCCTACGAACCGCAATCAACCATAGAAAACTATCCGGTATCAACCCGGGCCCTTAAGCCAACTATAGAAAATTGGCAATTGACATAGGGGCAACATGCCCGTATGAAGGGCAACACGCTCGTGTGACTATTTTGACCTGGTCGTGCTGATGGCCCGTGTGTCTCACACGGCCTAAGTAAAATAGGGACATGCTCGTGTCCTCCAACCATGTGGAATTAATTCTAAATGCACACCTACAAGGGGTTTTTACACATCCTAGGACACGCCCATGTCCCTGGCCCGTGTCCTATCTCGTGTGCAAAAACATGGACATTCTGTTTCTGACGTCAGCAAACCCAAAATGTCACATGGCCAAGGCACACACTCATGTGTTAGGCCGAGTCCCTCACATGGCTAAGACACACAGCCATGTCTCTGCCCGTGTGTTTGCTACCATGCATACTGACTTGAAATTTTTACGTGCAGAGGACACATGGCTGGACAACACGCACATGGGGCTGACCGTGTGTCACACACGGCCTAGACACACATCCGTGTGTCTACCCACTTGGACAATATAAGGCTGTTTACCAAATCTCATAGCCACCCTTACTTACACAACCTACACCATAACCACCAAATCCTATATAAGACTATCTCAAGCAACCAAATCATCCACAATAGACAGCATTCCATTTACGCATTTTACTCAATCATGAAAATAACTTCATTCCATACAAATCAAAATGGACATTAGCTATCATTTGAGGCTTCATACAAAATGAGGGATTTATCCCAAGCCAACACATTTGGCCAAGTTAATATTAACACAAAACATAAGTGTAGTTCCCTATACATGCCATATTCAAAAATATAAATCAAACTATACCGAATGTTTCGATTGATAGTGTGATCGATATCTCTGACTTCTGTTGATCCTTGAGCTAGATAGGCGGCATTATAAGAAAAAGGAAAGGAGATGGAGTAAGCATAAAGCTTAGTAAGTTTCATATAAATGAATATACAACAACAATTTTACCATTCATTAACATGCTCATAACACCAAAGTAGGCCGAAGCATAACTTACTCATCACTATCCATATAAATCTCTTAGCATATATCGAGCTTATATCTCATACATTTCAAATAAGTACCTGTACAACTCACAACACGGTTATACCATGCTCATTAACTTAAAGTCATAATACTCACCGTTGAACCATTCAGAACACTACCGGATATTCATTAAGCCTCAAATGTGGGTGAGGTGCTGATGCCATGTCCCAAACACAGTCTTACACCAATTCATATCTAATGTTGTTGTCATATCCCAGACATGGTCTTACGCTGACTATCATCTCGTAACCGATGCATGTCCCAGACATGTCTTACACTAGCTTACGTCTCGAGGCTGATGCATGTCCCAGACATGTCTTACACTAGCACTCGTCTCGATGCCGATGCCATGTCCCAGACATGGTCTTACACTGGCTCTCATAATGTGGCTGATGCATGTCCCAGACATGTCTTACAGTAGCCCACAATAACCCATATGTCATGGCATGAATATCCGGTATATTTCTTAAGTCGAACGGGAAGTCTACTATATCTATTATCATCATTCTTTCTCAATTTCAAAATCAAGCAATTCATTCTATATTAATTCAAATACAATTCAACACATATACATTAGTGATGTAGTATTATTTACATACAACTTACCTCGGATTACAAAATGTAGTGACTAGTCGATTTAGTCGATTTGCTTGGCATTTCCCCGGTCTAGGTTCGGATTCAGTATTTCTTGATCTATAATAGCGAAATGTACTCATTTAGTCACTAAATAAAATTAGGCAATTGAAAATTCACATATTTGGTAAAATGACTATTTTGCCCTTAAATTATGACAAAATGACCATTTTACCCCTAGGCTTGAAAATCGATTTTTTTATCGAGTTTTTTCATTTCTTAAGACTAGCCGAACCCTTTTTTACACTTGTAGCAACTCTAAATTCCCACTATTTCATATATTTAACATCTATTTTACAACTTATGCAATGTAGTCCTTTTAAGTGTTTTCATGCAAACACCTTTCACAAAGGTTGTTTATAAGACACCCAAGACTTATTTTCATCCATAAAAACTAAAAAAACATCATAAATACTTTCATCGAAAAACCCTAGACTCTTAATCATTTTTCAAAATAGTACCCTCATTAGAAAGCTCATGACACAAGGGTCTCAAAAATGTAAAATCATCAAGAAAACTAATTAAAATCACTTACATGTAGAGAGACTAAGTGGCTGAAAATTTTAAATCTCAAAAACCCTCTAATGGCTACATTTTTCGGTGATGAAGAAGAAGAGGAAAAGATGATATCTTTTTCTCCTTATTTTATTTTTATTTTAGTCAAAATTAGTCACCAACCCACCTAATTTTAACCATTTTTCTTTCTTATGTCCCCTATGGCCGGCTAGCATCCTTTCTAAGGTCTATTTGCCCTTTAAAGACCTCCCAATTTATGTTTCATGGAAATTTAACACCCTTAGCTGTCAATTTAAGACTTTTTCACCTTATGCGATTTAGTCCTTTTTTCTCAATTAGGTTTCCAAACACTAAAATTGACTCACCAAATTTTTCACATACTCTTAAAAACATGCTAATACATCAAAATAATAATAAAATAATTTTCTTGACATCGAATTTGTGGTCCCGATACCACTATTTTACTAGGCCCTAAATCGGGTTGTTACAGTAATAACATTAGATCAGTTGGAAAACAAACATCTTAAAATATTAATGGACAATTCTTGCAGACTTTATCAACCAAAACACATCTGCCTAAGGGGTTCGATACTTTAACTATGAATTTAGTAGAGTCTACAGGCAAAGTCTTACTGGATACTAAATTCATGCATATATACGAATGTGTTGATCCATGATCTATCAAAGTAATCACAGAAGTATCGTAAAGTGTGAAAGTGCCCGTTATAACATCAAGAGACGAAGCTTCCTCACGAGCTCGGATGGCGTAGGCTCTAACAGGTGCTCTAGCCTCAGATCTAACAGTAGTGTCTTTAGTCCTTCTTTGACTACCACTCATATTACTTATATTTCTGGGAGGTTTACCACGAGATACATTGCCACTTGGCCTCGGATTTTGTACAATTTCTTGCTCATCAAATTTGGGGCAATGACGGATAAAATGATCTAAAGATCCACATTTGAAGCAAGCTTGATCATATAATCTTCGATTGTCAGGATGTCTTTTACCACAGTGTTTACACTCAGGTCAATCTAATCGAACATTTCCAACACTTGCAATAGAATTAGCTGGAGCTCTGAAGCTCGAATGCGATCTAACACGATCTCTACTCGAATGCCCCACATTAGCCTTTGAACTAGCTAAAATCATCTCGAAATTTCTTTGACGTAGATTGGAATGATTTACTTACGGATCTCTTTCTCATATCTCTAGATTCTAAATTAACTTTTCTTTTCTCTTTCCCAAGCAGTTCAGCTTTGCACGCTTGTTTAACAAGCACAACAAACTCTTTTATTTCTAAAATCCCGACTAACAAATGAATATCTTTATTCAAACCATCCTCGAATCTCTTGCACATAATTGCTTCAGTCGAGACACATTCTCTAGCATACTGGCTCAGTCTCACAAATTCTCGCTCGTATTCTGTAACAGACATACGGCCTTACTTCAGTTCAAGAAACTCTTTACGTTTTTGATCTATGAATCTTTGACTGATGTTTTTCTTCCAGAATTCAACTTGGAAGAAATCCCAAGTGACTCACTCTCTTAGAACCACAGATATCAATGTCTTTCACCAGTGATACGCAGTATCTCTCAAAAGTGAGACAGCACATCTTACACATTCATCTGGATTCAAAGACAATTCATCGAATACTCGTATTGTATTTTCTAACCAAAACTCAGCTCTTTCAGCATCATCACTTGTTGTAGCATGGAATTCTTCAGCTCTATATTTTCTAATCTTATCAACTGGTGGCTTAATCAACTTATTCAGATTAGCTTATGACATAGCAGGAACTTATGGAAGATTAGCCGGGGTTGGGGGTTGTTGAACAACCGGATTAGTTCTAATATACTGACTGAACTAATCATTCATCATCTGATAGAAGGCTGATTTAGCCTCTTCATCATGGCTACTCATAGTCGGTCTAGAATTAGATAGTGTTGTCCCTTGTGCGGGAGCAGGCGCATTGCTCTCGACATCGTCAGCTACAGCTCGTTCGAGATCCATCACACTATATAAAAACAAATTTTTATTGTCAGGATTCATCACACTATCGCAGTTCATAAATATGGAATGTATAGCTAGACTCACATACGCTATTTTAGTCCTAGAATCGACTAAAATGTAGCTCTGATACCAACCAAATTTAACACCCCTAACCCGTGTCTGTCGCCAGACTAGGTTAAAGGAGTTACCAGACAAATCGGAACATTTTACAAGAAATTCATACACATCATTCTTAAATCAAAATCAAACATCAATAATAAGTCCCTTACTTAGGTCATCGATACCTTAAACATGCATTAGAAAAGGGTCGGGACTAAACATACAAAATTTTTCTTCACTTAGCCATTTTTCAAAGTTTTACAGGTCACACGCCTGTGTGAACAGGCCGTGTACCTCACACGGCTTTAGACATGCCCCTATGTCTAGGCTGTTTCAAAACAAGGCATACATACTAACTTGTTTACACGGCCACAAGACACGTCCATGTGCCTTGGCTGTGCTCAAGACTGACTTTAAATCGTAGGGTACCCTAGGGGACACACAACTGTGCAACATGACCGTGTGTCGCACACGGTTGAGACACACGCCCGTGTGGACAAAAATAGGCCATTTGAAAAGCCAATTTTCCACCCAATTTAGATTAAACCTGCAAACATCAAACCAAGCAAATTTACACTAAAATTTCAGCCAATTTCAATACCAAAACTTACATCATTCATGCCATTACATTATCAACAAATTCCATTTTCAATTCATCAACTAAATTATACAAAATCTAAACCAAAATCATACCAAAGCATAGGTTTCATAATCTCTAATCATACAATCAAATCTCATGCCAAAACCTTACCAAATGTAACACCCCTTACCCGTGTTCGACGCCGGAACAGGGTACTAGGCATTACCGGACCTAATCATTAATCATCGTATAAAAACCGATTCATAATTTCACTCTAATTTAAAACTTTTTCAAACACATTCAAGCTGTCCCTTAAAAAGAGCTTACAAGGCCCATATCATGCTTTAATTCAACCACACACATAGGCAAGCATGCACATTAATAAATTGCATCATTTAATTAATAACATAATCAAGACTATCTACATTAAATGACTTTATACAATAGAGACCTTCAATTAGCACAGGTCAGTATTTTAGGCCAATTCCTAGCAACTTAATAACAACTAAATGAGTCTCCATACATGCCAAAGACTTAAAAATACTTTAAAACCTTTATATATCGATCAATAGTTTGATAGTCTGATTTAACCTCCAGCGACCTCCAACTCGAGCTAACATCTGCGACACTATAGGAAAAAGGAAAGGAAGGGAGTAAGCATTATAGCTTAGTAAGTAAGTATGTAAATATTAATAAACAATACATTGTCATACTTTAAACAAAGTCACAATATGTTCCCAGAATATTACCATCCCAAACACACATACTTTCACTATTACAATCATAAACAGGTTCAAAATAAGCTATCTAGCAGAGTGCCAGCAGCTAAATTATTTATTTCTGGAGCTACAGAACTCAAAATTACAAACCATTAATTTTCCTTGAAACTAGATTCATGTATATTATTACCATAAAATTTTCAGAATTTTTGGTCTATCCAATTAGTATAGTTTATTCATTGAAGTTACCCCTATTTCACTGCTCAACTCTTCTAACAACTCTTCACTACGAATCAATTTTCTCCTTGTATAGAAATCAAAGGATGTTCTAGTTTATTTCATTTGAAACTAAACTCATTATGGATTTCAAGCATATAAATTATATCCCCTAATTATTTTTTTATAATTTTTAATGATTTTTTCAAGTCAGAATAGGGGATCATATAGTCATTCTGAACCAGTCTCTCAAAAACTTAAATATCTCATAATATAGAATTCCTTTGCTTGCTCTGTTTCTGTTATATGAAAATAGACTCATTAAGCTCTAATTTGATATCTCATTCAATCTCTGATTCAATTTCTACTATTTTAGCAAATTTTTAGATTCACGTCATTGCAACTATCTAGAACAGTTTTATTGTCAATTTTGATCTTTCACACTTCAATTGTATTCATCACTTACCCATAACAATCTTTCCAAATTTCCAATCACATATCAAGCATATTACTCATAAGTTACACATGTATATACTTACACTTATCATCACAAAGTCATACACAATTTCATTTAATCAATTTCCCAGTTGAACGCTTCGGAACAATAACAGATACGTGATGGTATCGCACACAGTCCACCTTTAAAATCGAAGCTCTCTTTTACACATAGTGGCCTTCACTTAGCACCACTCATATGACCTAGCTCGATTGTACACATAATTTTGGCTCTCTTGTACACATGGTGAACACTTAGTACCACCCATGTGACCTAGCCAGTTTATCTCATAGCTCTCTTGTCTACATGGTGTCCTTCACCTAGAACCACGCATGCGGCCTAGCTACATATATCCCGTAGCTTTCTTTTCTACATGGTGTACACATAGTATCACCTATGCGACCTAGATACATCATAATGTCTCGTAGCTCTCTTGTACACATGATGTGCACTCAGCACCATACATGTGACCTAGCTACATACCATCTGTATCATCCAATCTTTCCGAAGGTTCAACTGGGATTTCTCTCTCTTTCTAATACTTGATTCCATACTTCCAATAGTCAATTATGATTCAAAAATTAGCTACAATACATAAAATATGCTGAAATATAAAAACATAATAAAGATAATGTATTATTTACATACAAACTTACATACTTTCTCATTTCCATGTCGAATTAAAATTGAACATTTAAATCATCATAATTATACTTACTTTCAACACCTCGGCAATCATAGTAAATATATCAATATTAATTCTTATTATACATATGAACTTACCTCGATACTAAAACGGCCATTTTACCAACTTTCTCGATTTTCAATTTTTCTCCCATTTTAGGCTCAAATCTCATTTTTCGGGATCTAAAACATCATATTTTACTTATTTAATTAATGTACTATTCAAAATAGTCCTCAACTCAAACTTTGGAAAAATTATAATTTTGCCCCTAAACTTTTACATATTTACACTTTTGCCCCTAGGCTCGGGAATTAAACTTCATCCCTTATTCTTATGTTTTATGGCATGCTGATCATTTTTCCCTTCTATGGCAACATCAAATTCTCACTCTAACACATAGTTATGAACAATAACAACTTTTACCGATTAAGCCATTTTACTCATTTTTGCTTAAAACCGCTTAGCAAAAGTTGTTTAACGTAATTTCAGCCTTCATATTCTACCATAAAACATTAAAAAAAACACATTTCACCTATGGGTATTTTTCCAAATATGAACCCTAGCTTAAATTATTGCTAGAATAAGGTTAATCAAGTTACTAGGATTTCAAAAACGTAAAGAACTTGAAAAACGGGGCTAGAACGGACTTACTATTGAGCTTGAAAAGCCTGAAAACCCTAGCCATGGCTTCCCCCATGCTAATTTCGACCTCCATGAAAAAGATGAGTCAATTTTGGCTTTATTTTCCCTTCTTATTTCTTTTAATTACCAAATGACTAAAATGCCCTTAAGGCCTTTCTTTAAAATTTTGTCCTATTCATGCCCATTTTTGTCCAAACAAAATATAATGGTCTAATTCCATTTAAGGACCTCCTCTTTAAACTCCGATTTCAATCAAGTACTTATGAATTAGAACACATATTTTGCAACTTTTGCAATTTAGTCCTAAAAGTCCAATTAAGCACTTTATCAGTAAAATTACTTAACGATATTTTTACACAATATTTTAATCAATAAATAAACCTTAAAACTTAATCGGAATAAATTTTTTGACTTTGAATTTGTGGTTCTAAAACCATCATTCTGTTTAGGCCCTAAATCGGGCTATTACAGCTACTTCTGCAAATAAGCCCTAATAGGCAAATTAAACATGTAATCTATAAAATTTCTTATCAATGCTCTAACACATGCATCTAATCACTCGGTAAATCATAAAAATTAATCGAAATAAACTTTTCTATCTCATATTTCTGGTTTCGCAACCACTATTCCATTTAAGCCCTATTTCGAGATGTTACACCAAATTTCATAATAGACACATATCAAAACTTGCCAAATTGACCAATTCTTTTGGTAATTCATGAACATATCATATTTATCATATTGTATCACATAACTTATGACTATAATTCATCCATATTCACAACCAAAAACCAAGCGATATCACATGGCTAAATATATACACATCACAAAACATAATTTAAGTACTTCTAGCCTATACATGCCATACTTTTATTCACAATATCAAGAGGTGCCAAAGATTCGATAGTGTGGAGATGATCCTCGATGATCCCTGAGCTCCCGATAGCTATGACATTTATAAAACAGTTGAAACACACACAAAGTAAGCTTTCAAAAGCTTAGTAAGTCATATACAAATAAATTTATCACGAACTACAATTATAAACAAATCATTTGTATGAATCATAGCATAATTCAATGTTAAGTTCATATTTCTCATTTAACTCAAATACTCATAACCATTTGCTCATATGTACCTCACATTTCTATATAATATAAACATGTTTCATATGTTCACACATATATACATATGCTTACCTTTCATTCTCAATCTTAATATACATTTCAAACGTACCTAAATCGGATATACATTCACATAGTCATTCATTTTCTAGTAATTCCTGTTGAACCGTTTGAAGTCATAAGGATACGCAGATAACTCGAAAAGCTCGTACAATGCCAACATCCTAGACGTGGTCTTACATGTAATCAATTATCGTTGCCAATATCCCAGACAGGGTCTTACATGAAATCAAGTACGATTCCAATGTCCCAAACGTGGTCTTACACATAAATCATAAGTCGATGCCAACGTCTCAGATGTGGTCTTACACGATAACACATATTGGATCCTATATAATGACATATGTATCCTAACTATTCCCATGGTTCGTACGGGACTTTTCAGATGTCGTCGCATTATCGAAACCTTCTCGAATTTTCACATATTCAACTTTCACATTCATCTATCACAATTCAATATCATAAATTCAATATCATATGAGCATAAATAAATCAATTCAAACATGTCATTTGTATATAGACTTACCTCGTACGAATTTGGATAGACAGAATAAACTACTCAATAACTTTCTACTTTCCCCGATCTAATTATGTTTTCTATTGTTCTTAATCTAAATCAATTCAAATTCAACTTATTCAAACTCACATTCATTAAAATTAATCCAAAAACACACATTTAGGGCATTTTACAAATTAGCCCTCATATTTTCACATTTTAACATTTTAGTCCCTATTTCACAAAATCACAAAAATACACAAAATTTCTTTGTACACTTGCCTAGCCGAATATTCATAGTATTCACACAAACCTACATAATTCATTTATTTCACATTTTAATCCCTCAAAATATCATTTTTACAATTTAGCCCAAATTACTCGAATTCATCAAAATTTCAAAGACAAAACATGTTAACCCAACATCAAGCTTTCACCTACTATCATCAAACTTCATAAAACTCATAATTTTATCACTGGCTCAACTCAAAATCATTAACAATTTCAGAAATTCAAACATGGGCTAGCTAGAACACTTTACAACGATCATAAAAATGTAAAAATCATAAAAAAACCAAACAAAACTCATACATTAATCACCAAAATAAGTAGCCGAACCCTAGCTTGTATTTTCTTTTCTTTTTCTTTTGTATATTCAATAATAGCATGAACAAATGGCTAATTTTATGTTTTTTTATTTTATTAATATGGCTTTAATTCTCAAATACCAAATTTTCCCTTAATAATAAACATTTATAACTTTAATATAAAAGGCCATAATTGTCCACTCAAGCTTACTATGGTCAAATATCAACATAAGGACCTTTCATTTACAAAGACATGTCAAATAATCAAATTTTCATATGAAACTTTCACACATGTCAAATCACATATTTTAAGCACAAAAAATAATATTTAAATATTTTTTGACTAGGATTTGTGGTCCCGAAACCACTATTCTGACTAGGGTCTAAATTGGACTATTACAAAAGGCATTTACATATATATGAATATACTTAGGCTTACAACCATGTTAGCTAATAAGCCAGTTTACATCGCCAAATATCAAAACAAGCCTTTAACCCTTACAAGGCAATACATTGGCTAAAATCATAATGACACATATGACCAAAAGACTGAGTCCTATTCATGCTGTAAACTTTAAATAATTGAATTCATCAATACCTAAAATGATAGCTTGATAATGTGATAGGATCTCCAGCAATCTCCAACCCGAGCTAGCTTGACGACACTATAAAACATAAGAAAGGAAGGGAGTAAGCTATTTAGCTTAGTAAGTCTGTACGAAAATAATAAGCGACTCTTGCAAATCTTTTATCAATCCAGCAATATAAATACAAGATAATACAAATTGCTATAAAACTCACAGTTATAATTTATTCAGTCACATTTTTTTTCTCTATCAATTTGCAAACATATTTTAACATGTTTTGACATTAGCCTAATAATCATAATCTCTCTATTATAATAAATTACCACAATCAACCAATCATTTCAAACCTATTAATAAACATGCACATTAATTGTGAGGATTCACTTTTCAAGCATATATTTTAACATCTTTTAATTACTTAAAGCACATATCTTTCTATAATCATTTTAATAGGCAATTATGTCAATCTTTCCTCTTTCTCATATCCGATAATCACAATTTGTGTGAATAAAAGATGCTATATCATAACTCAATTAAGCCCGAAGCCAATTACACGACCGCCAATCAAATTTACCATGTATTTCGTACATCACAAGTATAGATCAATAATCACAAGGTTTTCACAAAAACATTCTCATGGAAACCATGAACTCAAAATATCATGAAGTCAATGCTTATAAACTTATGCACGTACCTATACTAATTCGTAATACTTACATGCTCTTTCTCTTCTTTGACATACCCATTAAATTACCCTTTGAACCACTTGGAATGAATCTCGTACACACCGTATCGTACCAATACCTATCCCAGATATGGTCTTACATGTAATCTTGTATTGATGTCAATAGCCCAGCTATGGTCTTATACAAAGTCTCATATCGATTTCATATCCTAGATATGGTCTTACATGTAATCTCCGTAATCCTAATGTCATGCAATTTGTATCCTATCTATTCCTAAGGTTCAATCGGAACTTTCGCTATATCCAATCTCTGTCGGTCATTTTCGTAGTAACGTACTCAATAACATTATTATTTTATTTCAACAATATAGCATTTACCACAATTAAATCAATTAAGCATTTATACATATATAATTTAATGCTTATTAAACATACAAACTTACCTTGGCATAAAAATGACGAAAAGGACCTAGCCGTCAAATACTCATTTTTTCCCCCGTTCTAGATTCGAACCTCATTTTTTCTTGATCTATAATATCACATTTAACTTATTTAATCATTATACCATTCATATCAGCCCAAAATCATATTATGGAAAAAAATACATTTTAGCCCCTAAGGTTTCACATTTTTACAATTTACTCCCTAGGCTCGTAAAATGAAATGTACTCAATTTCTTCAATACCCATGCCTAGACGAACCTTATACATGCTTATAACATCCCACATTTTTCTTTAATTCACATTTTAACACTTGCTTTACAAGTTTTTACAAATAAGTCCTTTTAGGCATTTTCATCGAAAATCACTTAGCAAAAGTCATTTATCATACACCAAACATACATTTTCTACCATTAGACATCAAAATACACAAATATCCATCATGGATAAAATTTTAGACTTTGATTATTTCTTAAATTAGTGGTAGAAATAGATAGATCATGTTACAAGGATTTCAAAAATATAAAAATCATTAAAAATGGGCTAGAACGGACTTACAATCGAGCTTGGAAGATTGAAAAACCCTAGCCATGGTTTCTTTTGTAAATTTTGGCCATGAGAGGAAGATGGAAAAAATTTGGCTTTTATTTTGGCTTTTTAATTCATTTAATTACCAAATTCCTAAAATGCCCTTAATGAAAAACTTTAAAAACATACCTAACCATGTCCATTTTTGTCCACCAACTTAACTAATTGTCTAATTATCATTTAAGGACCTCAAATTTAAAATTTCATAACAATTAGACACCTTTAACCTATAGAACTCACATTTTTCACTTATTACAATTTAGTCCTTTTGATCAAACTGAGTGCCCAAAAGTCAAAATTTTTGAACGAAATTTTGACAGAATCATTCCATAAAACTGTAGACCATAAAAAATATAACAAAAATAAATTTTTCTACATAAGATTCGTGGTCCCAAAACCACTATTCTGACCAGACCCAAAATCGGGCTATTACACCCAACTTCGAAAGTTACACTAGCACAGACACCAGATGCGATACGGCCGTGTGTTGCTATTTCAAATCTTACACGACCTGAGACATGGGGGTGTGATCGCGTGATTTCGTGATAGGTTTTAAATATTTATAATTAATCATTCTTGAAACTAACTATTATCGTGATGTAGGCAAGTGTACCTATCGAATAGTAGTATAGTTTTAGCAAGACCAAATTGTCGAACCCAAAGGAACTAAAAGTACTAGTAATGGCAGTCTTCTTATTATCTAGCCTAAGAATAAAGAGGTTTTTGTTTTAACTAACTAATTATCTAAACTAAGAATTCACAGAGAATAGAATTGGGGAATTACTTTTGGGGAAAATCGATTAACTTAAGACAATACCTAAGGAAAAATCCACCTAGACTTTACTTGTTATTCTGGCTCTGAATCGGATGATTTATTCATTCAGCTTGTTCCATAGAGATCCCTAAGTTATGTTATTATCCCTATTCAAGACTAATAACGTCTAATCCCTAGATTGAATAATTGAGACTTTTCTCTAATTAACACCCTAGGGTTGTATTAACTCAATCTATGGATCCCCTTATTAGGTTTCACCCTAATCTGACAAAATCTTGTCACCCTATGTCTAGGCGCGCAAATAACTCTGCTTAATTATGACAAATGTACTCTTAGATAGGGTCTATTCCTCCTCTGAATAAGAGCTTATCTTGAATCAGTATCCTGGGATATCAAAACAAGAATTAAGAACACATAATTAAGAACAAGTTAAATATTTATCATACAATTCAGAAAATAATAACAAAATTCGTCTTAGGTTTCATTCGCCTTAGGTATTTAGGGGTTTGAGTTCATAACTAAATAAGAAAACATCTCAGAATAATAAAGAATACAAAACATAAAGAAAACCCAAAACTCCTGAAGGGAAATTTAGGAGAGATCTTCAGTCTTGATGGTGAGTCCGGCTTCTGAGATGGATCAATGGGCTTCCTTGTAGTAATTTTTTACCCCTTATTCTGTGTGTCCTTTCTTCCTCCTCTAGGGTGTATTTATAGGCTTTGGAATGCCTAAAAGCCCTCAAAATTAGCCTTTTTCGAATTGGACTCAACTTGGGCTCGGCAGGGACATGCCCGTGTGCCATTACTTCAGGCCATGCTCGAGCCTGCCAAATTGACACGGCCGTGTGGTCTACCTGTGTGAGGAGGTCCAGGTCGTGTTGATTTCATACTTTGGCCCATTTTCTCCATTTTTGGCCCGTTTCTCATTCCTTTTGCTCTTCTATGCTCTTAAGTATAAAACATGAAATTAAAGCATTAGGAGCATCGAATTCACCAATTCTAATGGAAAATCATCCATAAAATGCATTACGTTTGGGGTAAAAATATGTATAAATTACGGTTTATTAGTGTGTCTTTCAGCAGTGTGAGTCACACGGCCTGGCCACATGGCTGTGTGACCACTACAGTTTAAATTTTCCAACTTTTTCTTCAATGATTCAAATGTTTCTAATTTAGTCCTGAATTATTTCTAAGGTGTTTTTAAGGCCTCGAAGGCTTAAATAAGGGATGATAGGCATGATATTGAATGATTTATACTATGCTTATGTTGATGTATGAGAAGTATGTTTTGAAGTTATGTTTATACAGTAATGCTCTGTATCCCAATTCCAGCGACAAAGACGAGTTAGGGTGTTACAAATTTGATGGATACTACTACTACAGGAATTCAATCTCAAAATTAGAGATAGGAAAGGCACAAAAAATCAAGTGGTAATCACTTGTCTTGAATTGAAGTAGGAAATGAAGACGGTAATATTCAATGCATTCATGATGATTTCCAAGATGAGCAACTGTTAGTTGCCATGGCATTACCATAGTATACTAATATAGTAAACTTTTAGGTTAGTGGATTGCTGCCACCTGAGCTTACCAATCTAAGATGAAGGAAATTTATCCATGATGCCAAGCAGTACTATTGGGATAAGCCGTTTTTATTCAAACATTGTCCTGACCAAATAATTTGGAAGTTTGTTCCGGATGAAAAAATTCAAAGTATTTTATATCATTGTCATTTAGCATTGTATGGAGGATGCTTTGGGGGCATGAGGACTACTGCAAAATTTCTTCAATCTGGTTTTTATTGGCCAAACATGTTTAAAGATGCTTATGAATTTTGTCAAGCTTGCGATCGCTGTCAAAGAACTAGAAATCTATCGAGAAGGTATGAAATGCCCTTGCAAACTATTTTAGAAGTGAAACTATTTGACTTATGGGAAATTGATTTTATGGGTCTATTTCCACCTTTTTGGGGCAATGTATACATACTTGTAGCTATTGATTATGTCTCTAAGTGGGTTGAGGCGTTACTTTACTAACGAATGATGTCAAATTGGTACTGAAATTTCTACATGTGAATATTTTTACCAAGTTTGGTACTCCTAGTGCTCTAATAAGTGATGAAAGTTTACATTTAGACTGCAAATTAGTTGCTAATGCTCTAAACAGGTATGGAGTTAAACAAAAAATTGTCACATCAAACCATCCCCAGATAAATAGACAAACGAAAGTCTCTAATAGAGAGATTAAACAAATTCTAGAGAAGGTAGTCAATCCCACCTGCAAAGATTGTGTAACGCCCCCGTACCCGAGACCGTCGCTGGAGTCGAGCACGAGGCGTTAACGGACTTAATTCATTAATTAAACAACTCAAACAATTTATTTTAGAATTTCCAGACAAGCTGGCTAACTGCATCACAGTCGCTAAAAAATCCATATTTCGAGTTACAAAACTCAAAATCAAATTCCATAAATTTTTCTTGAAACTAGACTCATATATCTACTTACTATGTTTTTTCTAGAATTTTTTGTCTGTTCAATTAGTACAGTTTATTAGTTAAAATCTCCTCTATTTCAAGGTTAGGCTACTCTGACCCCTGTGTATTACGAATTAGATATCTCTCTGTACAGAATTTTAATGACTATGCCATTTGTTTCTTATAAAACTAGACTCAACAATAATTTCATACATGTAATGTAAAACTCCTAATTGTTTTTATACAATTTATGGTGAATTTTTAAAGTCAGAACAGGGGATTCAGAGATCGCTCTGACCCTGTTCCACCAAAACTTAAATATCTCATAAAACATAACTCATTTACCTGTTTCGTTTCTTCCATATGAAAATAGACTCATCAAGATTCGATTCCATAACTTATTCATTATTTAATTCCAATTATACTATTTTTAGTGATTTTTCAAATTCACGTTACTGCTGCTATCTGATTCTTTTTTGTGGCAAATTTTACCTTTCCAAGGACTTTCATGGTTTAGTTAAGACTTAAAGCATACATGTTATCATATATAAACTTGATTAGTCATTCCAATAGCTAATCATTCTCAAACATTTCCATTTCATCCATGGCCATAACTAAGATTATACACACAAAATCATTGGAATGCTATACATGCCATATTTCCAAAAATTTCAAGTCATTATACCGCGATTGTCCGGTGATAGTGTGAGCGTGCCTCCGACCGTCTCGATCTCCAAATTGACTTGTCAAAACTACAAAGAATGAAAAGGAGGGAGTAAGCATAGATGCTTAGTAAGTCGACATGCAAATAACAAATAACTTAACAAAGCAATTATACCAACCAACATTAGTATAATATCACCAAAACATGTATCACATTTCTATTCATCATTCATCATCTTACCATATTATTGTTCTCGTATCAAGTCTCAACCCGAGGGTTAAGTACATACCTGTACAAAGTGCCCATTCCACAACACTTACCAATACGTCACTTGCATCTTGAGTATTCTTTCATTTCACTAGAATTTTACCCGTTGAACACATCGGAATATAACTTGGATACATGGAAAGTTTGCACATAAGTGCCACATATGTAGCCAAGCTACCATGTAACCCGCCCATAAGCGAACTCGGACTCAATTCAATGAGCTCGGGCATTCGCATCCATAAGTGAACTCGGACTCAACTCAACGAGTTCGGATGCCTAGTTACATTTCACGAACTCGGACTCAACTCAACGAGTTCAGACGTTCGCATCCATAAGTGAACTCGGACTCAACTCAACGAGTTCGGATGCCCAAATATCCGAATCTATTCCTAAGGTTCAACAGGACTTTCCTCGTTCATACTCTTTTACCATTCTCCTTGGAATACCAATGACGATACTTCTGTAGTCTTTCACATTTTTCACATAATTCATAAAATTTTTGCATGTTGTCCAACAATGACCACAAAGCATAGAATTGCATGATAACAATCATAATATCGTATAAATAGCATTAAATGATTTAAAATAACGGTTATATTACAATATTTACATATGAACTTACCTCGATACAAAATGAGAATAGTCGAGCCTATTCCTCGTAAACTTTATTTTTCCCCCAATCTCGACTCGAATCTCTTTTCTCTTGATCTATAATACCAAATTAATTTATTTAATACACACATTCATCAAAACAGCCCCTAGTACGAACTTTGGCAAAATTATCATTTTGCCCCTAAATTTCATATATTTACACTTTTTCCCCAAGTCTCGTAAATTAAAACTCATCCTATTTTCTTATGTTTTATGACATGCTGGTCATTTTTCCATTCTATAGAAACATCAAATTCACACTCTAACATGTACTTATGAATATTAGGTATTTTCATCGATTATGTCATTTTACTCGTTTTTATGAAAAATCACTTAGCAAAAGTTATTTAACACAATCTCAAACTTCATATTCTACCATAAAACATCAAAATTCATGCATATCATCCATGGGTAAAATTTTAAATATAAAACCTAGCTCAAAATATTGGTAGAAATAGGTAAACCGAGCTACGAGGATTTAAAAAATGTAAAGAACATTAAAAATGGGCATAGAAATCACTTACAATCAAGGCTTAAAAGTGTTGAAACCCTAGCTATGGTGGACAGCAAAGTTCAGTAGCAACTTATGGAGAAGATCATTTTTTGTGTTATTCTTCCCATTTTATTTCATTTAATATCTAAATGACCAAAATGCCCTTACTAAACTTTCAAAAATTCCATCCATGTCCAATTTTTGTCCATAAACTTAGAAATTGGTCAAATTTCTATTTAAGACCTCCTAATTAATATTTCAAAGCAATTTCATACTAGAAACTTCTAGAATGCAAGTTTTGCAACTTATTCAATTTAGTCCCTAACTTCAAATTAAGCATTTTATGCATAAAATTTCTTCACGAAATTTTCACACAATCATGCAATCATATCATAGACCTCAAAATAATCATAAAATAATTATTTCTATCTCAGATTTTGTGGTCCCAAAACTACTATTCCGATTAGGCCCTAATTCGGGTTATCACAGATTGGCCATCTAGATTTGATGAAGCTTTGTGGGCATATCGAACTGCATTCAAGACACCTTTGGGGATGTTACCTTTCAAGCTTGTTTATGGGAAGCCCTCTCATTTTCCAGTTGAACTTGAACATAATACATTGAAGTTGAATGAGATGGAAGAATTTAGAGAACAAGCTTATGAGAATTCCAAGTCGTACAAAGAAAAGACGAAACGATGGCATGACAAAAAAAATTCCATGGAAATTTGCACCTGGACAGCAAGACTTGTTATTTAATTCCAGGCTTAAATTGATTCTTGGTTAATTAAAATCTCGTTGGTCTAGCCCATTCGAGATAGTGCATGTCTACCCTCATAGAGCTGTCGAAGTCAAAGATGACAAGACTAGTTCTACTTTCAAAGTCAATGGCCAACAGTTAAAGTATTACTTTGGAGCTCCCCTACATTGTTTGGTTCTACGTTCGCCATTTGAGATAAAAATTCCATCACTTTTGGAACTGCTTAATATTTCTCCCCCTGCATTGTTTTATTCATTTACATTCTTTTTACTTTATTTGCTTAGTTTATTCAATAAATTTACTTAACTTTTACTTTCTTTAGTTGCAGGCACATTACAACCCAGGTTTGTAGAAATCAGCCCATTTAATATATTAGTTAATTTTAGTTTAATAACTTTTTCTATTATTTTTCCTTTTCCCACTCATTTTTTTTGTGTTAGGGCACAATTTCAGGTCAATCTTATCCCCCACGTCACTGCTATATTTTCTCTCACATTTTACCCTAGTCAAATTCACCAATTCTAATGGAAAATAATCCATAAAATGCATTAAGCATGGGGTAAAAATATGTATAAATTACGATTTATCAAATACCCCCACACTTAAGCATCTACTTGTCCTCAAGAAAAATTCTTGACTCATAATCAAAATAAATTCTTCTCAACTTATAATTTCTATTGATAATCTCAAAATAATCCATCTCAAAATAATCTATAAGTAATCATACATTGAGAATTCAACTAAAAGAACATAAAAGTTTCAAACATTCCAAGTTGAGTATTTAATCATGCAAACATAGGTGTCTCCCCTCATCTAAGTAATTACCTTTGATTCAGAATACCACAGAGTTTCACATCCTCACTAAAGATTCACTCAACTCACTCGAGGTGTTTAAGAATAATAAATGAAGCACTCAATAGTTAATAATGAAAAGTCATTACCATAGGCTTGCATGGAAATCAAATCTCCACCACTATAATTTAAGATGATACATCAATCAAAAGGTCCTTAGAGGGTTGTAATGAAGCTTGGTTAGGGGGTATGGTCACAAGCTGAAAGAAAGGGTTAGAATCGAGATTGAGTTGAAAAATTACCTAACTAGAAAAATAGCTAGTTATCAATTGCGTACAACAGAGCTTTTCTCAGAATATGGAATTTAACTTCTTTAGCTCAGAAGATTACTACTATTAAGATGTATACACACATTTTTTTTAAGAACAAGTTAAATTACAAAGTAGAATAAAACATAGCTAAGCAACTATTTCAATTCAAATCTCAACAAAAAATGGGGCTCAAATTAATTTAGGGGATTTCAACAATAATAGGTTAAAGGTTAATATTAAGGGTAATACAAGAAATGGCTTGTTAGGCTCAAGGGGGTTAACTAGGGTTTAATCGTGGAGGTAGGCTTTTCATAGCATGAGTGGGTTAATCCTAAGTGCGTTAATCATTTTGACATATCAAATCAAATGGTGTGGTCTTAACATGCATAATCAATTAAGTTCTAGAATAATAGTTCAATACTGACGCACTCAAAGCAATAATAAAAGTGAGCATGAAAGAATTAATAGATGCTCAAAAGGCTCAAAAATCTCACAAACATTATGGATTTTTGATGTTCAAAACTTGTGAATTATAACTCAAAATAATACCTAGACTTTGGGGAAACAACCTAAGATTTTAAATTCTTAAAAATCAACTTATTATGCTTTATTCTCTAATGTCTTAAAGTTTAAACAATCAATGCATAAATACCTATGTTTTAGTTCAAGATATATCCATCAAAATCATAAATCAATCAAAATTTATCCTGAGTATGATATGAAAGCTTTTCAAGAGAACAAGGTAGTCATTCAGGTATTTTTCTGATAATGAAATAAATACCCCCCACACTTAAGATGTACATTGCCCTCTATGTAAAAAGATAGATATTAGAATATAAAAATAAGATAGGGAGAGAAGTGAAACTTCCTGTATTAAGAATGGATGATATTCTTGGATTGGCGAGATCGAGTATTGGAAATAAATCTGGACGGCAAGCATGATTCTAAATGATAAAAAGAGAGTGGAGGGAATAATCTGATAGTAGTCATAAAGATAAGTCGTGTTTAAAAGAAAAAAAATGAATCTTTGAAAACTTAATAAAAGAAACATAAAATAAGAGAATTAATCTAATTTTTCAAGTGGCACGGCCGGTTCACTCGCCCATGTGGCTCGTGTCTCGTCCGTGTTTGTCGCGAATTGAGATGTCGTCACACGGCCTTAACGCACGCTCGTGTGTATAGGTCGTGTGGCTACATGATCGTGTCGCACGGCCGTGTCTGGCATGGTTCGCTTCTCTCACAGTCGTGTAGGTCTTCGCACGCTTGTGTTCGTTTGGTAGATTTGACCACGGCCAGGTCGCATGCCAGTGGCCACTTATCGCATCCCGTGTTAGGAAAGACATCTTTTACCCTATTTTCGCACGGCCGTATCACACAGTCGTGTTTTAGTCTGTGTTGGTCACACAGCCTTAAGCACGACCGTGTGATCAGCCGTGTGGAGTTGGGAACCTGTGCTTCAAAAGACTCTATTAGTGACCTAGATGTTTAAAACTTGAAATCCAAATAATTTAAAACCATTAGTACTCGGGTTGCCTCCCGAGAAGCGCTTATTTATAGTCTAAGCTCGACTTACCTTTCCGTTGAATGATCATGGTGGTTTGAGAAGTTCATACTTCTCATTCCTGCTATCAACCTCATCAAAATAAGGTTTTAAATGAGTGTTGTTTACCTTAAAAGTGCCGAACTTGGGATGACTCACCTCGACCGTACCAAATGGGAATATGCTGAATACCGTAAGAGGGATTTCTTCATTCGGTCTGGTAGCGACAATGTGAGGATCTGCGGCATCTAATAAGACTCTATATCCAACCTTAAGTTGATTTGGAAAGGTATTGAGCTCGTTCTATCATAGATTCAGTTTGTCGGGTGTTCTCTGTTTATGCGTCCTCCATTCATCTAGTTCTTCCATTTGTAGCCTTCCATCTTCATGAATAGGTCCTTTACTATTGCTTGAGAATGGCTCATGTTCTTCCTTTAGACTCATTTCCTGCAAACTAGGTTGTACCAGATTGTCAGTTTTAGTAGAATGGTTTAGATGATCACTTTCAATTTCTAATGTGTTGCTAGAATTGCGAGCTTGAAAGGTGATTGTTTCGTCTCCCACACGGAGTGTGAGTTCACCTGTGCCAACATCAATGATAGTTTTAGCAGTTGCTAAGAAGGGTCGTCCTAAAATCAAAGGAGTGTTGCTGTCCTCCTCTATGTCTAGAACAATGAAGTCAACGGGAAATATGAATTTATCAATTTTAACTATCACATCTTCAATAATACCCCTAGGGAATCTTATAGTTTTATCTGCTAATTGAATGCTCATCTTAGTCTGTTTGGGTTTTCCAAGACCTAATTGTTTAAACATCTTGTAGGGCATGATGTTAATACTAGCCCCCAAATAAGCTAATGCATTATTAACATCTAAACTACCAATTAAGCAAGAAATTGTAAAACTCGCTTGATCTTTTAGTTTTTTGGGTAGTTTATTTTGGAGAATGGCTGAGCAAACTGCGTTTAGCTCCACATGCGACATCTTGTCCAACTTTCACTTATTTGCTAAAAGCTCCTTTAAAAATTTCATTGCGTTTGGCATCTGCGATAGAGCTTCAATAAACGGTAAGTTAATTTGTAATTTTTTAAGAGTTTAAGGAATTTACCAAATTGTTCATCTGAGCGGTCTTTCCTTGTCGCGTTGGGGTATAACACATGAGGTTTATATTCGACATTCATTGATTTGTTTTTATTATGACCTACCTCACGTTGACCTTTGCTTACAACAGTTTCTTGCCTCGGTTCTGGTTCAGGCTCAACGACTCCTTTGTTATCTTGAATATTAATTGCGTTGAGCTGTTCCCTTAGGTTGGGTTCAGTATTACTTGGCAAGCTACCTTGTGGTCGTTCAGAGATTAGTCTAGAAAGCTGGCCTATCTGAGTTTCGAGCCCTTAGATTAACACTTGTTGATTTTTAAGTGTTGTTTTGGTGTTCTAAAAATGGGTTTCTGACACCGAGATAAACTTTGTGAGCATATATTCAAGGTTCGACTTCTTTTCTTGTTGGTAGGGTGGTTGTTGGTAGCCTGGAGGTGGTTGTGGTCTTTGATTTCCTTGACCACCCCACGAGAAATTGGGGTGGTTCCTCCAACCTGCATTGTAAGTGTTACTATATGGATTGTTTTGAGGTCGAGGATTATTACCCATGTAATTTAATTGCTCGCTATCCATGTTGTGGCCATAAGGTTGGTATTCTGAATGGCTTGTTTCACCTCCACTTGCTTCGCACTGTATTACTGGGTGAACCTGTGAAGAACTAAGAAAACCATCAATTTTCTTATTCAAGAGTTATACCTGATTAGAGAGCATGGTGACCGAATTGACATTATAAACACCGGCTATTTTCGTTGGTTTTGTCCTCATGACTTGCCACTAATAGTTATTCAGCGACATCTCTTCTATAAACTCATAAGCATCTGCAGGTGTTTTATTTTTGATGGTTCCTCCAGCAGCTGCATCAACCATCTGTCGAGTCAAAGGATTCAGGCCATTATGGAACGTTTGAACTGTAGGCAAAGCGGTAACCCATGGTGAGGGCACCTTCTTAGCAAGTCTTTGTATCTCTCCCATGCGTCGTAAATAGTTTCTAAGTCCATCTGCACAAACGAAGAGATATCATTACGTAATTTAGACATTTTAGCCGAGAAAAAATATTTTAATAGAAATTTTTCGGTCATTTGTTCCCAAGTAGTGATTGATCCTCGTGGTAACGAGTTCAACCACTGTTTAGCTTTGTTCCTCAATGAAAAGGGAAACAACCAAAAACGTATAGCATCATCAGAAACGCCATTAATTTTAAATGTATCACATAATTCCAAGAAGTTTGCTAAGTGAGCATTGGGATCCTCATCCTGCAAACCATCAAACTGAACAAATTGCTGTATCATTTGAATAGTGTTAGGTTTCAGTTAAAAAATATTTGCGGCTACAGCAGGTCTAACTATGCTCAATTCAGTGCTTGTTAAAGAAGGTTTAGCATTATCATATATAGTACGTGGAGCAGAATTTTGATTAGCGCAATTGCATGAGGTAGCTGATTGTTTTGGTTTTGAGCCATCTCGTCAGTTGGGGGTTGAGTATTGTCCTCTTGCTCGTTCTCTGTGTATCTTAAGCTTCACCTTATTTCTCTTTAGTTTCTGTGAACTGTGCGATAGATTTCTTCGTCAAAAAGTAGTGGTCCTGATGGGTTTATTCTAGTCATAAACTATAAAAACCTGCCAAGAGAAAGAAAAAGTAAATTAATCAATAAATAATAAAAATTAAATTAAATTGCAAGAAAAATAAATGGCTAAAGTAATAAAAATTGAGCATTCCTAATATCTTAGTTCCCTGGCAACGGCGCTAAAAACTTGATTGCGTGATTTCGTGATAGGTTTTAAATATTTATAATTGATAGTTCTTGAAACTAACTATTATTGTGATGTAGGCAAGTGTACCTATCGAACAGTAGTATAGTTTTAGCAAGACAGGATTGTTGAACCCAAAGGAACTAAAAATACTAGTAATGATAGTCTTTTTATTATCTAGCCTAAGAATAAAAGGTTTTTGTTTTAACTAACTAAATATCTAAACCAAGAATTCACAGAGAATAGAATTGGGGAATTGCTTTTGGGGAAAATCAATTGACTTAAGACAATACCTAAGGAAAAATCCACCTAGACTTTACTTGTTATTTTGGCTCCGAATCGGATGATTTATTCATTCAACTTATTCCGTAGAGATCCCTAAGTTATGTTATTATCCCTATTCAAGACTAATAACGTCTAATCCCTAGATTGAATAATTGAGACTTTTCTCTAATTAACACCCTAGGGTTGCATTAACTCAATCTATGGATCCCCTTATTAGGTTTCACCCTAATCTGGCAAAATCTTGTCACCCTATATCTAGGTGCGCAAACAACTCCGCTTAATTATGACAAATGTACTCTTAGACAAGGTCTATTCCTCCTCTAAATAGGAGCTTATCTTGAATCAGTATCCTGGGATATCAAAACAAGAATTAAGAACACATAATTAAGAACAAGTTAAATATTTATCATACAATTCAGAAAATAATAACAAGATTCGTCTTAGGTTTCATTCCCCTTAGGTATTTAGGGGTTTTAGTTCATAACTAAATAAGAAAACATCTCAGAATAATAAAGAATACAAAACATAAAGAAAACCCAAAACTCCAGAAGGGAAATTGAGGAGAGATCTTCAGTCTTGATGGTGAGTCTAGCTTCTGAGATGGATCAATCGGCTTCCATGGAGTAATTCCTTACCCCCTATTCTGTGTGTCCTTTCTTCCTCCTCTAGGGTGTATTTATAGGCTTTGGAATGCCTAAAAGCCCTCAAAATTAGCCTTTTCCGAATTGGACGCAACTTGGGCTCAGTAGGGACACGCCCGTGTACGATTACTTCAGGCCATGCTCGAGCCTGCCAAATTGACACGGCCGTGTGGTTTGCCCGTGTGAGGAGGTCCAGGCCGTGTTGATTTCATACTTTGGCCCATTTTCTCTGTTTTTGGCCCGTTTCTCGTTCATTTTGCTCTCCTATGCTCTCATAAGTATAAAACATGAAATTAAAGCATTAGGAGCATCGAATTCACCAATTCTAATGGCAAATCATCCATAAAATGCGTTAAGCATGGGGTAAAAATATGTATAAATTACGGTTTATCTGTGTGTTTCTCAACGGTGTGAGTCACATGGCCTGGCCACATGGCTGTGTGACCACTACAGTTTAAATTTTCCAAATTTTTCTTAAATGTTCCAAATGTTTCTGATTTAGTCCCGAATTGTTTCTAAGGTGTTTTTAAGGCCTCGAAGGCTTGAATAAGGGAGGATAGGCATGATATTGAATGATTTATACTATGCTTATGTTGATGTATGAGAAGTATGTTTTGAAGTTATGTTTATACAGTAATGCTCTGTAACCCAATTTCACGTAACAAATATGGGTTAGGGTGTTACAAATTTGATGGATACTACTACTATAGGAATTCAATCTCAAAATTAGAGATAGGAAAGGCACAAAAAATCAAGTTGTAATCACTTGTCTTGAATTGAAGTAGGAAATGAAGACGGTAATATTCAATGCATTCATGATGATTTCCAAGATGAGCAACTATTAGTTGCCATGGCATTACCATAGTATACCGATATAGTAAACTTTTAGGTTAGTGGACTGCTGCCACCTGAGCTTACCAATCTAAGACGAAGGAAATTTATCCATGATGCCAAGCAGTATTATTGGGATAAGCCATTTTTATTCAAACATTGTCTAGACCAAATAATTTGGAAGTTTGTTCCAGATGATAAAATTCAAAGTATTTTATATTATTGTCATTTAGCATCGTATGGAGGATGCTTTGGGGGCATGAGGACTGCTACAAAATTTCTTCAATCTGGTTTTATTGGCCAAACATGTTTAAAGATGCTTATGAATTTTTTCAAGCTTGCAATCGCTGTCAAAGAACTGGAAATCTATCGAGAATGTATGAAATGCCCTTGCAAACTATTTTGGAAGTGAAACTATTTTGACATATGGGAAATTGATTTTATGAGTCTACTTCCACCTTTTTGGGGCAATGTATACATTCTTGTTGCTGTTGATTATGTCTCCAAGTGGGTTGAGGCATTACTTTACTAACAAATGATGTCAATTTGGTACCGAAATTTCTACATACGAATATTTTTTCCAGGTTTGGTACCCCTAGTGCTCTAATTAGCGATGAAAGTTCACATTTTGATTGCAAATTAGTTGCTAATGCTCTAAACAGGTATGGAGTTAAACAAAAAATTGCCACGTCAAACCATCCCAAGATAAATAGACAAACAAAAGTCTCTAATAGAGATACTAAACAAATTCTAGAGAAGGTAGTCAATCTCACCCACAAAGTTTGGTCATCTAGATTTGATGAAGCTTTGTGGGCATATCGAACTGCATTCAAGACACCCTTGGGGATGTTACCTTTCAAGCTTATTTATGGGAAGCCCTCTCATTTTCCAGTTGAACATGGACATAATACATTGGAGTTGAATGAGATGGAAAAATTTAGAGAACAAGCTTATGAGAATTCCAAGTCGTACAAAGAAAAGACCAAACGATGGCATGACCAAAAAAACTTTCCATGGCAATTTGCACCTGGACAGCAAGTCTTGTTATTTAATTCTAGGCTTAAATTGTTTCCTGGTGAATTAAAATCTCGTTGGTCTAGCCCATTCGAGATAGTGCATAGAGCTGTCGAAGTCAAAGATGACAAGACTAGTTCTACTTTCAAAGTTAAATGGCCAACGATTAAAGTATTACTTTGGAGCTCCCCTACATTGTTTGGTTTTACGTTCGCCATTTGAGATAAAAATTCCATCACTTTTGGAACTTCTTAATATTTCTCCCCTGCATTGTTTTATTCATTTACATTCTTTTTACTTTCTTTGCTTAGTTTATTCAATAAGTTTACTTAACTTTTATTTTCTTTTGTTGCAGGCACATTACGACCTAGGTTTGTAGAAATCAGCCCATTTAATATTTTAGTTAATTTTAGTTTAATAAATTTTTCTATTATTTTTCTTTTTCCACTTAATTTTTTTAGGGCACAATTTCAGGTTAATCTTATTCCCCACGTCACTGCTATATTTTCTTTCACATTTTTCCCTAGTCGATTTTGTTCTTTTCTAACTTAGTTTCTGTTTCATCTTCTTCACCCTTCTCTGTTTAAAGGTCTCACCTTTTTCATTTTATAGTTAATATTTTCTCTCAAATGGCTCGCCAAGCACCACCTTCTTCCACCTCTGTGCATCCATGAACATTCTTTAGCAAAATTGCAAAAGAAAAATGTAACACCTTTAACCCGTATCCGTTGCTGAATTTGGGGTTACGAAGCATTACCGAAAAAGACACATCTTTCATAAATTTACACATTCTCTTAAGTTACATTCGAGTGCTTGTATACATACGTGCAACATATGATTATTCTCTTAAGTTACATAAAATATAAGTCACTTTAATTACACAAGTCATATGTTGAAATTCGACTAAATCCATATTAAACATACGTCACACTTACAAGTCAATGCACATGTCTTGAGACTCAAGTCATAATTATTTAATCAATACATTAATCAAATCATGTACTCAAAACTTAAATAGCATTTGAACACTTATAGAAATAAAACAAGATACCAAATGTCGTAAATTATTTATGCACGTTTTAGGCCAACAATTTAAAGTTACTAAGCCTTGTGACTGTAATATAATTTGAACATACAAGTTCACAAGTAATTGCATTTGTTTTTTTTTTATTAAATAAGAGTCATTCAAGCATACATCATATATGCACAAGACATACACCTATGTTATATTTTGGTTTACAAAGTGTCTTAAGGAACTACTCCAACTTAAGCACTTTTAGTTTGACTAATAATGACTGTATCTAAGTACCTTTATTGAATCCATACATTGCTATAGCAATAGCTAAATATCAAGTTAAATTATTATAAGCATAACCGAATACATTTTAAAACATATTTTATATCCTATTTTCTTTGCAATTGCCGAACCACAAAGTAACCTAAACTAATAAATCCAAATAACATATCCAACTTGTAACTATTTGGTCAAAACATTATATAGCTATCCTTACCAAAATTAAGCATTTAAAATTCACTCAAATACATGCATATTTAACTTAATTGTTTCACTTCGGTACTGAGCCAAAATTAGTATACCATTTCCCAAGTACTAAACATAGCTTATAGCACATGTACTAACATCGACCTTAACCACTCCGAAGCATAGCCAAGTATTTTATAAATTCCATTCATATAATAACACTAAGAAATTATAGGAACCCTGTTTTCTCACATATACATATTTTTTTTACCTATACATAACCTATAACCAAATCAACTATATGCACAACCCAATGATCAACTACTTCAACGTACAATATAGATATCACAAAAACTATCCATCCCAAATTTATAACATAATAATCAAAATGGACTTAAGCCACAACCAAACAAAGTCATATTTAAGTAAGGAAATTTAAGCCATTTTCGCATGGCTCATTTACATAACTTCCAACCTATCCAAAACATACGCTAGCCTATACATGCCATAGTTCCAAAACACAATTTATAAAATACCGAAGACAGTCGATAGCGTGATATGCTCCTCTGATGATTCTCTGATTCGTAACTTGAATAAAAAATCTATAAAAACGAGTAAATATGGAAACACAGAGTAAGCTATCATAACTTACTAAGTCATAAGCAAATAAACAACTCAATAAAATTATCAGCTTAATTAAACTAATCAAACTGTATTATCATAACACATTTAGATCCCAAAACTTATAAGCTCATATTTTAAATACATATTCATATATGTATACATATTCATTTATTAACGTCACCTTGGCTGAATACTCATATAGCCAAATTAACCTATTATCATTTAACTTTCAAAGTCAAACAGTCCATATAAATTTACTTCACATACGCGCAATTACATAAGCTCACATATCACAAAATAATTACATGTACATATATTAGATAAATGGCCGATTATTCAATAATCACATATGTGCATAATTGAAACTTATTCCATAACATTCACAAGGCCAAATACCCACATGAAAAAAATTAACCAATGTCATTCAACTTTCAAAGCTAATAAGTCAATATATAACCATTTATACATATGTTCATATAAATAAGCTTGAGAATCATAATAAAACGTGAAGTACATATACTTTTTATTTATCCGAATACAATATGCATAATCATATTTACATATATCTAAATATCAAAGGCCGAATGTTCTTACCAAGTTCACATGAAATCCTTATTTGTATCACACATAGTTTTAAACAAGTTTCAAGTCACAAACTTACCTTGTTTTAAGTAGACAACCAACTAATTCAATTCCTTACAACAAAATCAAATCATGTTTTCAATTTTCATGTACATTTCCACGATCGTAAAATAAATTTATCAAGCATATACTATACATCAAATCCACATTTAACAGAATACATTAATTTTCGCTCATATACGTATAATCGTGAACCAAAATATAATATCACATGCATACACATCACATATGGTCGAATATACTTCACCAATGTACATATATTCACATTAGCAACTTATATAATTTGTATCACATATCCAATGACCAATTTACCTTATTTTCAAATAGGAAATCAACTAGCTCATACCTGTTCATTAAGCTCGTCTTACAAGTTTGATCACAACTTATCTTTTCCCGATGAATCATTCGGAATCGGATAGGACACTCGGATAATCACATATATCGTACAATGCCAGTGTCCCAAACGTGGTCTTATATGTACCCACAAATTGATGCCACTGTCCCAGACAGGGTCTTACTCACACACATATATCGGAGTCACATATTGATGCCAAGGTGTAACACCCCGAATTTGGGCCTAGAAGTATTGAGCCTTGAGTGTGGGTCCGTAAGGAGGTTATATATAGGTATTTAATTGTGCAATGAAATGACACAATTAAATGTCTGCTTTGGTGGTTAATGGCTCTAAGAACTGTTGGAGAAATCTTGGGTTCAAACCTGGGCTTTAGCAAAAATTTTGGTATTAAGTGAAAAAAAACCTGGATGCTTGGATGAGGGCCTTTTAAATTATTATGTTAAATAAATGACACAAGGAAGCATGTAGTCTAGTGGTTGTGCCGTCATTAAGGTTGCAAGGGAGCCTGGGTTCAAGTCTTGGCTCTTACAATTCATTTTGGTTTTTCTCTTAAGTGAATCTTGACGCTGGCACATATGCCTTAAAGTTAATTATGGACATTTTTAACACAGAAAAAGCCTGTGGTGGAGTGGCAAGGTGGCATGTTGCGCAACTGTGAGGTCTAAGGTTCAAGTCTTGGGATGTGCAATGGAGTATTTATTTTGCTATTTAAGCGGCGTAGGAGGTGGAGTTGGACTGAAACTCTGTGGTTGAAGTGATCATAAGAATGAGGAATTTTCCTATTGGTTAGGAGTAATCCCACATCGGGAAGCTAACATAAGAATGGATGCGAGCTGGCTTTAAATAGAGAGAAGCACGAAGAGAGTAAAGGTACCTTTCTTGGCTGATCCCTTTCGCTTTGTGGCGTACTCGTTTGGGTTGGGCATCGGCTAAGAGTGCTTGGAGCGCGGATTAACTCCAGTCTCCTATCAGGGGTGTATTTTCTCGCTACTCTAGCTGTAGGATGGCTAATTCTAGCTGCGATGGGCCGAAAGGGGTCATGTGGGCCCAATGGGCCTACGAGCCCAATTGGATAAGTTTTTTGATTGTGTAGTAAATATTGGACTAGGCTAGGTGAGTCTCATATTTGTGGCTAGATTTGGGCTAAAAGGGCCACATGAGCGTGTGGCCCATTTGGACCGAGAATAGGCTTTAGGCCCATTCGTATTGTTATCCCTGTTTAGAATATTTAGTTTTCCAAATTACTAAAATGCCTTCAATTTGTAAAATTACCAAAGTACCCTCGATTTACAGAATTACCGTTTTACCTCAATTTACAGAATTACCGTTTTACCCTCAATTTATAGAATTATCGAAATACCCTTAGTTTGCAAAATTTCCAAAATACCCTCGATCAATAAAATTACCAAAATACCCCTAGTTTGTAAAATTACTAAAATACCCCTGGTTTGTAAAATTACCAAAATACCCCTAGTTTGTAAAATTACCAAAATACCCCTGGCTTGTAAAATTACCAAAATACCCCTGATTCGTGAAATTATCAAAATACTCTCAATTTGTAAAATATCGAAATACCCTTGTAGGGTAGAATTATCGAAATGCCCCTGTAGGATAGAATTACCGAAATACCCCTGTAAGGTAGAATTACTGAAATACCCCTGTAGGGTAGAATCACCAAAATACCCCTGTAGGGTAGAATTACCGAGATACCCTTGTGGGGTAAAATTACCATTTTACCCCTAGGGTGTTAAATGACTGTTTTGCCCTTGTGGGCAAGTGACTGACTTGGACTGTGTGGTTGACGGGTTTAATTGTGAATATATGTTGGTGATATGAATGACTTGACTGTGATTGTTTGATTCAAATATGGGCATGACATTCTGCATACATGACATGTTGCATGTGTTGGGTTTTATAAATGGAGGAAGTGCTAAAAGGGTTATGCCCCAGTTTACCGAAAAGGGCTTTGCCCCAGTTTATCAAAAAGGGATTTGCCCCAGTTATTAAAAGAGGCTAGGCCTCCAGTTATATGATAAAGCAGCTATGCTGCTAGTGGAGAGTTTGGTTGGGTGGGTTGAGTTATTCCCCACATGGAGAGCTTGGTTGGTACGGGTGGAGAGTAGCGGATGGTGGGTTGAGTAGTCTCCCCAAATGGGCTTGCATACATTCATTGGTATTTCATGTGATATTGTAATGGGCCTATGGGCTATATCGTTTACATTAAAGGCTTTGGCCCAGTGATTTGATTTATGAAAAGGCTCCGGCCCAGTAACCGTTAAACGAAAGGCTTCGGCCCAGTAAATGTTGAGACTGAATAGGGCTTTGGCCCAGATTGTACTGGTACCGTGTTATTCATAGTTTGTTTATTATTGGGATTACACACTGAGTTTTCGTAAACTCACCCTGTTTTTAACTGTGCAGGTAATCCCTAAGCTTAGATGGTTTAGAGCTGCGAGGGACTCGGAGATGGCCACACTACTGTTTCTATTTCTTTTAATTGCAATTAGATTTCGTTTTGGGTTTTTAAATTATGTAATAAGGCCGTAGGTGGGTTTTAAGTTTTAATTTGGATTGTGATTTCTTATACTAAACTGCTAGTCTAGGAAAACTCGAGATTTCAAAATGGCATGATTTTTTTAAGGAACACGAGCTTCCAACAACAAAGTTTTCAAAATGCTCCCGCGATTTTAAATGAGGTAATATACCAAAGGCAAACAAATTGGTAAACATTTTGATGAGAACTTTAGTTTAATAATAATAAAGGAATTTAGATTCAGTAATGGATTTTCACCGGAAAGATCAAATTTGAAAAATGGTTTGATGTGACGCACCAGATTCGACCATAACGTTTAGACCGAGTTTGGGGCGTTACATTTAATGGTATCAGAGCCAGGTTACAAAAATCGACTGTGGTATGGGTAGCAGAAAATTATTGTTATTTTTTTCTTTTTCTGAAATTGGGGTTTTTCTAAAATTTTTTTTGAAATTTATCAACAAAACTTGACTTGTTTCCGAAAAGATGTTATTGGAAGTGTGGCACATTGAGTCTCCGGCACCAAATCTGTGAGTTCTCTAACTCTATTTACTGTTATAGATTGAAGTGCTATATTGAGAAACTACTATAGATAGTAGCACTATACTGAAACTCTCTAGTCAGAGTAAACTGTAACGCTTGAATTTAGATTTAGTATTTATTTGGTGTGTGTTCTGGAAATATAGAAATTGTTTGCCTGTGAAATCTATCCGCTCCGATGGATAAATGTTTTGGGTGTATATTAGTATTATTAGTATCAGAGTGCACACGTGGAGGTGTGGTGGTGTAGTCTGAGAGTGGGAAATTTCGAGGATGAAATTTCTTTGAGGGGTAGAATTGTAACACCCCGAATTTGGGCCTAGAAGTATTGAGCCTTGAGTGTGGGTCCGTAAGGAGGTTATATATAGGTATTTAATTGTGCAATGAAATGACACAATTAAATGTCTGCTTTGGTGGTTAATGGCTCTAAGAACTGTTGGAGAAATCTTGGGTTCAAACCTGGGCTTTAGCAAAAATTTTGGTGTTAAGTGAAAAAAAACCTGGATGCTTGGATGAGGGCCTTTTAAATTATTTTGTTAAATAAATGACACAAGGAAGCATGTAGTCTAGTGGTTGTGGCGTCATTAAGGTTGCAAGGGAGCCTGGGTTCAAGTCTTGGCTCTTACAATTCATTTTAGTTTTTCTCTTAAGTGAATCTTGACGCTGGCACATATGTCTTAAAGTTAATTATGGACGTTTTTAACACAGAAAGAGCCTGTGGTGGAGTGGCAAGGTGGCGTGTTGTGCACCTGTGTGGTCTAAGGTTCAAGTCTTGGGATGCGCAATGGAGTATTTATTTTGCTATTTGAGCGGCGTAGGGGGTGGAGTTGGACTGAAACTCTGTGGTTGAAGTGATCATAAGAATGAGGAATTTTCCCATTGGTTGGGAGTAATCCCACATCGGGAAGCTAACATAAGAATGGATGCGAAGCTGGCTTTAAATAGAGAGAAGCATGAGGAGAGTAAAGGTACCTTTCTTGGCTGATCCCTTTCGCTTTATGGCATTTTTGTTTGGGTTGGGCGTCGGCTAAGAGTGCTTGGAGCGCGGATTAACTCCAGTCTCCTATCAGGTGTGTATTTTCTCGCTACTCTAGCTGTAGGATGGCTATTTCGAGCCGCGATGGACCGAAAGGGGTCATGTGGGCCCAATAGGCCTACAGGCCCAACTGGATAAGTTTTTTGATTTTGTAGTAAATATTGAACTGGACTAGGTGAATCTCATATTTGTGGCTAGATTTGGGCTAAAAGGGCCACACGAGTGTGTGGCCCATTTGGGCCAAGAATAGGCTTTAGGCCCATTCGTATTGTTATCCCTGTTTAGAATACTTTAGTTTACCAAATTACTAAAATGCCCTCAATTTGTAAAATTACCAAAGTACCCTCGATTTATAGAATTACCGTTTTACCCTCGATTTATAGAATTATCGAAATACCCTTAGCTTGCAAAATTTCCAAAATACCCTCGATCAGTAAAATTACCAAAATACCCCTAGTTTGTAAAATTACTAAAATAACTCTAGTTTGTAAAATTACTAAAATACCCCTAGTTTGGAAAATTACCAAAATACCCCTGGCTTGTAAAATTACCAAAATACCCCTGATTCTCAAACATTGTAATTCGGTCGAGACGAATTCATAAACATAGCTGTCAAGCTTGTACACATTCGGCTAATTTATACATATATATACTTATTCCATTTCAGCATATATAATTCACATATAATTAAAATATACAACGTCTATTTGTTTATAAACTTACCTCAGACAATGTAAAACGGAACAGAACAGCAAGTCGACAACTTTCGTTCTCCCCCGATCTAAATCTGATTTCTTTGATTCATGATCTAAACATATTCAAATTAAGTTTATTCAAACATATTTTCATTCAATTTAGTCTAAAAACACATAAATGGGAAAATTACCATTTTACCCCTGACATTTACACTTTTTACAATTTAGTCCCTATTACACAAAACACAAAATATACAAAATTTCAATATACCCATGTTGGGCCGAACTTTACCCATACCCATACAAGTCCATATATTTTATCAATTTCATATTTTAGTCCCTCAAATTTTTATTTTTGCAATTAAGCCCTAATTACTCAAAACCATCAAAACTTCCACTACAAAATATGTTAACCCAACATCTATCTTTCATATTTCACAATCAAACCATAAAAATCACAAGCTTCCATCAATTGCATAACTCAAAATATTCATCAAAATTTAAAATTTAAGCATGGGTTTTGAAGTACTCGAAGCAACGATCTCAAAAACGTAAAAATTATCGAAAACAGACAAAGAACGAACCTTGGATTTGAGCTTGGGAGTTGGCCGAACCTAAGCTTCCCTTATTTCTTTTTCTTTTCTTTTGTTTCTACATAGGTGAAATAAAACATATGCTCACTCATATTTTACTTTATAATATATTTTATATTATAAAACTTATAATTTTTAGTTTTCACATATGCCCTTACTGAAATAATAATAAAATCATATAACATATATATCCTTTACCATCGAAACAATAAGCTAATGCACATGATATGGCTTTCACGTTTATGCCTTATAATATATATTATACCTTAATATAAAATAATATTTAATTTACACACACACATATATATATCTTTAATAAAATATTATAAAACCATATGGTAATCAAATGGCTAATTACAACTTAAATACTTCAATTTAAAAAGTCACTAACAATTCAGCCCTTATACTATAAACCATCAAATTTTCTTTTTACGTGATTAAGTCTTTTTATTTAATCGGACACCCAAACAATAAAATTAAATCACGAAAATTTCACATATATGAATTCACACATAATAAACACAGAAAATAATTTTAAAATATTTTTTTGACTCGGATTAGTGGTCCCAAAAATCACCGTTCTGATTAGGGTCTAAATCAGGCTGTTACAACTCTCTCCCCCTTAGGTATTTTCATCCCGAAAATCTTATCGATATAGGTTCGAATAACGCTCTTCCATTATATCCTCTTGTTCCCACACCGTTTCCTCAACTCCATGTTTATGCCAAAATACTTAAACTAAGGGAATTTTCTTATTTCGCAATTCTTTTACCTTGCGAGTTAGGATAAGAATCGGTTCTTCCTCATGTGTCATATCAGACTTAATCTGTAACACCCCTTACCCGTATTTGACGCCGGAACAGGGTACGAGGTATTACCGGACTTAAGTACTTGTAATCATTTAAAACTAAGACATAAAATTTCATCAAATTTTAGACTTTTCAAACATATATAATTTGTCCCTTAAAAGGGCCTATGAGGCCCAAAACAATCATTGAAATTGGTTTGGAAATAAACCGAAATCTTTCAGACACTTAGTAATATTTTTTTTTACCAAAGCAGGGTCACACGTCCGTGTCTAGACCCCGTGTAAAAATTAGCTAGCTACTGACTTGCTCACACGGCTAGACCACACACCCGTGTGGTGGCCATGTTCTTCACACGGCTGAGACACACGGCCGTGTCTCAAGCCCATGTGTATCATATGCTATTTTCCAAGCCCTTTTTGTGTTCTTAACTTAGCCACACCAAGATATTTATCTATGCATACATAAAATAGGTTTACATAACATTAACCATTATGAGCCAAATCTTATGGCTATATACAATGAAGCAAAATGAGCCTATACATTTGGCTAAATCATGATATTACCTAATATCAATAACTTATTATCTATACATGCCACTTATTTGACAACAAATAAGAATTACCATTATTCTAATTTGATAAACTAATAGTGTGATGATACTTCCGACGATCTCCAACCCCGAGCCAACCTGACAACACTAAGAGAAATGGAAAAATGGTGGAAGCTTTAAAGCTTAGTAAGTTGGAATATTAATAATAATAATCAATTTAATTAACAATATTATCCCATTCCTCAATGAATATGCTCAAGAAAATAGAATCATTAATCACATGATTTCATCTTTTTACACAAGATCAGCTAAGGCTGTTTTCCAGAATCATAGTCACTAAATTATTTATATCTGGAGCTACGAAACTCCGAATTAAGTTCCGTTAATTTTCTATGAAACTAGACTTATTTTCCTTCCTTCCATAAAATTTCCAGAAATTTTGGTAAAGCCAAATGGTACAGTTTCTTCCTCAAAGCCACCCCTGATTCACTATCTGACAGTTCCGACCCTTCTGTACTAAAGTTCAATTATCTCATAGTACAAGACTCGAATAATGTTCTCGTCTATTTCTCTTGAAACTAGACTCATATGTATACTTATTAATTTTTTTATATAATTTTTGGTTGGGCCAATTAGTACATTTTATTAGTTAAAGTCTCCCCTATTTTAGGGTATGACCACTCTGACCCTTATGCACTACGAACTGAGTTTCTACCTGTACAGAATTCCAACGACCATGACGTTTATTTCCCCTAAAAATAGACTCAATAAGGAATCCATGAATGTAAGGTATGACTCTTAATAATGTTTTGAACATTTTTGGTGAATTTCTAAATTCAGAGCAGAGGATCTCGAATTCATTCAGACCCTGTTTCACAAGAATTCAAATATCACACAATATAGAATTCTTTTTCTTCCCTTGTTTCTTTCATGTGAAAATAGACTCATTAAGATTTAATCCCATATTTTATTCTGCCTCTAACTTATTTTCCACTATTTTTAGTGTATTCTCAAAGTTACACTCTGTAGTAACTCAAATCTGTCAAGGCTAAACTACTCATTCATATTTTCGATATACCCGTTGAACTATTTGGAATAAAAATTGGATACTCGGGAATCTCGCACACTAAGTGCCAATATCATGGCCGGAAGCCAAATCAATGTAACTTTAATGACATGCCCTTTGTATCCTAATTTATTCCTAAGGTTCGTCAGGAATTTCCAATGCCAAATTTTCATAAAATACTTCCGTACAATCATAATCATCAACAATTCAATTATACAGCATTAAATCTCAATTATAATAATGCTTATTAACAAGCTCATACATACATGTACATACCTGTACCGATCCATAACAAAATCATACTTACACGAAATGTCGCTGCACAATCGATGTCTTGCACGCTAAGTGCTATACCGGATGTTTCGCACACTAAGTGCCATCCTCGATACTTCACACACTAAGTGCCATTTCGGATGTCTTGCACACTAAGTGCCATCCTCAATACTTCGCACACTAAGTGCCGTTCGTTTGGTCGATAAATCATTAATCATTAAAATACTCATAAATATTTCATTTATATGATTCCAACGCATTAAATGCTCAATATAATAATACTTAATACGTACGAACTTACTTGTTTATAACCTTACCACATCCCAATCACTTAATGAACACATCATTCACATAACCAAGTTCCTGCACTTATTCCTCACAAAATTCACAAAGTAGTGCGTAGTAAGTCTCCTGTTGAACACTTCGGATCAATACTCGATACTTGGTGGTTTCAGCACATAGCTCCACCCATTATATAGTTCGGTCTCTTGTACACATGGTGAACACTTAGTACCACCCATGTGACCTAGCCAGTTTATCTCGTAGCTCTCTTGTCTACATGGTGTACAAATAGTATCACCCATGCGACCTAGCTACATTATAATGTCTCGTCGCTCTCTTGTACGCATGATGTGCACTCAGCACCATACATGTGACCTAGCTACATACCATTTGTATCATTCAATCTTTCCGAAGGTTCAACTGGGATTTCTCTCTCTTTTCCAACAATTTCACCAATCAAGTAATTATCAACAAACATATTTCCAATATTATTATAAAATATCATAATACAAGTAAAATTGATGTATTACTTACATATAAACTTACATCTCATTTAATATCAAGGCAATAACATTATTGCAGTATTATTATCATACCAACTTACCTCAAATGCTGAAACGGCTAACTTTTCTGACTTAGCACACAACTTTGTTCTTCCCTGATCTTAATCCAAAATTTCATGTTTTCTTGATCTAACATGTCAAATAACACTTATTTAACACATTTTATCAACACATTAACCAATTCAATTCATATATCAAAATTTGGAAAATTTACAATTATGCCCCCTAACTTTTCAAAAATTACACTTTTACCCCTAGGCTCGTAAAATAATTTTTTATTCAATTTCTATAAGTTTTAAGACATGCTGAACATTTTTCTCTTCTATGGAAACTCCAAATTTTCACTAATTCACACACTTATGACCAATTTATAACTTTTACAATTTAACCCCTTTTTGACATTTTTACCGAAATTCATTGAATAAAACTCATATTTAACACATCAAACATTCATTATCTACTATAAATCATCAAAACAAAACCATATCATGAATGGGTAATTTTTTAAACTCTAATTTCTCTTCAATCAATTGGTACAAATAGAAAATTTAAGCTTTGGGGATCTCAAAAATACGAAAATCATTAAAAACGGGACAAATATCGTACCTATATAAGCCATAGAAGCTTGGCCGAATGGAGCTCATCCATGGCTGCCATTTTCGGTTCTTTCCCAGGATTGAAGAAGAAAGAATGGAAAAAAAATGATAGCTTTTATCATTTTTGTCTTATTAGGTTATTTTAATTAATTTACAAAATTACCCTTTTTATTTCAACCAAATTTCAAAAATACCAAACAAATATCCATTCACTAACTTATTAAAGGAATAATTATCACATAAGGACTTTCAATTTAAAACTCATAACAATTAGGCACCTCATATATAAAGAACTCAACTTTTGCACCTTTTACAATTTAGTCCTTTTGACTAAATTTAGTGCCCAAACGTCAAAATTTTCGAACGAAATTTTTTACGAAATATTTTCACAAATTTATAGACTATAAAAATATAATAAAAATAAAATTTTTCTCGTCGGGTTTGTGGTCTCGAAACCACTGTTCCGACTAGACCCAATTTTGGGCTGTTACAACTCTCCCCCCTTTGGAGATTTTCGTCCTCGAAAATCTTACCGGAGTGAGGTTTAGTATCTTTCTCATAATTTCCAGCATCACTAACTAATTGTTTTCAAGACGATACTTCCAGAAACACTCGGTCATCAATTTGAATCCCAAGATAATTCAGTCAACTCTGATATTTCTCTAACTCTATTAATGTGAATTGATTCCACACTTAGGAACTTAATCAACATGATTCTCGTGAATTTCCGTTATAACCACCTCATCAGTAAGGGGGTGAGGTCGTACAGCCTTTAACTCGATTCTCACATATATCTATATGACATATTTTTCATTATCTACATATGTCATTATAATTATACTATCCACTTCAAACAATTTATTATTCATATCTGTCTTATACAAAATTCCCAATTATCTCATTTCAAAAAAATGCACTCACTCATACATTCTATGAATTTTGAATAACTTTACTAATCACATTTACTAATCAATTTAGTCAAGCATGCAACAGCATATGAAGGCTAAACAAATATGAATTAATATATCACTATATAAACTTCCATCTCACATATTATCACATATACATATATCACGAACTCTTATTCATACCTTTCCGAGTTTAACACATCATAGCTACACTTTATTCAAATACTTTAATATCGCTATCAAATGGTTAGATGTAGCTCGGTTGGAGAATACTTCATTTTAAACAAAATGGTCCTCGTTAGCGTCAAGAGACATCACACTATCACATATTTGCGGCATGTATAACTAGACTCTCACACTTGCTATGTTAGTCCGAGAATCGACTAAACCATAGCTCTGATACCACTAAATGTAACACCCCTTACCCGTATCTGACGTCAGAACAGGGTACGAGGTATTACCAGACTAAAGTACTTGTTATCATTTAAAACTAAGACATAAAATTTCATCAAATTTTAAACTTTTCAAACATATATAATTTGTCCCTTAAAAGGGCCTACGAAGCCCAAAACAATAATTGAAATTGGTTTGGAAATAAACTGAAATCTTTCAGACACTTAGTAATTTCTTTTTTACCAAAGCAGGGTCACACGTCCGTGTCTAGACCCCATGTAAAAATTAGCTAGCTACTGACTTGCTCACACGGTTAGACCACACACCCGTGTGGTGGCCGTGTTTTTCACACGGTTGAGACACACAGCCGTGTCTCAAGCCCATGTGTATCATATGCTATTTTCCAAGCCCTTTTTGTGTTCTTAACTTAGCCACACCAAGATATTTATCTATGCATACATAAAATAGGTTTACATAACTTTAACCATTATGAGCCAAATCTTATGGCTATATACAATGAAGCAAAATGAGCCTATACATTTGGCTAAATCATGATATTACCTAATATCAATAACTTATTATCTATACATGCCACTTATTTGACAATAAATAAGAATTACCATTATTCTAATTTGATAAACTAATAGTGTGATGATACTTCCGACGATCTCCAACCTCGAGCCAACCTAACAACACTAAGAGAAATGGGAAAATGGTGGAAGCTTAAAAGCTTAGTAAGTTGGAATATTAATAATAATAAGCAATTTAATTAACAATATTATCCCATTCCTCAATGAATATGCTCAAGAAAATAGAATCATTAATCCCATGATTTCATCTTTTTACACAAGATCAGCTAAGGTTGTTTTCCAGAATCATAGTCACTAAATTATTTATATCTGGAGCTACGAAACTCTGAATTAAGTTCCGTTAATTTTATATGAAACTAGACTTATTTTCCTTTCTTCCATAAAATTTCAAGAATTTTTGGTTAGGCCAAATAGTACAGTTTATTCCTCAAAGTTACCCCTGATTCACTATCTGACAGTTCCGACCCTTCTGTACTAAAGTTCAATTATCTCATAGTACAAGACTCGAATAATGTTCTCGTATATTTATCCTAAAACTAGACTCATATTTATACTTACTAATTTTTTTCTATAATTTTTGGTTGGGCCAATTAGTACATTTTATTAGTTAAAGTCTCCCCTATTTTAGGGTATGACCACTCTGACCCCTATGCACTACGAACTGAGTTTCTACTTGTACAGAATTCCAATGACCATGACGTTTCTTTCCCCTAAAAATAGAGTCAATAAGGAATCCATGAATGTAAGGTATGACTCTTAATAATGTTTTGAACATTTTTGGTGAATTTCTAAATTCAGAGCAAAGGATCTCGAATTCATTCAGACCCTGTTTCACAAGAATTCAAATATCACACAATATAGAATTCTTTTTCTTCCCTTGTTTCTTTCATGTGAAAATAGACTCATTAAGATTTAATCCCATATTTTATTCTGCCTCTAACTCATTTTCCACTATTTTTAGTGTATTTTCAAAGTTACAGTACTGCAGTAACTCAAATCTGTCAAGGCTAAACTACTCATTCATATTTTCGATATACCCGTTGAACTATTTGGAATAAAAATTGGATACTCGGGAATATTGCACACTAAGTGCCAATATCATGGCCGGAAGCCAAATCAATGTAACTTTAATGACATGCCCTTTGTATCCTAATTTATTCCTAAGGTTCATCAGGAATTTCCAATGCCAAATTTTCATAAAATACTTCCGTAGAATCATAATCATCAACAATGCAATTATACAGCATTAAATCTCAATTATAATAATGCTTATTAACAAGCTCATACATACATGTACATACCTGTACCGATCCATAACAAAATCATACTTACACGAAATGTCGCTGCACAATCGATGTCTTGCACGCTAAGTGCTATACCGGATGTTTCGCACACTAAGTGCCATCCTCGATACTTCGCACACTAAGTGCCATTTCGGATGTCTTGCACACTAAGTGCCATCCTCAATACTTCGCACACTAAGTGCCGTTCGTTTGGTCGATAAATCATTAATCATTAAAATACTCATAAATATTTCATTTATATGATTCCAACGCATTAAATGCTCAATATAATAATACTTAATACGTACGAACTTACTTGTTTATAACCTTACCACATCCCAATCACTTAATGAACACATCATTCACATAACCAAGTTCCTGCACTTATTCCTCACAAAATTCACAAAGTAGTGCATAGTAAGTCTCCTGTTGAACACTTCAGATCAATACTCGATACTTGGTGGTTTCAGCACATAGCTCCACCCATTATATAGTTCGGTCTCTTGTACACATGGTGAACACTTAGTACCACCCATGTGACCTAGCCAGTTTATCTCGTAGCTCTCTTGTCTACATGGTGTACAAATAGTATCACCCATGCGACCTAGCTACATTATAATGTCTCGTCGCTCTCTTGTACGCATGATGTGCACTCAGCACCATACATGTGACCTAGCTACATACCATTTGTATCATTCAATCTTTCCGAAGGTTCAACCGGGATTTCTCTTTCTTTTCCAACAATTTCACCAATCAAGTAATTATCAACAAACATATTTCCAATATTATTATAAAATATCATAATACAAGTAAAATTGATGTATTACTTACATATAAACTTACATCTCATTTAATATCAAGGCAATAACATTATTGCAGTATTATTATCATACCAACTTACCTCAAATGCTGAAACGGCTAACTTTTCTAACTTAGCACACAACTTTGTTCTTCCTTGATCTTAATCCAAAATTTCATGTTTTCTTGATCTAACATGTCAAATAACACTTATTTAACACATTTTATCAACACACTAACCAATTCAATTCATATATCAAAATTTGGAAAATTTACAATTATGCCCCTTAACTTTTCAAAAATTACACTTTTACCCCTAGGCTCGTAAAATAATTTTTTATTCAATTTCTATAAGTTTTAAGACATGCTGAACATTTTTCTCTTCTATGGAAACTCCAAATTTTCACTAATTCACACACTTATGACCAATTTATAACTTTTACAAGTTAACCCCTTTTTGACATTTTTACCGAAATTCATTGAATAAAACTCATATTTAACACATCAAACATTCATTATCTAATATAAATCATCAAAACACAACCATATCATGAATGGGTAATTTTTTAAACTCTAATTTCTCTTCAATTAATTGGTAGAAATAGAAAATTTAAGTTTCGGGGATCTCAAAAATACGAAAATCATTAAAAACGGGACAAAAACCGTACCTATATAAGCCATAGAAGCTTGGCTGAATGGAGCTCATCCATATCTGCCATTTTCGGTTCTTTCCCACGGTTGAAGAAGAAAGAATGGAAAAAAAATGATAGCTTTTATCATTTTTGTCTTATTAGGTTATTTTAATTAATTTATAAAATTACCCTTTTTATTTCAACCAAATTTCAAAAAAGACCAAACAAATATCCATTCACTAACTTATTAAAGGAATAATTATCACATAAGGACTTTCAATTTAAAACTCATAACAATTAGGCACCTCATATATAAAGAACTCAACTTTTGCACTTTTTACAATTTAGTCCTTTTAACTAAATTGAGTGCCAAAATGTCAAAATTTTCGAACGAAATTTTTTACAAAATATTTTCACAAATTTATAGACTATAAAAATATAATAAAAATAAAATTTTTCTCGTCGGGTTTGTGGTCCCGAAACCACTGTTCCGACTAGACCCAATTTTGGGCTGTTACATAATCTCAATCTCAGGCAGACTCATTACATGTGAGGGATCAACTGATATTTATGAAGCATTGAAACATGGAACACATTGTGGATCTTTTCTAACTCAGCTGGCAGCCTTATAAGCTCTACAATCTCGTATGGTCCAATAAACCTCAGACTCTATCGGAACAATATGAGTCGCTTTAGTCAATCTATCCACAATAACCCAAAGTGCATCTTTCTTGCTCGATGTCAATAGAAATTCGAATACAAACCCATCATGTCTCTATCTCATTTTCAAATAGGTATTACAATCGGCTGAAGCAATTGAATAGGTACATGATCTTGGTTTTTACTTGCTGACAAACTAAACATTTCAAAACAAAGCCGGAGATGTCTTGTTTCATACCATACCACTAATAAAACTATTTCAGATCATTGTATGTCTTCGTACTACTCAGATGAACAGATAACCAACTGTTATGAGTTTCATTCAAAATCATTTGAATCAACTCTAAATTCCTTCGAACACATATTCAATTCTGAACCTCAAACAATCTTCAGCATCAATCTAGAACTCTGAGTCAATATTTAAATCACATTACCTTGTCTTACTAACAATCCATTATCTACTTTTTGAGTCTCACAAAACTGTTGGATATATAACAGTCTTACTTTTAACTCGGCTATAATCAAACCATCAAATATATCACTTATCTCTCACTCTTCTTCTTTTTTTTTGACTTAAGCTGAACCAGAGTAGATGTTTTGATTAATAATATTTTCGCATAATAAGGGATACTTCATCAATCAAACTAACTTTAATTTTACCCAAACATTTCTCAGATAAAATTGTTCCGGTAAACATAGTTCTGTATCAAATCCTCAGGAATACACATTCTCCTTCCAAACTACTGCTCAGATCACACATATACATTCAAAATTTATTACCAGTCCGGTGAATAGATTCAAACACATATAATCCAATCTTCTTTTAAATCAAACAATTCAGGTCAGACTAAAACACTGGATCAATCTTTTCGAAGAAATTATTTCCTTCCGTTTAAGAAATAACTAAAATATACCATTATACAGAAGTCACAATCATCCAATAAAAATCGTAATATCATAATAAAACTAGTGTCGTACCAAAATAATAGATAACATTCCAATTGTTAACGAAGTATTAGAACCCAGAAGAAAACCATATATGATTTGGACAGCAACTAGTGCAGAAACACAACTTTTATAACTCTAATAACAATGCTACAGTACTTCTCAAATTTTCAAAATAGAAATTATAATTATAACAGAAATAGCCATTTCGGTCAGAAAGAAGTCTCTTACAGAAAATCACATAGGGTTATAAGAAAACCGGAATAGCAAAATTTTAATGTCTGAAGCTACCCAGATTACCAAGAAATTACAACCCATAAAGAATTATATCAGTTCCGATGATATCTCAGAAAATGTCCAAAAAGAACAATATCACCCATAAATATCAAAATCCACAGTAACAGGAGCAATATAGTCCTTGCATATTTTTAACATAACCATATTTAGTAGAAATAGAATATTAACATTGTATAGATTTTATCGTTGATTTTAATATCCACATAATAGAATAGATATCAGAGAAAGATAGAACAATGTCGAACATAACCCAAACAGATCAACGATGCTTCCGTCTATAAGTATGTTTAGTTAATATTCCCATATTATAAGAATTCATTATGAGATCAAACAATCACTAGTACTCCTGAGAATAAATGTACACATGGAATACTCAAAAGAGATCATAATAACTGCCCGATTATAACCACCACACTCAGCCATCACTACAATTCAACATTATTTTAACTATATAATTCTGCCATCAGAAATTTTCATACTATCCCTTCACTAACAGAAGTCAGTTCAGAAAGGCTTTTAACTAATATTTTCTTTAGATATCATACCTAAACAAGTCATTTGATCGGAGATAGCTTCTTCCTTAACAATAACGCCACATTATCTGAATAATCTTCAGAACTATCCGATGTCTCTTTTAATACTGTCTTCATTTGCTGATTCATTCACCTTTTTTTTTTACTATAATATGGATCTTCCAAACATAGACTTCTGTAACTTCACCCTCGTGGGCTTATTCAACCCTAATCTTACAGGTTTCACAGTAACATTTCACTAATAGGGGGTGAGGGTAACAAAGCCTTAAATTTAACTTACACATAAATACACATAACACACTTTCACAAATGGTCAATTCATTAATAATTTCACATTATTTGAACATTTAATAAACATTTATTTTTAATCACTTTTGTTCTCAGTACTTAATTTATACCAACTCAAATCATTAATTCATAATCAAAACATTTCAGATGGCAATCATAACTCAAATATCATAATCTACTTGCTCGTATAATTATAACACTTATTAATATCAATATATATCATACTCTTTGATCCATACTGTAACGCCCTCACGCCCGAGACCGTCGCCAGAGTCGAGCTTGAGGTGTTACTAAACTTAATTCATTAATTTAGCAGCTCAAACAATTTATTTTTAAAATTTCCAGACAAGCTAACCATCTACGTTATTGTCATTTAAGAATTCATATCTCGAGTTCTAAAACTCAAAATCCAATTCCGTAAATTTTTCCTGAAACTAGACTCATATATCTATCTAGTAATTTTTTTCTAGAATTTTTGGTCGGGCCAACTACTACAGTTTATTAGTTAAATTCTCTCCTGTTTTAGGGTTTGACTTCTTTGACCTCTGTGTATTACAAATCAGATTTCTCTCTGTACAGAATTTCAATGACTATGCCATTTGTTTCTATTAAAACTAAACTCAATAAGGAATCTGTACATATAAAGAATTACTTCTAATTATTTTTTTACAATGTATGGTGAATTCTTAAATTCAGAACAGGGGATCCAGAAATCACTCTGGCCCTATTTCACAAAAATTAAAATATCTCATAAAATATAATTCATATACTTGTTTCGTTCAATCCATATGAAAATAGACTCATTAAGCTTCGATTCCTTAACTTATTCATCATTTAAGTAAATTTTTACTATTTTTAGTGATTTTTCAAATTCACATCATTGCTACAGTAATATTCTATTTTATAACAAATTTCACTTTACTATAGATTTCCATGGACTAAATAGCATTTTAAACATACATGGCATTAAATATGATTTAGATTGGCCATTCCAATGGCTAAATCATTCAAAAACCCTTTTCTTACCAAACTATAACCATGTCATAAAATCATTTACACAAAGTGAGTATTTTGCCATACATGCCACATTCAAAATACACAAGCCATTTTACCAATTTAGGCCTTCGGATAGTGTGAATGAGTCTTCGACCTATCCCGATTCTCAAGCCGGCTTGTCAACAACTACAATGAATGAAAAGAATGGGGTAAGCATAATGCTTAGTAAGTTCACATGAAAATAGCAAGTAACATAATCATGCAATTCCACATAAAACATCATTTGCATAAACAATATCAAGACATTCGTGTTTCGTTTGCATTTAATATCTTTCTACGATTTCATCATACCAAGTTCTCAACCCGAGGATTTAAGCACATACCTGTCAAATTTTCTCATTCACCACACTTACCAATATATCACCTTCATTTTAGGCATTCTTCTCATTCACTTAAGATTCACCCGTTGAACACATCGGAATATAATTCGAATACGCGGATTTCATGAACGTAAGTGCCATACCCGTAGCTAGACAAACTCAATAGGCTGCGGAAATTATGTAGCCAAGCTACCATGTAACCCGGCCATAAGTGAACTCGGACTCAACTCAACGAGCTCAGGCGTTCGCATCCATAATTGAACTCGGACTCAACTCAACGAGTTTGGATGCCTAGTTACATCTCACGAACTCGGACTCAACTCAACGAGTTCGGAACTCAAGTATCCTAGTGACATGTCACGTGTATTCTAATCTATTCCTAAGGTTCAAACGGGCTTTTTCTTCGATCTCACATCTTTACTGTCTTCTAAGGAATATCGGAACCGATACTCGGTGATAGTTCATACTCATCAAGTAATTCACATAATTACATATTATTCAACAATAACCACAAAACATAACAATTCATGATAATAATAAGCACCATATCATATAAACAACATTAAATTGCTCAAAATGACAATTATGTTACTACATTTACACATGAACTTACCTCAATACAAAATATTAGCAATTGAGCCTATACTTCGTAAACTTTGTTTTTCCCTTGATCGCGACTTGAATCTCGTTTCTCTTGATCTATAATGCCAAATTAATCTTATTTAATACATACATTCATCAAAACAGCCTTTAATACAAACTTTTTGCAAAATTACATTTTTGCCCCTAAACTTTTGCATAATTACACTTTTGCCCCTAGGCTCGGGAATTAAACTTCATCCCTTATTCTTATGTTTTATGACATGATGATCATTTTTCCCTTGTATGTCAACATCAAATTCACACTCTAACATGTACTTATGACTATTAGGTATTTTTACCGATTAAGCCCTTTTACTCGTTTTCGCTTAAAACCGAGTAGTACAAGTTTTCTAACATAATTTAAAACCTCATATTCTATCAAAAAACACCAAAATACACAAATTTCACCTATGGGTATTTTTCCAAATATGAACCCTAGGTTGAATTATTGCTAGCATAAGTTAATTCGAGCTACCGGGATTTCAAAAACATAAAAATCATTAAAAACGGGGCTTGGAATCACTTACTATGGAGCTTGGAAGCTTGAAACAAACCCTAGCTATGGATAACCCTTGAAATTTCGGCCTAATGAAGAAGATGGACAAAAATTGGCTTTTAATTTTGTTTTTAATTCATTTTAATATCTAAATGACCAAAATGCCCTTCCTACTAAACTTTCAAAAAAATTCCATCCATGTCCAATTTTTGTCCATAGACTTAGAAATTGGTTAAATTTCTATTTAAGACCTCCTCATTAATATTCCAAAGCAATTTCATACAAAAAATCCTATAATGCAAATTTTGAAAATTATTCGATTTAGTCCCTAATTTCAATTTAAGCACTTGAGGCATAGGATTTCATCACGAAATTTTCACACAATCATACAATCATATCATAAACATAAAAATAATTATAAAATAATTATTTGTATATCAGATTTGTGGTCACGAAACCACTATTCCAATTAGGCCCTAATTTGGGATATTACACATACCTTTAGGAGTTTCAACTCATCACCAACACATTTTCATTCAAACATTTGAGTACACGTTCCGTACTATCAAAATTAGCTCGGTTGAAAACTTATCTGCCTCATTAAAATAATTTTTTTCAGAGTCAGAAGATATCACACTATCGCAGGATAAATATGGCATGTATAGCTAGACTCACATATGCTATGGTAGTCCTAGAACCGACTAAACTATAGCTCTGATACCAATAAAATGTAACACCTTTAACCCATATCCGTTGCCAAATTTAGGGTTACGAAGCATTACCGAAAAAGACACATCTTTCATAAATTTACACATTCTCTTAAGTTACATTCGAGTGCTTGTATACATACGTGCAACATATGATTATTTAAAACTTAACATAAAATATAAGTCACTTTAATTACACGAGTCATATGTTGAAATTTGACTAAATCCATATTAAACATACGTCACACTTACAAGTCAATGCACATGTCTTGAGACTCAAGTCATAATTATTTAATCAATACATTAATCAAATCATGTACTCAAAACTTAAATAGCATTCGAACACTTACAGAAATAAAACAAATTACCAAATGTTGTAAATTATTTATGCACGTTTTAGGCCAGCAATTTAAAGTTACTAAGCCTTGTGACTGTAATATAATTTGAACAAACAAATTCACAAGTAATTGCATTTGTTTTTTTTTTTATCAAATAAGAGTCATTCAAGCATACATCATATATGCACAAGACATACGCCTATGTTATATTTTGGTTTATAAAGTGTCTTAAGGAACTACTCCAAATTATGCACTTTTAGTTTGACTAATAATGACTGTATCTAAGTACCTTTACTGAATCCATACATTGCTATAGCAATAGCTAAATATCAAGTTAAATTATTATAAGCATAACCGAATACATTTTAAAACATATTTTATATCCTATTTTCTTTGTAATTGCCGAACCACAAAGTAACCTAAACTAATAAATCCAAATAACATATCCAACTTGGAACTATTTGGTCAAAACATTATATAGCTATCCTTACCAAAATTAAGCATTTAAAATTCACTCAAATACATGCGTATTTAACTTAATTGTTTCACTTCGGTACTGAGCCAAAATTAGTATACCATTTCCCAAGTACTAAACATAGCTTATAGCACATGTACTGACATCGACCTTAACCACTCCGAAGCATAGCAGAGTATTTTATAAATTCCATTCATATAATAACACTAAGCAATTATAGGAACCCCGTTTTCTCACATATACATATTTTTTTTACCTATACATAACTTATAACCAAATCAACTATATGCACAACCCAATGATCAACTACTTCAACGTACAATATAGATATCACAAAAACTATCCATCCCAAATTCATAACATAATAATCAAAATGGACTTAAGCCATAACCAAACAAAGTCATATTTAAGTAAGGAAATTTAAGCCATTTTGCATGGCTCATTTACATAACTTCCAACCTATCCAAAACATACGCTAGCCTATACATGCCATAGTTCCAAAACGTAATTTATAAAATACCGAAGATAGTCGATAGCGTGATAAGCTCCTCTGACGATTCCCGGATCCGTAACTTGAATTCAAATCTATAAAACCGAGTAAATATGGAAACATAGAGTAAGCTATCATAACTTAGTAAGTCATAAGCAAATAAACAACTTAATAAAATTATCGGCTTAATTAAACTAATCAAATTGTATTATCATAACACATTTAGATCCCAACACTTATAAGCTCATATTTTAAATACATATTCATATATGTATACATATTCATTTATTAATGTCACCTTGGCTGAATACTCATATAGCCAAATTAACCTATTATCATTTAACTTTCAAAGTCAAATAGGCCATATAAATTTAGTTCACATACGCGCAATTACATAAGCTCACATATCACAAAATAATTTCATGTACATATATTAGATAAATGGCCGATTATTCAATAATCACATATGTACATAATTGAAACTTATTCCATAACATTCACAAGGCCAAATACCTACATGAAAAAAATTAACCAATGTCATTCAACTTTCAAAGCTAATAAGTCAATATATAACCATTTATACATATGTTCATATAAATAAGCTTGAGAATCATAATAAAACATGAAGTACATATACTATTTATTTATCCGAATAGAATATGCATAATCATATTTACATATATCTAAATATCAAAGGCCGAATGTTCTTACCAAGTTCACATGAAATCCTTATTTGTATCTCACATAGTTTTAAACAAGTTTCAAGTCACATACTTACCTTGTTTTAAGTACACAACCAACTAATTCATTTCGTTACAACAAAATCAAATCATGTTTTTAATTTTCATGTACATTTCCACGATCGTAAAATACATTTATCAAGCACATACTATATATCAAATCCACATTTAACAAAATACATATATTTTTGCTCATATACATATAATCATGAATCAAAATATAATATCACATGCATACACATCACATATGGTTGAATATACTTCACCAATGTACATATATTCACATTAGTAACTTATATAATTTGTATCACATATCCAATGACCAATTTACCTTATTTTCAAATAGGAAATCAACTAGCTCATACCTATTCATTAATCTCGTCTTACAAGTTCGATCACAACTTATCTTTTCTTGATGAACCATTCGGAATCGGATAGGACACTCGGATAATCACATATATCGTACAATGCCAACGTCCCAGATGTGGTCTTACATATAACCACAAATCAATGCCACTGTCCCAGACAGGGTCTTACTCGCACACATATGTTGGAGTCACATATCGATGCCATGGTCTTACTTGCACACATATATCAGAATCCTATGTCATGACATATGTATCCTAACTATTCCTAAGGTTCATACGAGACTTTCAAACATTGTAAATTGGTCGAGACGAATTCATAAACATAGCTGTCAAGCTTGTACACATTCGACTAATTTATACATATATATACTTATTCCATTTCAGCATATATAATTCACATATAATTAAAATATGCAACATCTATTTGCTTATAAACTTACCTCAGACAATGTAAAACGGAACAGAACAGCAAGTCGACAACTTTCGTTTTCCCCCGATCTAAATCCGATTTCTTTGGTTCATGATCTAAACATATTCAAATTAAGTTTATTCAAACATATTTTCATTCAATTTAGCCTAAAAACACATAAATGGGCAAATTACTACTTTACCCCTGACATTTACACTTTTTACAATTTAGTCCCTATTACACAAAACACAAAATATACAAATTTTCAATATACCCATGTTGGGCCGAATTTTACCCATACCCATACAAGTCCATATATTTCATCAATTTCATATATTAGTCCCTCAAATTTTTATTTTTGCAATTAAGCCCTAATTACTCAAAACCTTCAAAAATTCCAATACAAAATATGTTAACCCAACACCTATCTTTCATATTTCACCATCAAACCATAAAAATCTCAAGCTTCCATCAATTGCATAACTCAAAATATTCATCAAAATTCAAAATTTAAGCATGGGTTTTGAAGTACTCGAAGCAACGATCTGAAAAACGTAAAAATTATCAAAAATCGACAAAGAACGAACCTTGGATTTGAGCTTGGGAGTTGGTCGAACCTAAGCTTCCCTTATTTCTTTTTCTTTTATTTTGTTTCGGCATAGGTGAAATAAAACATATGCCCACTCATATTTTACTTTATAATATATTTTATATTATAAAACTTATAATTTTTAGTTTTCACATATGCCCTTATTGAAATAATAATAAAATCATATAATATATATCCTTTACCGTCCAAACAATAAGCTAATGCACATGATATGGCTTTCACGTTTATGACTTATAATATATATTATACCTTAATATAAAATAATATTTAATTTACACGCATATATATATCTTTAATAAAATATTACAAAACCATATGGTATATACTTACCACCGTCCCATTAGTAATCAAATGGCTAATTACAACTTAAATACTTCAATTTAAAAAGTCACTAACAATTCAGCCCTTATACTATAAACCATCAAATTTTCTTTTTACGTGATTAAGTCCTTTTATTTAATCGAACACCCAAATGATAAAATTAAATGACGAAAATTTCACAGATATGAATTCACACATAATAAAACACAAAATAATTTTAAAATATTTTTCTAACTGGGATTCGTGGTCCCAAAAACCACCGTTTCAATTAGGGTCTAAATCGGGTTGCTACAAAAAATATAACAAGAACATATCAAAGTGACCTTTTTGCATGGAAAAAGGTTTCTTTTTCCAAGATGCCCACTTTATGGGCTATTCTAAAGCCATCTCATCTGTTATGGAGAAACAGAGGTGGCAAATGTTCTTTCTGCACCCTGATGACGTCCTCTCTAAGGTAGTCAAAGAATTTTATGCACATTTAGCCTCTCTTGAAAATGCTTTCATCTATGTACACAGTGTCTCAAAGTTATTTGATGAAGACTCAATCAATGCACAATATGGGTTACCTAAAGGCCCTAATGAACACTCTCAATTTTTCGGGACAATGACGATTGAAGGACTTAACCAAGTTTTGATAGATTTATGTGTAGAGGGAACAACATTGATAGTTTCTTGAAATGATTGCTACACAAATGACCATGTAACTTTGAAGCCTCAATGTAGGGTATGGTATAATTTCCTTAAATCTTGTCTTAGCCCTTCTATGCACAACTCTATTATTTTTAAGGAATGCATGTTGTTGCTACACTCGATTATGACTGGAAAAAAAATGTTGGAAAAATTATTTTAGAGAAGTCCACCACTGTGCACAACAGAACGTCAGTACCTTAAACTTTTTGTTACTCATTACGGTACTATGTCGAAGAGTGAAGGTTCCTACTTAGGAAAATGAAGACAAAATCCCCAATAAAAGAGCCATAACTAAGAAAATTACCCTGTGATTTTTAGGGGAGGAAATGCCAAAGCATCCTGGCTCTACATCTAAAGCTTCTCCACCTATGACTACTAATGTTGCCCCATCAACACCTCACAGTGACTTTGAGTAGAAAGTGATTGATGCTCTTGAGATGTTGCAACAAAAATTTTGGATGATAGAAAGACAACAACTGGGGATAGTCACTAATCTTGGCTGAGCTCAAGAAGAAATGGCTCTATTTTGGGGATATGTCAGAAGACGAGACAAAGCCATTAAGAAATCTCTTCAAAATAACTTTACTCAACCTATGCCTACATTCTTTGTTTTTCCTAAACAATTGTTGTTGGAGCCAGAAGATAATAATGTAGATGGAGAAGAAGCCACTGTAGAGAAGAATAACACATAAAAAGAGGGAGGGGGAGAAAATTGAATCCATGCATATTGAATTTAATAAGGATGAAGTTGATATTACTCAAACTTATACACTTGCTACAACTACCACTACACCGTAATCCACTGCACCTATGACCAAGCAAGAGCGTGCGATTCATCAACTGATTGATGATCTCACAAAAATAAGATACTGATGATTAAGAAGAGGTGCCAATTAACCAGCTAAAAAGGAAGCGTTATAAGCAAGCTAATGTGAAATCAATTCGAGATGATATTGATGAAGTGGAAGGGAAGTAGCGCTACAAATGCACTGCTAGAAAATCAACCCAACCCAATTAGAGTAAACCGAATTCCTTCCAAGATTTTGTTTTTATTTTCATTTGCATCTTTTTCATTTTATAAGATATGTTTCATTTATTCCTCTTTGGTTGTCATTACATTTTTATATTCGTAAGTTGTTATTTTTGCATTTTAAAATGTTTCATTGTTCATGAATATAGGACAATGTATCCTTTGGGTTTGGGGGTGTGTTGTGTTGTAAATATAGTTTGCAGTAGATATATGCTTTAATATTCATGCATTTTGTGATTCATTTTGCCATTACATACAAATGCCAAGTAACTGCTGGACTATGACAAGTATATTGTTATCTATGATATTTGATGAGGATAATAATTCTTCGATAAAATTAGAAAATTGTGATGGGTAAATAGATATGTTTAGTTTAGGATAGTTGTACAAAAATTAATTCCTAAAAGTAGAATGCCCTATTTATAATTGTAATTAGTCTATAGTAGGTTTCTTTTAATAATTTAGGAATTCTTAAACTTAAATTTAGTAAATCGATAGTGTGTAATAATGAATACCATGGAAAAATGATAAGAATCACTCAAATGTTTGAAAATGTTGAGTAGATAAATAATACTTTGTTTGCTCCATCGTATTATTGATCAGAAAAAAAAAGTTCAAATAAGAGTGAGAAAAAAAATAGTTGAGGGACACTCCACTATAGTAGTAGGTTGATTAGCTAATGAGGTAGTTGTTTACTCCATCCATCTTTTTAGTTAAAAGACTTAGCTTCATGAGTGAGTTACATTCAAATTGTGGCATAATGTAATACCAGACAATCTAGTGTATGCTCCATTAAGATTGTCAAGTAAAAAACCATGTGACAAGATGAGTTACCTAGAAAAAAATAATATTTGTAATTAAAGTTTTGAAATGACAGAATAAATGAGAATAAAGAAACATATTGTAGAAGAAAGATAACCTAAGTGCATTAGGAGGTATTTACTATAGTTAGAATTGCATGGATATTTAGGAATTTTTATTTTTAGGTAACATTTTCTACACGTCATTTGCTAAACAAAGCTACAAAACTCGAATCAATTTTTTTATTTTAATAGAATATTGCAGAGAATGAAGGTATAGAATATATAACAAATGATTTTACAGTATATATGGCATCTGTGTGTTATGGCAAATTCATGCATTCATGCATACTCATACATATTTTGCTTGAGGACAAGGAATAATTCATGTTTGGGGTGTGATAACACTTGAAAAGAGTTATATTTCAGGCCTCTGGATTGAATTAATTATTTGTAATTAAGTAAATATGATTGCATTTTTAGGATATTTTTAGAACAATGCATAACAAAGCTTAGATTGTGATATAAATGCCATTATTTGTTACTGGGGAAAAAAGGAGTTGGTTATTGTTGGCAGTAGGTGTAGGATGAAGAAAAGAAGAGAGAATGGAGAAAGAAAATAAAGGATGTGAAATATTGCTATGGCAAAATATTGGTTACATTGCCAACCAGAATGCCATGGCAATTCTAGGAAGATGATGCAACACTCAATCCACGTAACTCTTAGCTAGCTGTACTTGTACCAGATAAACCACCCTAAAAAAGATGAAGCAAAAGGTGTGTGCTAAGAGGGAGGAACCTACCTTATAAAGGAGGAAAGAGAAAGGAAAAGAGGGGACAAGGATTTTAGGGAGAGAGGAATTGTAGAGAAGTTTTTCTCTACATCGAATTCTCGTGGAAAGTTTCAGAGAAAAGAAAGGAGAAGGTAGCAGCTTACTGGGCAAAAATCACAGACGTAAGGAAGGAGAAGAGAAATCTCCTCTGGGTTTTGCATCAAATTTTAGTATTAAAGTGAATGCTGGACTAACGAGAGCTTCTTGTAGTTCTGCCTTTATTTTCTGATTTGAACTTTGTGATTCGTAAACTTGAATAGTGATGTTGAATGGTTTTATTTTGGATTTATATGTCCAATCCATGAGCTAAATCTCATTGATTTGGAATTATTTGGGTGAATTTTTATTATCTTTAATGCCCATGGTTTGATTTTGAGTATATTAATATTTCATTCGATCTGTGATTATTTTAAATGCATGCATGCAAGCTCTAGACATAGATGGTTGTATGGTATGTTGTTAGATCTGATTTAATTCTGAAAAGATTACATAAATTGGATTATTATCAGTTGATATAGGCGAGTATTCGAAACATTATTCACAAAACTTTAGATGTAGAAGTTACGATCTATATAGGGAAAGGAAGAATAGTCTGGATATCATTCTTAAGTTCTATAAACATACAAAAACTTAGAATGATAGCTTAAAGTCTAGTTCTCGAAAGAAGCAGACTGCAGTAGTGAATCCTTGAGCAGTAGAAAGGTTAGGATTTTGCCATGGCATTATTATGATACAAAGATAAAACCTAAGTAATTCAAACCTTTATCATTCAACCATACAAGTCAACCTTACTTATTCTTTGAGAATTGCCACAACATTTCAATTGCCCAAGAACTTTTTCATTCATAATTGATTTTATTAATTCATTCATTAACTCTCTTCATCAACATGTCATCTGTTTCTTTTGCTTAGTTTAATTAGTCAAATTCATAGTAATAGCATAACCATTTTTTAATCAATTTCAATCCCTGTGGAGACAATACTCACTCATCACTTTATTACTTCATTCAACATGTATACTTGTACATTCACATTACACATTCATACGCAACAATAATAACTCGAAAGAGATCTATTATCTTCCTTAGGTTTTAGGGTTATATTATTAAATTGTTTCAAACCTAACTTGTCCCTGTTACTTTACATGAATTCTAAGAAACCCTTAGTTGAATATGACCAGTAAAATGCAAGTTTTTCTAAGTAAAAGATTCCAAAATGACTTAATTTTGTTTTTTAACTCATGAAAGATCGAGTTACCTTGGATTATTTTTTTGAAACATTGTAAGCATGATGAAAATGAACCAAGTTAAATAATGTAATCATTCCAGCCTATGTATGTTAACGTTGTTAAAATATTGTAAATTTTGTTGCTAAATCCATCTCATCCATTTTAACCATTCATTTCAACACATTTAGGTTCATTTGCATTAGGGATCACTTTGCATCTAGATTATTATTTAACTTAACATCAACCAATCAAAATTATTGTGTTTTTCTTACCAACTTGTCAATATTAATTTTTCAAAATATTGATAGCATATACAGTCCTTATGGAGATGATAACTCTTATACTTGCTTATTACTTGATAACGAAAGTGTACACTAGCACAAAATATGCGTTACATGTGTAAAATGAGTTTCTGTAATTGTAAATTGTACGAGCTGCTTGGGAATAGAAAAGATGAAGGTTAGGAAACTTAAAGTGAGAAAGAAGCTTGTTAAGTGCTTTGGATTCCTATAGGTTCTCCCATTGGATTGGGAGGGACCACCTTAGTTTTATGGGATATAATCATTGCATTTATTTATCGCTTTATGTTATTCATGTTTGTGATACAATGGATGATATGTTAGCATGTATGTTAACATATAATGATACAATAAACTTTAATAAATAAAATGGAATAAAGTTAAACATTAATGGTGAGATAAATTTTGTTTTACCCTCAATAAAATATTAAGTTAAGATTGTCTTCCCATATTTACCCTCGTTAAAGCCTCGATCGATACAAAGTGGGCTCTACTAAAGCGAAGTAATTGTATCTATCTTAGTCAAACACTAAGAATAAGCAAGTGATATTCGTTAGTCATAATAGTGGTTAACAACTTAACTAGGTTACTTTAATAGGATTAGAAACCTAGCAACAAGAGATTTGGATGATCATGAAATGATTGGAACAAGAGTTGTATAACAGCCCGTTTTTTGTGAAATTGGAATAGTGGTTTTGGAATCACAAATTCAAAGTCAAAAATTTTATTTTATTATTATTTTATGGTCTAAGCATGATATAATTATCATATAAAAATTTCATTAAAAAATTTTACCGTTTACATGCTCAATTTGATAAAAAGGGCTAAATCGCGTAAAGTGCAAAAGTTGTGTTCTAATAGCTAAAGGTATTAAATAGCTATAGAAATTTAAAGTGGAAGTCCTTATATGGTAATTATACATTTAACCTAATAGTGCATGTACATGGCTTAGCAATTATGTAATTATTAATGTTTTAAAAGGTTAAATTAGTAAAAAGGTAATTACATGTTAAATTAAATAAAACCAAATTGAAGTATCATCTTTTTATTCTTATTTCAACTGAAATTTGAATCAAAAGGAAACCATTTTTGAGCTAGGGTTTGGCGAGTCTTATTTCTTTGACTGGTAAGTGATTTTTGTCCCGTTTTTAATAATTTTTATGTTTTCGAGATCATTGTAACTTCATCTATCTAGCCTGAGGACTAATCTGTGAAATTGTTAAAGTAGTTGAGTTTTGACATTGATGAACATGTTAGGGTTTTGAAGTTTAATGGTATAAAATGAATGGTTGTTGTTAGATAAACAACTTTTGTAAAGGATTTTTTGATGAAATTATCAATTAGGGATTAAATTGAAAAATGTGATAAATTGTGTGGTAAAATTATGAATTTTTGAAATATATGGGCTACTATAAATATGTTTATAATCCATCTAGGCTTGGGTAGGGATAAAATTGAATGAATTTCATTTTCCGAGCCTAGGGCTAAATTATAAAGAATTAAAAGTATAGGAAAAAATGGTAATTTTTCCAAAAAATGTGTGTTGGACTAAATTGAATATGAATTATGTTGAATTGAGTTAAATTCATTCATATGGATCTGGTTAGACCTCGTATGGAGTTAGAGCGAGGCAAAGAGAAAATCTCATATTACTTGCCTCCATATCTACGAACACTCGTCGAGGTAAGTTCGTGTAATTATATTGTGTAATTATATTCTTTAATTTAATTAGATGTAAGTTATTTACATTATCATCATATATGAATACCGATCGCATATCCGGCGATGTACGACAATTATCGAGCCCTATTTGAACCTTTGGAATTCATAGGATACAAATAACATGTCATTAGGATTACTGATTTCAGCTTTTATGAGCTTACCGATACTCAGCTCGTATGAGCTTACTATTATTTAGGTCGGAGGAGCTTACTAGTTAGCTCGTATGAGCCTACATGTACATGAATTGATGGATTACAGTTCAGTACACCTCGTGTGTACTACCTGTATATCTAACGATATTCTAAATGGTTCAACGGGCACAGTTCTGTTATGAATTTATATGAGTTCGATACGAACTAGTACAGGTATTTACATGAATTACATTGAAATGGTTTGTATATGATATATGGATACATGGTATAGATGTTACATGTATATGGAGTTTGAATAGTTGTTGAACTCACACATGATTCTCGACTTTTATATGAATTACATGGCTAACATGGTTGATGAATATGTGTCAGGCTTTTGGCCAAATTGAGTTGAGATATGTTTTTGGTTTACTTACCTTAAATGTGATTAAAATGGTAAGTTAAATTCTCTATTATACGAACTTACTAAGCTTAAAAGCTTACTCTGTGTTATTTTTTGTGTTTTATAGTGATTCAGAAGCTTGTTCAAATTGGAAGCTTGTCAGAGATATATCACACTATCCATCGGCTTTTTTGGTACTTTCAATTATTTAATTTTGGTTATAATGGCATGTATAGGTTAATTTGGCCAATGTTGGCATATAAGTGTTTTATTGGAACTAGTCATTTATTTTGCTTGTGTTTGGTATATTTTGATGTGTATATATATGTGGTCTTATCATATTTGATGTGTGTTTGATATGGTAGAATGATGGAAAGCAAAATGTGGTTTGAATATGCATATAAGATATGTTATATACCTTGGTGTGATTTAGTGCTTTGTTATGGAAAACTTATAGGTATACCGATGTTAGTTAGAATGGTATATTTGATATCATTTGGAAATATTGGTATGTTTTGGTAAGTAAGTTAAGTGACATGAAATGATGCAAAATGATTTACCTTGTGAATTGGTATTTTGGGTATCAAATGGCTGAGCTTGATAGGTGACCTACACAATAGGTTTTGGTGCAATAATGCATATATGTAATTGGTCATTTAGGTAAGTTTGGATACATGGTTGACATGTTTTTAAGTTTTCATTTGAGGTGCCTAAGGGCATATTGGTTGTATGTGATTATAATTCATGTTTAAAGCTTGTTTATGTTTGTTTTGGATGCTTGATTATAGCTAGCATATATGTGCATTTTTGGGAGTAGGTTGATGTAATTTTTGGGTGAGAAATGTGGTTTGGAAATTGGCCTATTTTCATCCACACTGGTAGAGACACGGGTGTGTGTCTCAGCCATGTGTGACACAAGGCCAAGTGACATGGTCGTCTGTCCCCTGTATCTTTTAAAGAGTGTAAGTCAATATGCACACATGGCCTATCACACAAGCATGTGGCTTGGTCGTGTGACCCAAGTTAGTGAGTTAAACGGGCATGGACACGGGCTGGAACACGTCGTGTGTCCTTATTTCGAATGACCACATGGCCTAAGACATGGACATTTCTCTTGATCGTGTGAGTCACATGGCCTGGCCATACAGCCGTGTGACCCGTACAGCTTTGAAAATTTTAATTGTTTTAAAAAATTCTTTTGAGTTTCTGATTTAGTCCCGATTTGTTTCTAATGTATATTTTGGGCTTCGAGGGCTCGTATAAGGGACAAAATATATGATTTTGATTGATTTTCACCATGTATATGTTTTGACATGAAATGCTTGAATTTTCTACCCGTCTAAATTGTATACATTGGTAACACTCTGTAACCCTGTCCTAGTGATGGATTCGAGTTAGAGGTGTTACATTTATTGGTATTAGAGCTACGATTTAGTCGATTCTTGGGTGAACGTAGTGTATATGAGTTTAGCTATACATGCCATTATATAACCTGTGATAGTGTGATATCTTTTGACGATATTAAAACATGTTCTCATATAGGAATAACATCCAACCGAGCTGATTCCGATGAAGTAGAGAGTAACGCTCAAGCCTCCGTTCACAGAGTAGTTTCGAGTGGTACGAGGCCCATATTTGAGGGTTAGGGTAGAGAGGCTAAGGAAGCCTTCTTCAAAATGATGAATGATTGGTACATCGAGTTCGTACGGATGAACCCAGCTGTTCGACAACCTCCACCCCCTCCTGTTCCCCAACTGGTTCTCGTTAGTCCTCAAGGTACGAAACCTATTCGAGTTAGTAAGCCTCTTGCTGATAAGATCCGTGAGTATGGGGCTGAAGAATTCTGAGCTACAGATGAGGATGATCTCGAGAGAGCTGAGTTCTAGTTAGAGAATACCATCTGAGTTCTTGATGAATTATCTTGTTCATTGGCTGAATCATTTAAGTGTGTGGTATCTCTATTAAAAGATTCAGTTTATCAGTGGTGGAATATGTTGATTTTTGTTGTGCCGAGAGATCAGGTCATTTCAGAATTCTTTCAAATCGAGTTTCAAAAGAAACATATCTGTTAGAGATTTCTTAATTAGAAATATAAAGAATTTCTCGAGCTTAAACAAGGTTGTATGGCAGTGTCTGAATATGAACGGGAATTTGTTCGATTGAGAAATTTTGCTCGAGAGTGTATTCTGACTGAGACTGTAATGTGCAAGAGGTTTGAATATGGATTAAACAAGGATATAAAACTTTTAGTTGGGATCCTTGAGTTGAAAGAGTTTGTTAAACTGGTTGATCAGGCACATAAAGCCAAAGAGCTGAGTAAAGAGAAAAGACACGCTGAGATTGAAACCAGAGATTCGAGAAAGAGATTGACCAAAAATTCACATTAGCTAGCATCGAGGAAATCTAAAGAACATCACTACCATTCTACTTCTTCTGTGGCATACTCAAGTAGAGACAAAGGTACCCGACGCTCCAGTCATAAACCTCAAGCTACCTCTGTAATGAGTGTGGGTAGTGTTAGAAACATTAGACCCGAGTGCAAGCACTATAACAGGCTACATTATGGTGAGTTTCAAAGCGTGTTTCAGATGTGGTTCCTTAACCACTATCTTAAAGATTGTCTTGAGAAGTCTGAGAAAGATAATATTCAAACTTTGAGGCCGAGCAACATAGCTGCGAGAGGTAGGTCATCTCGTAATCCTGGTAATGTGAGTGGCAGTCGTGTTGTGACGAAAGATTTCACTGCAAGATCTAAGGCACGAGTACTAGATAGGGCTTATACTATTCGCGTATGCGAAGATGCTTCTACACCAGATGTTATTACTGGTACTTTCTCTCTTTATGATACTGATATAACTGCTTTGATTGAACCTGGATTGACTCATTCGTATGTTTGCATGAATTGAGTGTCTAGTAAAAATTTACTTGTTGAGCCCACTGAATTCATGGTTAAAGTATCAAACCCCTTAGGTTAGTATGTGCTAGTTGATAAGGTATGCAAGAACTGTCCGTTGATGACTTGGGGTTACAGTTTTCTGACTGATTTGATACTATTACCGTTCGATGAATTCGTTGTGATTTTGGGCATGGATTGGCTAACTCTGTAACATCTAGAATTAGGGCTTATCGGAATAGTGGTTTTCAGACCAAAAATTCAAAGCAGAAATAATTATTTTATGATTGTTAGGAGGTCTATGATATGATTGCATGCTTGTGTGAAAATTTCATGAAGAAATTTCATTGATAAAGTGTCCAATTTGACATTGAGGACTAAATTGAAAAAGTTGCAAAATGTGAGTTCTAGAAGCCTTAAGCATAAATTGCCATCAATTATTAATTAGAGGTCTTTAAATAGCAATTTGCCCAATTTCTATTTTTATGGAAAAAAATGAGCATGAAGAGGAAAAATTCGAAAGAAAGGCCTTAAAGGCATTTTTATCATTTGGTTAATAAAAGAAGAAAAAGGGAAAATAAAGCCAAAATTTGTCCATCTTCTCCAACCCTTGGTAAAAATTCTCAAGCTCTCCATAGCTAGGGTTTTGTCATCTTTCAAGCTTGATTGTAAGAACATCCTAGCCCGTTTTTAATGCTTTTTACATTTTTGAAGTCCTCGTAACCCGATTTACCTATTTCTACCATTATTTTGAAGTAGAGTTCATGCTTGAAATTTGAAACATGTATGACATGCATGTGTTTTGATGTTGAATAGAGGAATATGAATGTTTGATGTGTGATGAACATCTTTTACCAAGTGATTTCTAGTGAAAATGGCTAAAAATGACTTATTTGTAAAGTTTGTAAAATAGGAAGTAAGATGTATGATTTAAGGAGAAATGTGGGCTTCTATGAGGATGTTATAAGTTCGGCTACGCTTGGGTAACAAAGAAAATGAACACATTTTATTCTACGAGCCTAGGGATTAATTTGCAAATATGTGAAAGTTTAGGGGGAAAACTATAATTTTGCCTAAATATAGTTCTTAGACTGATTTGAATAATGTGATGATTAAATGAGCTGAATTTGCTATTATAGATCAACAAAAATAGAGTCCAAACCTAAACCGAAAAAAGAACAAGGTTTTGGACTAAATCGAATTAATTGTCCATATTTTGCACCGAGGTAAGTTCATGTGTAAAAAAAATGCAATGATATATCATGTTTTAATTTTCTATTAATGTATGAGTCTCTATCAGTTAATTCTTGCAACTGAGACTTTAATTCTTTCAGTTCGGTCAGAGCCATTTTGTACGGAGCTATCGAAATCGGAGTAGTACCAGGTACCAATTCAATGCCAAATTTAACTTCTCTAACTAGAGGTAATCCCTGAAGTTCTTCAGGAAATACATCAGGGAACTCACAGACAACAGGCACAAGTTCAACTTTCTTTTCTGACACTCTCAAATCAATCATATAAGCAAAATAGGCTTCACAACCCTTTCTCACAACACTCAAACCTTTCATCGAAGATATCACAGCAAGCAATCCATTCAAATCACTAGACTCAATTCTGACTATTTCATCATTTTTGTATCTCAAACCAATAGTTTTCCATTTGTAGTTCACAACAGCATCATGGAAAGTTAACCAATCAATACCCAGGATCATATCAAATTCATTAAAAGGTAATAGCATCAGATTAGCCGAAAAACAAGTGTCTCAAAACATTAATGAAAAATTCTTGCAAACTTTATCAGCCAAAACACATCTGCCTAGGAGGTTCGAAACTCTAATTACAAATCCAGTAGACTCTACAGGCAAAGTCTTACTGTTCACTAAGTTCATGCATATATACGAATGTATCAATCTAGTATCTATCAAAGCAATCATAGAAGTATCATAAAGGGTAAATGTACCCGTAATCACATCTAGCGATGAAGCTTTCTCACGAGCTCGGATAGCATAGGCTCTTGCAAGTGCACGAGCCTCAAATCTAACAGTTGTGTCTTTTGTTCCCCTCTGACTTCCACTCACATTTCCCGTATTTCTGGAAGGTCTACCACGAGATGTATTGCCACTTGGTCTCAGATTTTGCACAATTTCTTGCTCGATAGATTGGGGCAATTACGGATAAAATGATCTAACGATCCACATTTGAAACAAGTTTGATCATACAGTCTACAATTACCGGGATGTCTTTTACCACAATGCTTGCACTCAGAGCGATCAGATTTAGCATTTCCAACATTGGCAACAGATGTAGCTGGAGCTTTGAAGCTTGAATGCAATCTTATACAATCTCTATTCGAATGTCCCACATTAGCCTTTGAACGACTATTATCATCTCAAAATTTTTTTTGATACAGATTGAAATGACTTGCTCGATGATCTCTTTCGTACTTCTCTAGCTTTATAATCCACTTTTCGTTTTTCTTTCCCGAAATCTTCAGCTTTACATGCTCATTCAACAAGCATAACAAATTCTTTAATTTCAAGAATCCTGACTAACAAACAAATATCCTCGTTTAAGCCATCCTCGAATCTTTTGCTCATTATTGCCTCAGAACATACACATTCACGAGCATACCAACTTAGCCTTACAAATTCCCGCTCGTATTCTGTGACAGACATATAGCCTTATTTAAGCTATAGAAACTCTTTATGTTTTTTATCGATGAATATCTGACTGATGTATTTCTTTCGAAATTCAGCTTGAAAGAAGTCCCAGGTGACTCGTTCACTCAAAACTACCGATATCAAAGTTTTCCACCAGTGGTATGCTGTATCTCTCAGAAGCGAAATGGCACATTTTATACATTCCTCGGGATTTAAAGATAATTCATCAAACACTCTGATCGTGTTCTCTAACCAGAACTCGACCTTTTCATCATCATCATTTGTTGTGGCTCAAAACTCTTCAGCTTTATACTTTCTAATCTTATCTACAGGAGGCTTACTTAACTGAACCGGATTCACTGATGGTAAAGCAGGAGCTTAACTAGAATTGACCAGGAGTGGGGGTTGCTGAATAGCCGGATTGGTTCTAATATATTGGCTTAACCAATCGTTCATCATCTGATAGAAGGCTTGTCTAGCCTCACCATCATGGCTACTCATAGCTGGTCTAGAATCGAATGGCGTTGTCCCTTGCGCAGGAGTAGGCGCATTTCTTTTGACATCGTCTGCTGCGGCTAAAAGCACATTTCAATGTTAGGATTCATCTCACTATCGCAGTTTATAAATATGGCATGTATAGCTAGACTCACATACGCTATGGTAGTCTTAAAACCGACTAAACTATAGATCTGATACCAATAAAATGTAACACCCTAACCCGTAACCGTCGCTGAATTAGGTTAAGGGCATTACTGGACTTGTAACTCAGATCAGAACTATCATAAACCAATTATCATCTCATTTCAATAAATATAAGTCATTCATACTCAATATGAATTTAAATCGAACATACAAGGTCTAAATCCTGCATTCGAGACCAAATCGGTAACATACGAAAGTTTCAGAACTTAGAAAAAATTTTCAACTTTTCAAAGGTCACACGCCCGTGTGAACAGGTTGTGTGCCTCACACGGCATTAGATACGCCCGGTGTCTAAGCCGTGGGCGAAATAGGGCATACATACTGACTTATCTACATGGGCACAAGCCATGCCTGTGTTCCAGGCCGTGTGAAAATTAAGGAGGCTACTGACTTGGCCACATGGCAGACCACACGCTTGTGTGCCAGCCCATGTGCCACACACGACTAGTAGACATGTCCGTGTGTCTAGGCCGTGTCAAAACTGGAGGGTATACTGACTTTAATTCGTAGGGTACCCTAGGGGACACACGGCCGTGTAACATGATCGTGTGTCACACACAGTTGAGACAAACACCCATATCTCTGCCCATGTGGACAAAAATATGCCATTTGAATAACTAATTTGCGACCCCAATTTGGGTTAACCTACAAGCACCAAACCAAGCATATATGCATAACCATTTCATCCAATATCTATACCAAACCATTCATAATTCATGCTATAACATTATCAGTCATTTCAAATGTCAATTCATAAATCAATTCATACTAGAACTTAAACTAAAATCACATCTAAACATATGATGAATACATCATTCAATCAAATGCTCAAAACTTACCAAAACTTCTCAACATTGACCATTTCTTTTGGCCAACCAAAACATACCACAATTTCACATTAGCATCAAATATCATATACCATTATCAAACTATAAGTTCAAACACAAACTAGCCATATCACAAGGCTAAATCTATACATCACAAATATAATCCCCAACTTCTAGCCTATACATGCGATGCTTTAATATATACATTTTCAAAGTACCAAAATAAGGTTCGATAGTGTGGTGATGGTCCTCGACGATCCCTGAGCTCACAGTAGCTTCGATATCTATAAAACAATGCAAACACACTTAGTAAGCCATATACAATTTAAACTTATCATTTAAAGCATCTAAACATCATCAAATTACTTACACTTTGGAGCCAAATACCAACACAAACCTCATATTCATATACTTGGATCATAAATCATCATTTGCACATATACTTACCTTTTATTTTCAAATATAGCACACAATTCAAACGTACCTAAATCGGATATATATTCACTTATTCATTCATTTTCTTGGAATCCCCATTGAACTGTTTGAAAATTTAAGGATACGCGGATAGCTCAGAGAACATACACAATGCCAACGTCCCAGACGTGGTCTTACATGTAATCAAACATCAATGCCACTGTCCCAAATAGGGTCTTACACGAAATCAAATATGATGCCGATGTCCCAAACATGGTCTTACATGTAAAATAGAAGTCGATGCCAACGTCGCAGACGTGGACTTATAAGAAATCACATAACAAAATCTTATGTTAAGACATATGTATCCTAACTATTCTGAGGGTTAATACGGGGCCTTTCAGACGTTGGAACTTTATCGATACCTTCTTGAATAGCACATATTAAGCTTGAATATTCATTCCTCACAAATTCAATATCATATGAACAATAATAATTCAATTCAAACACGTTTGTTGTATATTGACTTACCTCGTACAAATTCAGATGGATGGAATCGGTTACTCGACAACCTTCGACTTTCCCCAATCTAATTCTGTTTTCATTAATTCTTGATCTATATAAATTCAAATTTAACTTCTTCAATCATAAATTCATTCAAAACAATCCATAAACACATATTTAGGGAAATTTGCAAACTAGCCGTCACATTTTCACATTTTAACACTTTAGTCCCTAATTCACAAAATCACAAAATACACATAATTTGCATGTACTCATGCTTGGCTGAATATTTATAGCACTCATACAAGTCCAAAAAATTCATTTATTTCACATTTTAGTCCCTCAATTTACAAATTTCACAATTTAGCCCATTTTACTCAAAATCATCAAAAATCCAAAGACAATACATATAAACCCAACATCAAACTTTCATATTTCATCAATTAAAAACATAAAGATCATGAATTCATCCATGGCACATTTCAAAATCATCATCAAAATTGGAAAATGAGGCATGGGCTTGATAGTATATGAAGCAACGATTACAAAATGTAGAGATTATCAAAAACCGAACGAAATCCATACCTTAATCAAGGAATTCAATGGTCGAACCCTAGGTAGTTATTTTCTTTTATTTTCTTGTTATTTTCAGTCATGGATGAACAAATGACCATAATTTCATAACTTTATTTTAGTTATAATTCATTTAATAATTTTTTTACCATTTTACCCTTTCATTAAAACATAAATAAACCATTATAATAAGGCCATCTATGTCCACTCATGCTTTTAATGGTCAAATAAAATAATAAGGACCTCTCATTTATAAAGCCAATCCAAATAAGCACTTTTAACAAGTAGCAAGAAACTTTTATATTTTACGCGATTAGGTCCTTTTATCAAATTGAGCACACAAATAATCGAATTTTCAGACGAAACTTTCACATATGCTGATTCACACAACATAAGCATGAAGAATAATATTTAAGTATTTTTCTGACTCAGATATGTGGTCTCAAAACCACTGTTCCAACTAGGGTCAAAACTGAACTGTTACAAACTATGTGTAAGTCTTTCGTGTATCTAATAGTATTCTGAGTGTTCAACGGGTAAATCAGTGAGTTTTTCAACAAGTAAGTCATTGATGAGGAAATATGAGAATGTATTACGAGTTAATACAGGTATGTAAGAAACACCCTTATGAATGAATCCCATATATGATGATCTTTTGTTAAGGTTGAAAATGTGTAAATTATGCTTATAAATTTAAGTTATGCCTATCAATTTATGATGGCACAGATGTAAACTATGTTATGTCAATGGTATCTATACATATATATATATATTAATGATTATGTTGGTACCCCATTTTCTTATAGTATTGCCAAGCCAACTCGGGGATCGAAGGACGTCGGAGGCTCGATTACACTATCAATTGGAAAATTTGGGTATAGTTAGTCTCAACATTTTGAGTATGGCATGTATAAGGACTTGGTCTTTTTATTATATTTCATATTGGTTTAGCCAAATGTGTTGGTTTATGGTAATATTTGATTCATTTTGTATATGGCTATGCGATATGGTTTATATTGATTATTTGGGTTGTAACCCTAATTACTTATGCATGCATGCAATGTGTTATGCTTGATGTGGTTGCCTGTAGATGATATGTGAGATTAATGGCACATGTGCTTAATGAATGAATTGTGGCTAATAATTATGACCAAAGTTACGGTATTATTGAGTTAAATGAATGTAGGTTATCCTGATGAATAAATATGAAATTGATGTGGAATGCCATATGAAAGCATGACGATTTGGTTAGGTGATATGTTGGCATTACAAAGTCATGGATTAATCATGTTTATGAGTATTTGGGTGACAAAATATACTATGTTGCATGCCATCAAAAATATATAAGTGAGTGAGCATTTAAGGGTGACAAATGGCTAGGAAAATAGCCTCAAAGTTGTCCACATGAGTAGACACACTGGCGTGTGTCTGGGCTGTGCGTAACACACTGTGTAACATCCTGATTTTTGGGTTTTTTCGCGATTCTTGATATTTTGGTAAAGTTTTTAAAATTTGGTATTTGGTTGTAAAATTCATAATTTGAGTATGTAAATGGGCTTATGGAAGGCCCATGTGTTGTCTAAAACCCGGTAGAATTTTTGAATTTTGGACTTAAGAAGTTAGGGGCCTTGGATAGGTGGTCTTATTAAAATTTGTGGGTAAAATGTATCATAGAAGAGCCTCTAGTAAAGTGGGTAAGTGACGCCACTAAGGGGCTAGAAAAGTGGCGTGTAAGTGGTTGGGGAAAAACCTGGGTTCGATTCGCTGTGATGGCAAAGGTAATGTTATTTTTATGCTTGTGCATGCTAGAGTTTAAAGCTGGATAGAACTCTGTGAGAGAGAGTTTGAATCAGTCAAATGCATGGATTAAGGAGGGATAAGGGGAGAGATTTTAGGGATTTGAAAGGGGGATAGGGTTAGCTGATTTGAGGGGATTAGAGAGGGGATTTTGGCAGAGGGGTTTTAGTTAGGGATTTTCGGCACTTGGGTACTTGTTGTGCTGTTTTCTTCTTTGTAACCATAGGAGTAGTCTTCTTTTTTCTTCTTTCTTCTTCCCTAGCCGAATCTACCACCCTTCCTTTCATCTTTTCTTCCTTTTCCTTCTTCTAAACCAGCCTACTACTCCCCTCCATTCATCTATTGTTTCTTTCCCTTACCTCCACTTTTGCCGAAAAACTGCAAAAGCCGAACCTGTGAAGCTAGGTGTTGTCGAAATATTGTTGACCAGTAACCCTCTATTTTCTTTCACTTTTTGGTGGCCAATCCCTTTATTTTTAAGCTTCACATGGATTCAAGAAGAGAGATTGTGGTAAGTGTTCGTACTCTAAAGCGTTTTTAATAGTAACTATTGACAAAAGCTGAAACCCCTATAATTTAGGGAGGTGGCCGAATGTGGGTATAGGCCTTATTGGGTTTTTCTTTAATCTTTTTATGGTTTGTATAGTGGAGGAGCAGCAAGGCGTAGTGTCGACTTGGATTAGCTTGGATCATCGGAGTGACTAGATCTAGTCATCAATTCCGGCAAAGGTATGGATTCTAAGGCCATTATAGATGGTGGCCGAATGTGTAAGTGTGGATAATAGATGGTTCTCGTTTTGGTTAAATTATTATAAACTGATCTATAAGCGGTTGATTATAGGAGAAATCGTGTAGGAGATCTCGTCGAGGAATATTACAAATCAAGTGTGTAACGAACCTTCTTTCGTAGCTTAAATTGATAAATGCCGAAAAGCTGAAATGCCGAAATTTTGGCATTTTGAGGACTTGTGAGAAAGCGAACGCTTATTGGTTAGTTAGATTCTATAAGTTGACGATCGGGAATGTTGGAAAAGGTAAGAGCACGACTTTTGGCATCACGGTAAGTTGGGCCTCGAGGGGCTGAAATCAGGTCTAATGAGCTTACGAGCCCATTTGGGTAAATTTTGGTAGGAAATGAAATCAGGTTAAATTGCGCGTTAAGACTGGTAATACCATTATGGAATATAGGCTGAATGATCCTAGATGACTAAATCGGCTATATAGGGCCCATTAAGGGTTTTTGGCCCAATAACTCGGTTTCGCTAAAAATGGGCCAGAATCGTTGTTTAAACACATGAATTGTTAGTAACTGATAATGAACATGGAAAATCCCTAATATTTGGTAAAATTATGAAATTGCCATTATATTATGAAAATGACTGTTTTGCCCCTAGGTAAAAATGACCATTATACCCCTAGAGTTTAATTATGAATTTGGTACATGGGTTTTGATATACATGATTGATATGATATGCACATGATAAGTATGATATGCACATGATGTATTCATAATGCATTGGGTTGGGTTTATATGGATAGAGGAAGTGCAAAAAGGGCTATGCCCTAGTTTACCAAAAAGGGCTTTTGCCCAAGTTTATTAAAAGGGCTTTTGCCCCAGTTTATCAAAAGGGCTTTGCCCCAGTTTATCAAAAGGGCTTTGCCCCAGTTATTAAAAGAGGCTAGGCCTCGAGTTATATGATAAAGCAGCTATGCTGCCAGTGGAGAGTTTTGGTTGGGTGGGTTGAGTTATTCCCCACATGGAGAGCTTGGTTGGTACGGGTGGAGAATAGCGGATGGTGAGTCGAGTAGTCTCCCCAAATGGGCTTGCATTCTTTCATTTACATTACATGTGGTAACAAAATGGGCCTATGGGCCATACCGTTTACAGTAAAGGCTTCGGCCCAGTAATATGAAATATGAAAAGGCTTCGGCCCAGTGTTAGGAAATATGAAATATGAAAAGGCTTCGGCCCAGTATACGCTGAGTTTAAATTTGGGCTTAGGCCCAGCAGGCTGATATTGTTTTGGGCTCTGAAAGGGGCTTGTTGCACACTGAGTTTCTAAACTCACCCCCTTTCCTTAGCCTTGCAGGTGAGCCTTGATTTGGGGACTTGGAGCCGGAGGGGATTCAGAGTGGCCACAGTGATCGCTTTTGGGCTTTGAAACAAGTGACTGGTTTTCTTTAATTATCTTATTTACTATTTATTTTTGGGTTGTAATAAGGCCATTCTAACTTTATTTTCTTTTCTTTTCTAGGATTATTTTATTTTTAATAACTTTAAACTGGTTTTTAATAATTCAAATGGGCTAGACTCAAAACGATACTTGTTTCAAAATAACGCAATGATACAATTAATCAGTTTATCAAAAATATCGACTTAAATGAATTGCAACTCGTTTTTTTCAAAATTTAAACTCGTTATAACCAAGTGTGTCAATGGTTGTGGGCATGTCTAGGATTGGATCCAATCGAAGAGCTTGGTACTTAAGCAACCTTCATGGCTCACCTCCTCTGTCACGGATTCCTACCTGGTGACCAGCTTCCGTTTACTTTGGTAGCTTAACAAAAGTTAGTTTTTAAACACTAAAACGAATCACGGGTTTTTAGACTTCTATGTGGCACGTCAGATTCGGCCATAATGTCTGGGCCGAGTTTGGGGTATTACATTTAGTGGTATCAAAGCCCGATTGCAACAACTCGGCTGTGGATCGGGTCCGAAAAACTTTTCAAAAAAAATTTAGACCAAGAAGGGTATTTTTGGAAATGGTTTTGGAAAGGTTTTCTCAAAAATATTTTACAAAGTTATACATGATAAAATGGTTTAAGTTTTTTGTTTTTTTAGAAACAGGTCTAAAATCGAGAATTTCAAAACAAAGATATTTTTTTCAAAATTTCTTTTATTTTCTGTGATTAAATACATGGTTTGTGGTTTTTGGTTTGGAGAAAGAAGTGGCGCACTGAATCCCCGACACCAAGTCTGTAAGTATACTCTCTTTACGTTATGTGATATTGATATGATGCTATAAATAGAACTGAGACCCTAGTATGATACTTCAAATAGGGTAAAACTGTAAAACGGTAGGAGTGAGAACTATAGCTAGGCTACGACGTTGCGAAAATAATCCTTGAACTGCTATATCTCCACAAGACATCTCGTAATAAACAATTGAACATTAAACTAATGTCATAAAATTCGTAATCAGATAAGTCGATATGAGTACAAGAGGAGCTCGTGGACGAGGCCGCGGATGTGGTCGCGGAAGGGTGCTGTAATATCCTGAATTAGGGCTTAATCGGAATAGTGGTTTTGTGACCACAAATCCGAGATAGAAATAATTATTTTATAATTATTTTGATGATTATGATATGATTGCATGATTGTGTGAAAATTTCGTGATGAAATTCTATGCCTAAAGTGCTTAAATTGAAAGTAGGGACTAAATCGAATAAGTTGCAAAATTTGCATTCTAGAAGTTTTTAGTATGAAATTGCATTGAAATATTAATTAGGAGATCTTAAATAGCAATTTGATCAATTTTAAGTTCATGGAAAAAATTAGGACATGGAAGGAATTTTGAAAGTTTAGTAAGGAGGGGCATTTTGGTCATTTGGATATTAAATCAAATAAAATGGGAAAAATAACACAAAATTGGTCATCATCCTCCTTAGTTGCTGCCGAATTCTCCCTCTCTCCATAGCTAGGGTTTCTTCAACTTTCGAGCTCCATAGTAAGTGATTCCAAGCCTCGTTTTTAATGTTCTTTACATTTTTGGAATCCCGGAAGCTCGATTAAGCTTATGCTAGCAATAATTCAACCTAGGGTTTATATTTGGAAAAATACCCATAGGTGAAATTTGTGTATTTTGATATTTTATGATAGAATATGGGGTTTTAAATTATGTTAGACAACTTGTGCTACTCGATTTTGAGTGAAAACGAGTAAAAGGGCTTAATCGGCAAAAATACCTAATAGTCACAAGTATATGTTAGAGTGAGAATTTGATGTTGCCATAGAAGGGAAAAGTGATCAGCATGTTATAAAACATAAGAATAAGGAATAAATTTTAATTCCCGAGCCTAGGGGCAAAAGTGTAATTATGCAAAAGTTAGGGGCAAAAGTGTAGTTTTCAAAGTTCATATTAAATGCTGTTTTGATGAGTGTATGTATTAAATAAGATTAATTTGGTATTATAGATCAAGAGAAACGAGATTCAAGTCGCGATCGAGGAAAAGAAAAGATTGCGGACTAAATTGCAAAATCTTTATATTTTGGTACCAAGGTAAGTTCATGTGTAAATAATGTAGCATAATTGTTATTTTTAAGTTATTGATGTTAATTATATGATACGCTGATTTTTAATCGTGAAATATTATGCTTTGTGGTTAATGTTGAGTAATATGCAAATTATGTTTACTACTTGATAAATATGAATTGCTACCGAGTATCGGTTCCGATATTCCATGGAAGATGACAAATGTGAGATCGAGGGAAAACGCCCGTTTGAACCTTAGGAATAGATTAGGATACAAGTGACATGTCACTAGGATGGTTGAGCATCCGAACTCGTTGAGTTGAGTCTGAGTTCACTTATGGATGCGAATGTCCGAACTCGTTGAGTTGAGTCCGAGTTCGTGAGATGTAACTAGGCATCTGAGCTCGTTGAGTTGAGTCCGAGTTCACTTATGGATGTGAACGCCTGAGCTCGTTGAGTTGAGTCCGAGTTAACTTAGGGGCGGGTTACATGATTTCTTGATTACATATGAGGCACTTATGTGCAAATTATCCGTGTATCCGAGTTGTATTCCGATGTGTTCAACGGGTGAAATTTCTAGTGAAATGGAAGAACACTTAAGATGCAAGCAACATTTTGATAAGTGTTGTGAAATGGACACTTTGGACAGGTATGTTCTTAACCCTCGGGTTGATAATAGATACAACAACGATAAGGTGGTAAGATGATGAATGATGTTTAGAAATATGATATATGTTTTGGTAATACCATGCTAAAGTTGTTTGGTATATTTGTATTGTTATGTTACTTGTTATTTACATATGAACTTACTAAGAATTTATGCTTACTCTTTCCTTTTCATTCACTGTAGTCTTGAACAAGCCGGCTCAGGAATCCGGACAGGTCGAAAGTTCGATCACACTATCCAAAGGACTTTTATCTTGGTAAATGGCTTGTACAACTACTTAAGTATGGCATGTATAGCAATATACCTATTTTGTGTAAATAATTTTATGATATGGCCATGTTTGGTTGAGAAAATGTTTGATATTGATAAGTCATGGTGATGGCTAATTTAGATCATGTTTGATATCATGGAAGTTTAATAGGTTATCTAGTTCATAAAAATTCATGGAAAGATGAAACTTGCCTTAAAACAGAATATTGCTGCAGCAATGATATGAATTTGAAAAATAACTAAAAATAGTATAAATGGAACTAAATGATGAGTAAGTTATGAAATTGAAGCTCAATGAGTCTATTTTCATGTGGATTGAACAAAACAGGCATATAAATTATATTTTATGAGATATTTAAACTTTTGTGAAACAGGGCCAGAGTGATTTCTGGATTCCCTATTCTGAATTTAAAAATTCATAATAAATTTAAAAAAAATAATTATAAGTTTTTATTTATATTTAAAGATTCCTTATTGAGTCTATTTTTAAGATAAACAAACCTCATAGTTATTTAAATTCTGTATAGAGAGATATCTGATTCGTAATACACAGAGGTCAGAGCAGTTGAACCCTGAAACAGGGGAGAATTTAACTAATAAACTGTACTAATTGGCCCAACAAAAAATTCTAGAAAAAAAATAGTAAATATATATATGAGTCTAAATTTAGAGAAAATTTACGGATCTTGAGTTCGAGTTTCTTAACTCGAGATATGATTTTTATTGTAACTGTGACGCGGGTAGCTAGAAAGCTGTGAATGTAGAAACAAATGACTTGAAGTTTTTAATTTGATAAATTATGTTTGGTAACTCCTCAAGCTCGACTCCGGTGATGGTTTTGGGTGTGGGGGCGTTACATTTAGTGGTATCAAAGCAGGTTTAGTCGGTTCTCGGACTACGTGTTGTATGTATGGATTTTCCTATACATGCCATATGTTTGAATTGTGATAGTGTGACGACTTCTGACCTTTTTAAATGATTTTTATATAGTAAATGAATCCGATCTAGCTGTGGTAGATGAAGTAGAGAGTAATGCGCCAGCTCCGGCTGAAGGGGTAGCGCCGACTGAAAACCCACCTCCTACTGTTGGTCAGGGAGGAGGAGAAAGGGATCGGGAAGCCTTTCTCCAAATGATGAGTGCATGGTACACCGAGTTCGTTCGTACGAACCCAAATGTACGACCTCCCCCACCTCCCCCAATTCCTCAACCTATGCCTCCGATGCCTCAGGGAGTGGATATGATAAAATTTCACAGAACCCCCGTTGACAGAATTCATAAACAAAGGGCTGAAGAATTTAGAGCAAATATTGATGATGATGCAGAGAAAGCAGAGTTTTGGCTTGAAAATTCTATCTAGGTATTTGATGAATTATCTTGTACACCTGAAGAATGTTTGAAATGTGCTACATCTTTGTTGAGAGATTCAGCCTATAATTGGTGGAAGACTTTGATTTCGGTGGTACCGAAAGAGAGAGTAACCTGAGAATTCTTTCAAGAAGAGTTTCGGAAGAAATATATTATTGAAAGATTTATTGATCAGAAATGTAAAGAGTTTCTTGAGCTGAAGTAAGGTAATATGACAGTCTCAGAATATGAAAGAGAGTTTGTTCGATTGAGTAAGTATGCCAGGGAATATGTTCCTACAGAAGCCAAGATGTGCCGACGATTTGAAGACGGGCTCAACGAAGACATTAAGGTATTTGTCGGGATCCTTGAACTGAAAGAAATGGTAGTACTGGTTGATCGAGCTTGTAAGGCTGAAGAACTACTTAAAGAGAAGAGAAAGGTAGAGGCTGAGACACGAAATTGGAAGAAAAGGCCAATGAGTAAGGCACCTTCACAGCAACCCGGAAAGTCAAGAAATATGAATCCTCGTTCCCAAGTTTCAGCTGGGCAATCATATGGAAATTTTAAGAAGCAGAATGTGGGTCCTAAATCTTAGAATACTTCTGCAGCCAGTGTAGGGAACTTGAGATTTGTTAAACCTGAGTGCCAGCGGTGTGGTAGAAATCATTTTGGTCGTGCAGAGCAAATGAATGTTTTCGATGTGGTTCTCTGAATCATTTTATTAGAGACTGCCCAGAGAGAGCTGAGAAAGAAAAATTTCAGAGTGTAAAAGCTAGTGGTGCAAACTCGAGGGGAAAGTATCCGAGAAAAGCTGGAAGTTAAACAAGCAGTAAGAATGTAGCCAGAGATGCAACAGTTAGATCTGAAGGAAGAGCTCCGGCTAGAACTTATGCTATTAAAGCGCGTGAAGATGCTTCCTCACCCGATGTGATTACCGGTACATTTTCTCTTTATGATATTAATGTTATTGCTTTGATTGATCCTGGTTCTACTCATTCATATGTATGCATGAAACTGGTGTCTAGTATGAATATACCTGTTGAGAACACAGAATTTATGATTAGAGTGTCGAACCCGCTAGGCAAATGCGTGATAGTTGATAAAGTAAGCAAGAAATGCCCTTTAATGATTCGGGGTCATTACTTTCCAGCCGACTTGATGTTGTTGCCGTTTGATGAATTTGATGTTATTTTGGGTATGGATTGGTTGACATTGCATGATGCTATAGTAAATTGCAAAGAAAAGGTTATAGAATTAAAGTGTGGAAACGGTGAAACTCTGCGGGTTGTATCAGATAAATCAGAGGCATTGTCTAGTGTGATTTCTTCGATGTCGGCTCAGAGATATTTGAGAAAGGGTTATGAAGCTTATTTGGTGTATGTAATTAATACAAAAGAAGTTGAAAAGAAAGTTGAATCAGTGCCGGTTGTGTGTGAATTTGCGGATGTATTTCCAGAAGAATTACCGGGTTTGCCTCCAGTCAGGGAAGTAGAATTTGGTATTGATTTGATACCGGGAACAGCTCCGATCTCGATTGCTCCATATAGAATGGCATCAACAGAGTTGAAAGAATTAAAGTCGTAGTTGCAAGAGTTGACTGATAAAGGCTTTGTGAGACCGAGTTTTTCACCTTGGGGTGCTCCCGTGTTATTTGTGAAAAGGAAGGATGGTTCTATGAGATTATGTGTTGATTATCGGCAGTTAAACAAGGTGACAATCAAAAACAAGTATCCATTGCCGAGAATTGATGATTTGTTTGATCAGCTAAAAGGAGCGACATGGTTTTCAAAGATTTACTTGAGATCTGGGTATTATCAGCTGCGAGTGAAAGAGTCAGATGTGCCTAAAACTACTTTTAGAACAAGGTACGGTCATTATGAATTTTTAGTTATGCCATTCGGGTTGACAAATGCTCCTGCTGTGTTTATGGACTTAATGAATCGCATATTTCGGCCATACCTGGACAGATTTGTTGTGGTGTTTATAGATGATATTTTAATTTATTCAAAAGATGAGACAAAGCATGCTGAGCATTTGAGGATAGTTTTGCAAACTTTGAGAGATAAGCAGCTGTATGCTAAGTTTAGTAAAAGTGAATTTTGGCTCCGGGAAGTTGGATTTTTGGGTCATATTGTTTCAGGTGATGGTATACGGGTTGATCCTAGTAAAATTTCAGCCATTGTTGATTGGAAACCACCGAAAAATGTAACTGAAGTTAGGATTTTCTTGGGGCTAGCTGTGTATTATCGGCGGTTTGTAAATGGATTTTCTATAATTGCTGCTCCTATGACTAGACTACTCCGAAAGGATGTTAAATTTGAATGGACGGAAGAATGTCAACAGAGTTTCGAAGAATTGAAAAAGTTATTAACTGAAGCACTAGTGTTGATACAACCCGAATCAGGTAAAGAATTTATGGTGTATAGTGATGCTTTTCTAAATGGTTTGGGGTGTGTCCTCATGCAAGAAGGAAAAGTGGTGGCTTATGCTTCGAGACAGTTAAAACCTCATGAGAGGAATTATCCTACTCACGATTTGGAATTGGCTGCAGTGGTGTTTGCTTTGAAGATTTGGCGACATTATCTGTTTGGTGAAAAATGCCGAGTATATACCGATCACAAAAGTCTTAAATACTTGATGTCACAAAAAGACTTGAATTTGAGACAGCGAAGATGGTTAGAGTTATTGAAAGATTATGAGCTTGTTATTGATTATCATCCGAGAAAAGCGAATGTGGTTGCCGATGCTTTAAGCAGAAAATTGTTGTTTGCTTTGAGAGTTATGAACACTCAGTTGAAAATGTTAGATGACGGTTCGATTCTAGCAGAGTTAAGAGCAAGACCGATGTTTTTACAAGAGATTTTTGAAGCTCAGAAAAATGATCAAGATTTGCTAGCCAAGAGAAAACAATGTAAACCTGATACGGGATCAGATTTCAGAATCGGTTCTGATGGTTGTTTGATGTTTAAAAATTAGATTTGTGTACCGAAAAATGATGAGTTGATTCAAAAGATTTTGCATGAAGCACATGATGGTTGTTTAGCAGTTCATCCGGGCAGTATGAAGATATACAATGACTTGAAGAAAATGTACTGGTGGAGTGGAATGAAAAGAGATATTTCCGAGTTTGTATCAAAGTGCTTAGTTTGTCAACAAGTGAAAGCTGAACACCAAGTACCTTCGAGATTACTTTAGCCTATTATGGTTCCTGAATGGAAATGGGATCGGATTACTATGGATTTTATAACAGGGTTGCCGTTAACTCCAGGGAAGAAAAATGCATTCTGGGTAATAGTTGACAGACTGACTAAATCGGCTCATTTTATTCCGGTACGTACAAATTATTCTCTTAATAAGTTTGCTGAATTGTATATCCAAGAGACTGTTAGACTTCATGGGATACCTTTGTCAATCATTTCGGATAGAGATCCGAGGTTTACCTCACGGTTTTGGCAAAAGTTGCAAGAGGCACTAGGTACAAAGGTAAATTTCAGCACTGCCTTTCATCCACAAACTGATGGACAATCAGATAGAGTAATTCAGATTCTTGAAGACATGCTCAGATGTTGTGTATTGGAATTTCAAGGTAGTTGGGAAAAGTATTTACCGTTAGTAGAATTTGCTTATAATAATAGTTATCAGACAAGTTTGAAAATGGCACCTTATGAAGCATTATATGGTCGTAAATGTCGGATGCCATTGTATTGGACTGAACTCAAGGAAAATCAAATTTATGGAGTTGATTTAACAAAAGAAATCGAAGAAAAGGTGAAAGTGATTCGAGATTGTTTGAAAGCTGCTTCGGATAAATAGAAATCTTATGCGGATTTGAAACGAAAAGAAATGGAGTTTCAAGTTGGTGATAAGGTATTTTTGAAAGTGTCTCCATGGAAGAAAGTCCTTAGATTTGGACGAAAGGGCAAGTTAAGTCCGCGTTTTATTAGACCGTATGAAATAATTGAAAAAGTTGGACCGGTAGCATATCGGCCAGCGCTACCACTTGAATTAGAGAAGATTCATGATGTGTTTCACGTATCTATGTTACGTCGGTATCGTTCGGATCCTTCACATATAATTTCACCGACAGAAGTTGAACTACGACCGGATATGACTTATGAAGAAGAACCGGTTAAGATTCTAGCTCGAGAAGTCAAACAACTAAGAAATAAAAGTGTTGCACTTGTGAAAGTGTTATGGCAAAAGCATGGGGTAGAAGAGACTACATGGGAACCTAAAGAAACTATGAGAAACCAATATCCACACCTGTTTACCGGTAAGATTTTCGAGGACGAAAATCCTTAAAAGAGGGGAGAGTTGTAATATCCTGAATTAGGGCTTAATCGGAATAGTGGTTTCGTGACCACAAATCCGAGATAGAAATAATTAGTTTATAATTATTTTGATTATTATGATATGATTGCATAATTGTGTAAAAATTTCGTGATGAAATTCTATGCCTAAAGTGCTTAAATTGAAAGTACGGACTAAATCGAATAAGTCGCAAAATTTGCATTCTAGAAGTTTTTAGTATGAAATTGCATTGAAATATTAATTCGGAGATCTTAAATAGAAATTTGACCAATTTTAAGTTCATGGACAAAAATAGGACATGGAAGGAATTTTGAAAGTTTAGTAAGGAGGGGCATTTTGGTCATTTGGATATTAAATTAAATAAAATGGGAAAAATAACACAAAATTGGTCATCATCCTCCTTAGTTGCTGCCGAATTCTCCCTCTCTCCATAGCTAGGGTTTCTTCAACTTTCAAGCTCCATAGTAAGTGATTCCAAGCCCCGTTTTTAATGTTCTTTACGTTTTTAGAATCTCGGAAGCTCGATTAAGCTTATGCTAGCAATAATTCAACCTAGGGTTTATATTTGGAAAAATACCCATAAGTGAAATTTGTGTATTTTGATGTTTTATGATAGAATATGGGGTTTTAAATTACGTTAGACAACTTGTGCTACTCGGTTTTGAGTGAAAACGAGTAAAAGGGCTTAATCGGCAAAAATACCTAATAGTCACAAGTATATGTTAGAGTGAGAATTTGATGTTTCCATAGAAGGGAAAAGTGATCAGCATGTTATAAAACATAAAAATAAGGAATAAATTTTAATTCCCGAGCCTAGGGGCAAAAGTGTATTTATGCAAAAGTTTAGGGGCAAAAGTGTAGTTTTCAAAGTTCGTATTAAATGCTGTTTTGATGAATGTATGTATTAAATAAGATTAATTTGGTATTATAGATCAAGAGAAACGAGATTCAAGTCGCGATCGAGGAAAAGAAAAGATTGTGGACTAAATTGCAAAATCTTTATATTTTGGTACCAAGGTAAGTTCATGTGTAAATAATGTAGCATAATTGTTATTTTTAAGTTATTGATGTTAATTATATGATACGCTGATTTTTAATCGTGAAATATTATGCTTTGTGGTTAATGTTGAGTAATATGCAAATTATGTTTACTACTTGATAAATATGAATTGCTACCGAGTATCGGTTCCGATATTCCATGGAAGATGACAAATGTGAGATCGAGGGAAAAAGCCCGTTTGAACCTTAGGAATAGATTAGGATACAAGTGACATGTCACTAGGATGGTTGAGCATCCAAACTCGTTGAGTTGAGTCCGAGTTCACTTATGGATGCGAATGTCCGAACTCGTTGAGTTGAGTCCGAGTTCGTGAGATGTAACTAGGCATCTGAGCTCGTTGAGTTGAGTCTGAGTTCACTTATGGATGCGAACGCCCGAGCTCGTTGAGTTGAGTCCGAGTTAACTTAGGGGCAGGTTACATGATTTCTTGATTACATATGAGGCACTTATGTGCAAATTATCCGTGTATCCGAGTTGTATTCCGATGTGTTCAACGGGTTAAATTTCTAGTGAAATGGAAGAACACTTAAGATGCAAGCAACGTTTTGATAAGTGTTGTGAAATGGACACTTTGGACAGGTATGTTCTCAACCCTCGGGTTGATAATAGATACAACAACGATAAGGTGGTAAGATGATGAATGATGTTTAGAATTATGATATATGTTTCGGTAATACCATGCTAAAGTTGTTTGGTATATTTGTATTGTTATGTTACTTGTTATTTACATATGAACTTACTAAGCATTTATGCTTACTCTTTCCTTTTCATTCACTGTAGTCTTGAACAAGCCGGCTCAGGAATCCGGACAGGTCGAAAGTTCGATCACACTATCCAAAGAACTTTTATCTTGGTAAATGGCTTGTACAACTACTTAAGTATGGCATGTATAGCAATATACCTATTTTGTGTAAATAATTTTATGATATGGCCATGTTTGGTTGAGAAAATGTTTGATATTGATAAGTCATGGTGATGGCTAATTTAGATCATGTTTGATATCATGGAAGTTTAATAGGTTATCTAGTTCATAAAAATTCATGGAAAGATGAAACTTGCCTTAAAACAGAATATTGCTGCAGCAATGATATGAATTTGAAAAATAACTAAAAATAGTATAAATGGAACTAAATGATGAGTAAGTTATGAAATTGAAGCTCAATGAGTCTATTTTCATGTGGATTGAACAAAACAGGCATATAAATTATATTTTATGAGATATTTAAACTTTTGTGAAACAGGGCCAGAGTGATTTCTGGATTCCCTATTCTGAATTTAAAAATTCATAATAAATTTTATAAAAATAATTAGAAGTTTTTCTTTCGATGTACAGATTCCATATTGAGTCTAGTTTTAATAGAATCAATCCTCATTGTAATTTAAATTGTGTATAGAGAGATATCTGATTCGTAATACACAGAGGTCAGAGCAGTCAAACCCTGAAATAGGGGAGACTTTAACTAATAAACTGTACTAATTGGCCTAACCAAAAATTCTAGAAAGAAATTAGTAAATAGATATATGAGTCTAGATTTAGGGAAAATTTACGGATCTTGATTTCGAGTTTCGTAACTCGAGATATGATTTTTCTTGTAACTGTGACGTGGGTACCTAGAAAGCTGTGAATGTAGAAACAAATGATTTGAAGTTCTTAATTTGATAAATTATGTTCGGTAACTCCTCAAGCTTGACTCCGGCGACGATTTCGGGCGTGGGGGCATTACAGGTACAGGCTGAATCTTCATCCTCAGGGCATAGGTCAGCTGAGGAGGCTTCCGTGCCACAGGCAACTGAGACTGGGTCTTATGATCGGGCTGCGGGGGATGATGCTTTGTCCCAAGCAATGTTAAGGGTTTTAAAAAGAGTTGCTGGAGCTAGCACTGGGATAGTAAATAGGGGATCCATCTCGGAGCGACTCCGGGCTAATGGAGTAGAAGGTTTTAGGGGCGTACCTAGAGTAGCCCCAAATGTGGCTAAATATTGGCTGGAAGCAACAAAGTGGATTATGGACGATTTAGATTGCTCTTTGGAGCAAAAGCTGAAGGGGGTTGTGTCGCTACTACGAGACGAGGCATATTGTTGGTGGATCACCATGAGGGAGAGTACCTCGATTGAATGAGTAACTTAGGAATTGTTCAAAACTGCTTTGAAAGGGAGGTATGTTGGAGCTAGTTTTGTGGATGCTCGTCGAAAGGAATTTTTGAATCTAACTCAGGGTAATAAGACTGTTGCGGAGTATGAGGCAGAATTCTTGAGGCTAAGTCGATACGCCAGTGGGATAGTCGCGACTAAATATGAGCGCAGTATTCGATTTGAGGATGGTCTCCGTGATGAGCTTAGGATATTGATAGCTCCACAGAGGGACCGTGATTTTGCTGTATTGGTGGAGAAGGCTAAGATAGCCGAGGAGGTAAAACGGACTGAGCGGCAGGATCGTGAGAAGGACCGACCCAAATTTAAGAGGGATTTTAGACCCTCGAGTGCTACGAATAGGAATGTTAAAAGAGCTAGAATGGAGGAACCGGTTCGAGCAGTTCCAGTGGATATTTTAGACCGTAGGCTTACAGAGACTGTGGTAGGGTGCATATGGGGGAGCGCTGGAAATGAACTAGAGCATGTTTTTGATGTGGGTCCAAGGAGCATAAGTTCAGAGAATGTCCTCGGAGAACAACTCAGGAACTAGCTGGGGAGCAAAGGGATGTCCAACCACAGCGAGGTCGTGGGCAAGGCAGAGGTGGCAATAGAAATGGATGAGGACGTGGGGCACCTGGCAAGGGTGCTGGACATGCTGAAGCTCGATAGCCGGCGTTGGTTTATGCTACACGACGTCGTGAGGAGGGTGATGCTCCTGATGTTATAACTGGTACGTTCTTCATTCATATTACGCCTTACACTGCTTTGATTGATATGGGTTCCACTCACTCGTATGTTGCTTGTGATGTATTTGGGGCTTTGGGGGTGCTTCCTGAGGAGACGGTGAGTGGGGTATCGGTGATAAGCCCTTTAGGACACTTGGTTAAGGTAGATAAACTCTTTAGGGCGGTGCCTTTAGAGACACAAGATAAGATTTTTGAAGGAGATTTGATGGAGCTGCCATTTGGGAATTTTGATCTTATCTTGGGAATGGACTGGCTAGCTAAGCATAGTGTGACATTGGATTGTGCTGCTAAGAGAATGGTACTAATAACTTCCAAAGATTAGGAGATAATGGTCATAGGGGAACGAAGGAATTATTTGTCTAATGTTGTTTCGGCTTTAAGAGCCGAGAAGTTGATTCGGAAAGGTTGTGAGGCGTACTTGGCATTTGTAAGTCAAGTTGAACCTAAGGGGATGACTGTGGAGTCGGTTAGGACCATTAAAGAATTTCAAGATGTATTTTCGGAGGAACTTCCTAGATTACCTCCAAACAGAGAAGTCGAGTTTGGAATTGACTTGTTACCTGGAACAGCTCCTGTGTCCATTGCGCCTTATAGGATGGCACCAAAGGAGTTGGTAGAATTGAAAGCTCAGATTCAGGAACTGTTGGATAGAGGGTTTATAAGACCAAGTGTCTCCCCGTGGGGCGCACCAGTGTTTTTCGTAAAGAAGAAAGATGGGACCATGTGAATGTGTATTAACTATCGGCAGTTGAATAAACTGACGATCAAGAACAAGTATCCATTACTAAGAATCGACGATTTGTTCGACCAATTAAAAGGAGCCTCGATATTTTCTAAGAATGACCTTCGGTCAGGATATCATCAGTTGAGAGTCAAAGAGGTGGATATTTATAAGACGGCATTCAGGACTCGAAATGGTCATTACGAGTTTCTAGTTATGCCCTTTGGATTGACTAATGCACTAGCAGCCTTCATAGATTTAATGAATCGGGTGTTCCAGCCATACTTGGATCGATTCGTAGTCATTTTTATCGATGATATCTTGGTGTATTCGGAAACGGAAGAGAAGCATGCTGAGCATCTTCGTGTTGTGCTACAAGTGCTAAGGGAAAAACAACTTTATGCGAAGTTTAGTAAGTGCGAGTTTTGGCTAAAGGAAGTCACTTTCTTGGGGCATGTTGTGTCTGCTGAGGGGATCAAGGTGGACCCTCGAAAGATTAAGGAAATTCTGGAATGGAAGCCACCGAGGTCGGTAACAGAAATTTAAAGTTTTCTGGGGTTGGCAGGTTATTATCGAAGATTCGTGGAAGGATTTTCTGTGTTGGTAGCACCGTTAATGAAACTTATAAGGAAGGGAGCACCTTTTGTTTGGACGAATAAGCAGTAAAAGGATTTTGAGAAACTAAAGAAGGTTTTGACAGAAGCGCCAGTGTTGATTCAACCAGAGTTTGGTAAGGATTTCATGGTGTACAACGACGCGTCACATATAGGTTTAGGCTGCGTATTGATGCAAGAGGGTAAAGTGGTCGCTTATGCTTCACGACAGCTTAAGCTTCACGAAGTAAACTATCCTACACATGATCTAGAGTTGGCAGCGGTGATTTTTGCGCTTAAGATATGGAGGCATTACTTGTATGGGGAGAGATGCGTTATCTATATGGATCACAAGAGTCTTAACTACTTGCTGACTCAGAAGGAGCTGAATCTTAGACAGCGAAGGTGGATAGAGTTGTTAAAGGACTATGACTATTCGATTGATTACCATCCAGGTAAGGCAAATGTCGTGGCTGATGCGTTAAGTCGTAGGACTGTGGCAGAGTTGAAGGCAATGTTTGCTCGTTTAAGTTTGCATGATGATGGAAGCTTATTGGCAGAGTTACAAGTGAAACCGACTTGGGTGGAACAGATTAAGAAGCAACAGTTGGAGGATGAGTCGTTGGTTTCTCGATTTCAGGAAGTTGAGAAGGGGGAGAATCCCGACTTTGGGTTAAATAATGATGGAGTCCTTTATTTTCGAGGAAGAATTTGTATGCCGAAGGACTCTGACTTGAGATTGATGATTTTGAAAGAGGCACATAATGGACCTTGTGCTATGCATCCAGGAGTGAGTAAGTTGTATCGAGACTTGCGAGAGCTATATTGGTGGCCTGGACTTAAGCGAGAAGTGACCGAATTTGTGGGGAAATGTTTGACGTGTCAACAAGTGAAGGCCGAGCATCAACTGCCTTCAGGATTGTTATAGCCGGTGAAGATACCACTTTGGAAGTGGGAAAGGGTAACTATGGATTTTGTAAGTGGGTTGCCATTGACACCTTCCAAGAAGGATTTAGTTTGGGTAATTATGGATAGGCTCACGAAAGCTGCCCATTTCATACAGGTCTGAACCGATTACCTACTCCAGAAGCTGGCCAAGTTGTATGTGGCGGAGATAGTGCGGTTGCATGGGGTGCCAGTATCGATAATTTCTGACCGAGGCCCAAGGTTTGCATCTCAGTTTTGGCAGAAGTTGCATGAGGCATTGGGAACGCGATTGGATTTTAGTACGGCTTTTCACCCTCAGTCGGATGGGCAGTCAGAGAGGGTCATTCAGATTCTAGAAGACATGCTGAGAGGTTGTGTTATTGAATTTAGGGGCAGTTGGGAAGACTATTTGCCATTGGCAGAGTTTGCGTATAACAACAGTTACCAAGCAAGTATTCAGATGGCTCCTTATGAGGCACTATATGGGCGAAGTGTCATTCGCCTACTTGTTGGGCAGAGTTGGGGGAAAGGCAAGTACTTGGGCCAGAGTTGGTACCAGATACTGAAAACAAGATTAAGGTGATCAGGAATCGGTTAAAGGAGGTAGCGGATCGACAAAAGTCTTATGCCGATCTGAAGCGTAAGGATTTGAATATGCTGTAGGGGATATGGTCTTTTTGAAAGTTTCGCCTTGGAAGAAGATATTGAGATTTGGTAAGAAGGGCAAGTTGAGTCCACGATTCGTTGGGCCTTATCGAATTACTAAGCGGATAGGGCCGGTGGCTTATCAGCTAGAGTTACCTCCAGAGCTCACGACGTTTTTCATGTGTCCATCCTAAGGCGATATCATTCTGACCCAACACATATTGTACCAGTTGCAAAAATCGAAGTACAGTCAGATTTGACCTTTGAAGAAGAACCTGTGCAAATACTTGATCGTGACGTCAAGGCGCTGAGAAGGAAGTCAGTTCCATTAGTAAAGGTACTTTGGAGAAACCATGGCAAGGAAGAAGCTACTTGGGAAACTGAGGAAGCAATGCGTCAACAATACCCTCAACTGTTTGGATCAAGTAAATTTCGAGGCCCAAATTTCTTTAAGGAGGGTAGAGTTGTAACATCCTGACTTTCGGGTTTTTTCGCGATTCTCGATATTTTGGTAAAGTTTTTAAAATTTGGTATTTGATTGTGAAATTCATAATTTGAGTATGTAAATGGGCTTATGGAAGGCCCATGTGTTGGCCAAAACCTGGTAGAATTTTTGAATTTTGGACTTAAGAAGTTAGGGGCCTTGGATAGGTGGTCTTATTAAAATTTGTGGGTAAAATGTATCACAGAAGAGCCTCTAGTAAAGTGGCTAAGTGACGCCACTAAGGGGCTAGAAAAGTGGCGTGTAAGTGGTTGGGGAAAGACCTGGGTTCGATTCCCTGTGATGGCAGAGGTAATGTTATTTTTATGCTTGTGCATGCTAGAGTTTAAAGCTGGATGGAGCTCTGTGGGAGAGAGTTTGAATCAGTCAAATGCATGGATTAAGGAGGGATAAGGGGAGATATTTTAGAGATTTGAAAGGGGGATAGGGTTAGCCAATTTGAGGGGATTAGAGAGGGGATTTCGACAGAGGGGTTTTAGTTAGGGATTTTCGGCACTTGGGTAATTGTTGTGCCGTTTTCTTCTTTGTAACCATAGGAGTAGTCTTTGTTTTTCTTATTTCTTCTTCCCTAGCCGAATCTACCACCCTTCCTTTCATCTTTTCTTCCTTTTCCTTCTTCCAAACTAGCCCACTACTCCCATCCATTCATCTATTGTTTCTTTCCCTTACCTCTATTTTTGCCGAAAAACCGCAAAAGCCGAACCTATGAAGCTAGGTGTTGTCGAAATCTTGTTGACCAGTAACCCTCTGTCTTCTTTCACTTTTTGGTGGCCAATCCTTTTTATTTTTAAGCTTCACACAGATTCAAGAAGAGAGATTGTGGTAAGTGTTCGTACTCTAAAGCATTTTTAATACTAACTATTGACAAAAGCCGAAACCCCTATAATTTAGGGAGGTGGCCGAATGTGGGTATAGGCCTTATTGGGTTTCTTCTTTAATCTTTTTATGGTTTGTATGGTGGAGGTGCAGCAAGGTGTAGTGTCGACTTGGATTAGCTTGGATCATCGGAGTGACTAGATCTAGTCATCAATTTCGGCAAAGGTATGGATTCTAAGGCCATTATGGATGGTGGCCGAATGTGTAAGTGTGGATAATAGATGGTTCTCGTTTTGGTTAAATTATTATAAACTGATCTATAAGCGGTTGGTTATAGGAGAAATTGTGTAGGAGATCTCGTCGAGGAATATCGCAAATTAGGTGTGTAACGAACCTTTTTTCGTAGCTTAAATCGATAAATGCCGAGAAGTCGAAATGCCGAAATTCTGGCATTTCGAGGACTTGTGAGCAAGCGAACGCTCATTGATTAGTTAGATTCTCTAAGTTGATGATCGGGAACGTTGGAAAAGGTAAGAGCACGGCTTTTGGCATCACGATAAGTTAGGCCTCGAGGGGCTGAAATCGGGCCCAATGGGCTTACGGGCCCATTTGGGTAAATTTTGGTAGGAAATGAAATCTGGTTAAATTGCGCGTTAAGACTGGTAATACCATTATGGAATATAGGCTGAACGGGCTTAGATGACTAAATCGGCTGTGTAGGGCCCATTAGGGGTTTTTGGCCCAATAACTCGGTTTCGCTGAAAATGGGCCAAAATCGCTGTTTAAACACATGAATTGTTAGTAACTGATAACGAACATGGAAAATCCCTAATATTTGGTTAAGTTATGAAATTTCCATTATATTATGAAAATAACTGTTTTGCCTCTAGGTAAAAATGACCATTATACCCCTAGGGTTTAATTATGAATTTGGTACATGGGTTTTAATATACATGATTGATATGATATGCACATGATATATATGATATGCACATGATATATTAATAATGCATTGGGTTGGGTTTATATGGATGGAGGAAGTGCAAAAAGGGCTATGCCCTAGTTTACCGAAAAGGGCTTTTGCCCCAGTTTATTAAAAGGGCTTTTGCCCCAGTTTATCAAAAGGGCTTTGCCCTAGTTATTAAAAGAGGATAGGCCTCCAGTTATATGATAAAGCAGTTATGCTGCCAGTGGAGAGTTTTGGTTGGGTGGGTTGAGTTATTCCCCACATGGAGAGATTGGTTGGTACGGGTGGAGAGTAGCGGATGGTGGGTCGAGTAGTCTCCCCAAATGGGCTTGCATTCTTTCATTGACATTACATGTGATAACGAAATGGGCCTATGGGCCATACCTTTTACAGTAAAGGCTTCAGCCCGGCAATATGAAATATGAAAAGGCTTCGGCCCAGTCTTATGAAATATGAAATATGAAAAGGCTTCGGCCCAGTATACGCTGAGTTTGAATTTGGGCTTAGGCCCAGCAGGCTGATATTGATTTGGGCTCTGAAAGGGGCTTGTTGCACACTAAGTTTCCAAACTCACCCCCTTTCCTTAACCTTGCAGGTGAGCCTTGATTTGGGGACTTGGAGCCGGAAGGGATTCAGAGTGGCCACAGTGATCGCTTTTGGGCTTTGAAAAAAGTGACTGGTTTTGTTTAATTATCTTATTTACTATTTATTTTTGGGTTGTAATAAGGCCATTCTAACTTTATTTTCTTTTCTTTTCTGGGATTATTTTATTTTTAATAACTTTAAACTGGTTGTTAATAATTCAAATGGGCTAGACTTAGAACGCGTTTTCAAAATGATACTTGTTTCAAAAAAACGCAACGATACAATTAATCGGTTTATCAAAAATATCAACTTAAATGAATTGCAACTCGTTTTTTTCAAAATTTAAGCTCGTTATAACCAAGTGTGGCAATGGTTGTGGGCATGTCTAGGATTGGATCCAATCGAAGAGCTTGGTACTTAAGCAGCCTTCATGGCTCACCTCCTCTGTCACGGATTCCTACCTGGTGGCCAGCTTCCATTCACTTTGGTAGCTTAACAAAAGTTAGTTTTTAAACACTAAAATGAATCACGGGTTTTTAGACTTCTATGTGGCACGTCAGATTCGGCCATAACGTCTGGGCCGGGTTTGAGGTATTACACACGGTTTGCCCCATGGGCGTGTGATTGGACTGTGTGTCCCCTATACCCTAATTAGGTGAAGCAGAATGCCCAGTACTAAACACATGGGTAGAGACACGACCATGTGTCTCAGCCGTGTGAAGGGCACGACCTTAGGACATGGGCGTGTGCCCAAGCCGTGTAAAGTCTGTACCTGATTTTGGAATTTTATTCACCACACGGCTTATGAACATGGGCGTGTGACTGGGCCGTGTGACCCTATTTGTGTTGATGATGTCATAAACAGAGTTACACGGTCTGAGGTCGGGCGTGTCCCAAGCCACACAAACATGTGTGACCACACGGCCTACTTATACCGGCATGTGACCCTATTTCATGAAAGTTTTTCTAAGTTTTCTAAAGTCCTCGAATTAGTCCCGAACTACTCCCAACATATGTTTTAGCCCCGTAGGCCCATATAAGGGGCAATTTGCATATGTATGAATGAATTCAATTTGAATGAAGTTTTATGGCCGGCTGTGTGTATGTGTTTGCTAGTATTTAAATCCGATAATGCCTCGTATCCTGTTCGGTGTCGGGCTCGAGTAAGGGGTGTTACAAACTTTGCATGATGCTATGGTAAATTCTAGACGAAAGCTTATCGTATTGAAATGTCAGAATGGTGAGATGTTTCGTATTGAATAAGATAATTCGAGTGGGTTACCTATTGTGATATCAACAATGTCAGCACAAAAATATGTGAGAAAAAGTTGTAATGCTTACCTTGCTTATGTATTGGATACTAAAGTGTTTGAGTCGAAGCTTGAATTAGAGCTAGAGGTTTGTGAGTATCCCGATGTGTTTCCAGAGGGGTTACCTAGATTACCGCTGGTTAGGAGGTGTAGTTCGCTATAGAACTTGTACCAAGAACATCACTGTTATCGATAGCACCTTACAGAATGGCTCATACTGAATTAAAAGAGTTGAAAAACAAGAGTTTTGCTCGACCTAGTTTTTCACCTTGGGGTGCACCGGTTCTGTTTGTTAAGCAAAACGACGGATTGATGAGGTTATGCATTGACTATCGCCAACTCAACAAAGTTACAATCAAGAACAAATATCCACTACCTGGCATTGACAATTTGTTTGACCAGTTGAAAGGTGCCACAGTGTGCATTAATGAAATGTGTGGGCTATTATAAGCTTGTACAAAATTCAGCTAGGCTTGGGTAGGGGTAAAACTGTAAGAATTTCAATTTTCAAGCCTAGGGACTAAATTACAAAAGAATTAAAAGTATAGTGGCAAAATGGTAATTTTTCCAAAAATATGTTTTGGATTAAATTGAATGAATTATATGTTGAATTGAGTTAATTGTCCGTATAGATCCAATTAGACCTCGTACAGTGTTAGATCGGGGCGAAGAGAAAGTCTCTAAATAATCACCGTTGTATCTATGTTTACATGTCGAGGTAAGTTCGTGTAATTAAATCGTGTTTATATGTTTTTAATTAAAGTATATGTAACACCCTTCACCCGTATTCAAAGTTAGAATAGGGTTACGGAGCATTACCAGACTTATAAAATAATTAAACATTCACTATGCATACATTTTCACATTTCATACAATTATCATTTAATCTCAATCAATATGTCCTTAATATGAGCCTACGAGGCCCAAAAACATGCTTTAGAAGTGGCTCATGACTAAACTGACAACTTTGAAAACGCGTAGAACACTTAGAAAATTTTTCTCAAAACAGGGGACACATGCCCGTGTGGCCCGGTCGTGTCTCTCACATGGCCAAAGACATGCCTGTGTCACAAACTGTATGGACGTTCAAAATGGGAGCACATGGCCGTGTCCTAGCCCGTGTCCAACCCATGTAACTCTCTGACTTGGGTCACACGGCCAACACACACGCCCGTGTGGCTAGCCTGTGTGCTTTAAAAATGGCCATACACTCCCGTGTACCAAGCTGTGTGCTAAGCCGTGCCAAACTTGTAGGGTATACTGGCTTATGCCCCACGGCCAAGTCATACGCCCGTGTGTGAGGCCGTGTGGAGCATACTGACTTGATTTTAATTTCAACACCAAAGGACACATGGCTGTGTAATGTAACTATGTGTCAGACACGACTAAGACGCACGCCCATGTCTCTGCCTGTGTGGACAAAAATAGGCTATTTCCAAGCCATTTTGCCACCCAAATCTTCATATACCTACAAGAACCCAATTGGCACAAAACATGGAACATATAGGCATTCAACTACTCTCAATCAAACATCATTTATACCATTTCAAACACAAACCAATACAAAAACATATCAATACCACAATATACCATTCAATTCATACTAAACTTCACTTATATAATTCAACTATGTAAGTATTTCTAAACATGCATCTTTGTACTCAATTTCACAAGCATAAATCTTTTCAAATTTCTATCTTTCGACTACCATAATATCTACTATCCATAAACATTTCAAATCCAACCTCAAGTTAATAACATAAGCCACATACATTTATATGCATATTCAAACCAACAAAATCAAGCCAACTATCATGGCTATATATATACAAACCAAAGAATAAACATTTACAAGCCAATTCAAATGACCAAAATCATTATTAACACCTAATGAAAATAACCATAATCCTATACATGCCATATACTCAAAACATAAGCTTAAAAGTACCAAATTGATAGCTTGATAGTGTGATGTAGTATCTGACGATCCCCAAATCAGAGCTAGCTTAGAAATCACTATAGAACACAAAAAAGTAAACAATGTAAGCTTTATAGCTTAGTAAGCTCGCATGATAATAAGAAATAAATATCACCATTCATTTACATTTCAAAAGAAATGACATAGATTGCATCTAAACATTAATCACTTGGCTAACATAGAGTTTAACCACAGAATTAATCATAAGCTCTCAACTTCTTTTAACTCGTTGATTGAATAGTTTTTCATACATACCTGTATCGATACATATCTATTTCTCACCAACACACATCTTCAATACACCCACTGAACAATTCGGAATAGAAGTCAGATACTCAGGAGTCTCGCACACTAAGTGCCAATGTCATGGCTTGAAGCCAACTCAATATATCTCGCACCCGAAGTGCTAATATCATGGCCCGAAGCCAAGTCAATGAAGCTCGCACCTGAAGTGCCAATATCATGGGCCGAAGCCAAATCAATGTATCCTCTAACAATGTATCCTCTAATGACATATCACTAGTAATCCTAATCTATTCCTAAGGTTCAACCAGGATTTCGAATGTCGATTTGTTGTTGAATCACTATCAAACATATCCATAGTCTCATATTCATAGTTTATGAAATACCAAAGCATATAAAATACATTTATAATGAAACTTATAATATATGAACTTACATCAGACGCAAAAACGGCTAAATAGACCGATTAGTCGATTACTTTGTCTTTTCCCTGATTTAGATCCGAGTTTCACTTTTCTTGATCTCTATGTAATCAAATTTAGCTTATTTAATTACCTCACTATTCAATTTAATCCAAAACACTTATTAAAGCACATTCACACTTTTGCCCTTAATATTTCACAACTTTTATAATTTAGTCCTTATTTCGTAAAAACATAAAATCATACAATTTAAGACTAACCCATGCTAGTTGAATTACTATTATGCCCCTAGCAGCCTATATTTTTTTATTTATTTCTCATTTAAACCACAAAGTTTTGACATTTCAAAATTTAATCCTTATTTTGCTTTTTCACTAAAAATCACTTAATAAAAGTTGTATAATTCACAACAAACATTCATAATCTATCATCCAACATCAAAACACATGCTTAATCATCAATAGAAACATTCAAAATCTTTGACAATTTTGCAAAATATCCCTGGGCTAGCTAGACGTAACTGCAACGATCTCAAAATTATAGAAATAATTAAGAACGGGACAAAAACAGACTTACAATTGAGCTAGGAAGCTTGGCCGAATGAAAACCCTAAGAATGGTGTATTTTATTAAATTTGGTGATGGAAGATGAATGAAGATGGAAAAATGTTTTGTTTTATTTAATTATACTTTATTAACTAATTTACTATTTTAACCTTAAATATTAACCATCAAAACCACTTAATATAAGCCCATAATTTTCCATTCACAATTGAAATGGTCTAATTACAACATAAGGACCTCCTCTTTAAGGTTCTATAGCAACACTTTTGCACTTTACGCAATTTAGTCCTTTTTATCAAATTAAACACTCAAATGATAAAATTTCTAAACAAAATTTTCACACAATCATATATTCATGCTATAGACCTTAAAATAATAATAAAATAAATATTTCAAATTTGAATTTGTGGTCCCGGAACCGTTGTTCCGATTTGACTAAAAACGGGTTGTTACAACTCTCCCCCCATAGGGATTTTCATCCCCGAAAATCTTACCAATGAAGAGGTTAGGGTACTATTTTCTCATATCTTCCTTAGGCTCCCATGTTGCCAAAGTACTTTCACTAAAGATATACTTTTATTTCTCAACTGTTTAACCTCTCGAGCCAAAATTCTAATTGGTTCTTCATTGTACATCATTCAGTAAGACTTTGCCTGTTGAGTCTACTGAGTTTGTGATTTGAGTATCCAACCCCTTGGGCATGTGTGTTCTGGTTGACAAAGTGTGTAAGAATTGTCCTTTGATGATTCGAGATTCGTGTTTTCTGGCTAATTTTATGTTGTTGCCATTTTACGAGTTCAATATAATTCTGGGTATGGATTGGTTGACTTTGCACGATGTTGTTGTAAATTGTAAAAGAAAGACTATTGATTTATGATGCTATTCGGATTGAATCTAATGATCTAAGTGGTTTATCGGTAGTGATATATTTGATGTTAGCTCAAAAGTATGTCAGAAAGGGTTTTGAAGCTTACGTTGCATATGTGTTTGATAGTAAAGTGGCAGAAAGAAAGATTGAATCAGTACCAGTTGTGTGCGAGTATCCGGGTGTGTTTCTTGAAGAATTCCTAGGTTTGCCACCTATCCGAGAAGTAGAATTTGGTATTTAGTTAGAGTCGGGGGCGACTCCAATATATATAGCTCCGTATAGAATGGCACCTACTAAATTAAAAGAATTGAAAGCTCAGTTGTAAAATTTGATAGAAAGAGGTTTCGCGTGACCGAGTTTCTCTCCCTAGGGGTGCACCAGTTTTATTTGGGAAAAAGAAAAACGGAACTACGAGAGTGTGTATCGACTATAGACAGCTTAATAAGGTAACTATAAAGAATAAATATCTGTTTCCATGGATTGACGACCTATTTGATCAACTAAAAGGGGCTATAGTGTTTTCGAAGATAGATTAGAGATCAGGTTACTATCAGTTGTGAGTTAAAGACTCCGATGTGCCAATGACTGCTTTTTGAACAATGTACAGACACTATAAGTTTCCGGTTTTGCCTTTTGAACTTACTAATACACCTACTGTTTTCATGGATTTGATGAATCAGATCTTCAGACAGTATTTGGAACGGTTTGTGGTTGTGTTCATATATGATATTTTGATATATTCGAGCATGTCAAACATTTGATACTTGTGTGATAGACTTTGCGAGATAAATAGTTATATGCAAAATTCAGTAAATGTGAGTTCTAGTTAAGTGAAGTCAGTTTTCTGGGACATGTTGTATCAGCATCGGGTATTCGGGTTGATCTGAGTAAAATTTCAGCTATACTTGATTGGAAACCTCTGAGAATTGTTTCTGAAGCTCAAAGTTTTCTAGGACTTGCTAGTTACTATAGACTGTTCGAGAAAGGTTTATCTATGATTGCAATCCTGATGACAAAGCTATTATAGAAAGATGTTAAGTTCGAGTGGTCAGAAAAGTGCCAGCAAAGTTTTGATCAGTTGAAAGACCTTTTGACTGAAGCTCCAGTGCTAGTTCAACCAGAATCAGGTAAAGAATTTGTTATTTATAGCGATGTATCTTTAAATGGTTTGGGCTATGCTTTAATACAGGAAGGCAAAGTTATAGCTTATGCCTCGAGACAGTTAAAGCCACATAAAAAGAACTATCCAACACACGATCTAGAATTGGCAGCTATTGTGTTTGCATTGAAGATATGGCGTCACTATCTGTTCGGTGAGAAATGTCATTTTTATTCTAATCACAAAAGCCTAAAATATTCGAAGACTCAGAAAGATCTGAATTTGAGACAACATCGATGGTTAGAGCTATTAAAAGACTACGATCTTGTGATTGACTACCACCCGGGAAAGGCTAATGTTGTTGCTGACACTCTAAGCCAAAAATCATTGTTTGCTTTGCGTGTAATGAATGCGTATATGGTTATGTCTGATGATGGTTCGATAATAGCTGAATGAAAAGCAAGACCGTTATTTGTTCAATTAATTTGTGATGCTCAGAAAGTGGATGATGATTTGTTAGCAAAGCGAACTCAATGTGACTCAAATATTTATTCAGAGTTCAGAGTTGATGCTGAGGGTTGTTTGAGGTTCAGAAACTGAATATATGTCCCGAGAAATTCAGAGTTGATTCAGATGATTCTGAAAGAAGCTCACAGTAGTCGGTTATCTGTTCACCCGGGTAGTACGAAGATGTATAATGATTTGAAATAGCTTTACTAGTGGCATTGTATGAAATGAGACATTTCTGACTTTGTTTCAAAATGTTTAGTTTGTCAGCAAGTAAAAGCCGAGCATTAGGTAGATTGCTTTAGCCGATCTTGATACCTGAGTGGAAATGGGATAGAGTCACGATGGATTTTGTATTCGGTTTACTAATAACACTGAGCAAGAAAGATGCAATCTGGGTTATTGTGGATAGATTGACTAAATTAGCTCATTTTGTTCCAATTCACACAGATTACTCACTTGATAAACTAGCTGAATTGTATGTTTCTTAGATTGTGAGGTTGCACGGAGTACCTATTTCTATTGTTTCGGATAGAGATTCGAGGTTTACATCGCCGTTTTGGAAGAAACTATAAGATGCTCTAGGTACGAAATTACATTTCAGTACTTCTTTCCATCCACAAATAGATGGTAAGTCCGAACGAATCATTCAGATACTTGAGGATATGTTGAGATGTTGCATTCTCGAGTTTGAAGGTATGTGGGAACGATACTTACCTCTGATTGATTTTGCATACAATAATAGCTATCAACCGAGTATCAAAATGGCACCTTACGAGGCTTTGTACGGTCGTAAATGTCATACACCATTATATTGGATCGAGCTCAGTGAAAACAAGATACAGGGGTCGATTTGATCAGAGAGACCGAACAGAAAGTAAAAGTGATCCGTGAAAGTTTGAAAATAGCGTCAAATCATCAAAAATCATATGCAGACTGGAAACGGAAAGATATAGAGTTTCAGATCGGGGACAAACTATTTCTGAAAGTCTCACCGTGGAAGAAAATACTTAGATTCGGTTGTAAAGGCAAATTGAGTCCGAGATTTGTTGGGCCGCATGAGATTATAGAGCGTATCGGGCCAGTTGCTTATAGACTGTTGTTGCCACCTAAGTTAGAAAAGATCCATAATGTATCCCATGTCTCGATTATTTGTAGATATCGAACTGATCCCTCACATGTGATTAATCCGTCAGAGATTGAGATTAAGTTTGATATGACATATGAGGAAGAACCGATTCGTATTCTGGATTGCTAAGTTAAAGAATTAAGGAATAAGAAAATTTCACTAGTGAAAGTACTGTGGCATAGACACGGAGTTGAAGAGGCAACGTGGGAACCAGAGGATGCAATGAAAGAACGTTATCCGAACCTATTCATCGGTAAGATTTTCAGGACGAGAATCCCTAAAGGGGGAGAGTTGTAACAACCTGATTTATACCCTATTCGAAACGGTGGTTTTGAAACCACAAATCCGAGTCAAAAAATATTTTAAAATTTTTCTGTGTTTATTATGTGTGAATTTATATGTGTGAAATTTTTGTGATTTAATTTTGTCGTTTGAGTGTCTGATTTAATAAAAATGACTTAATCGCGTAAAATGAAAATTTGATGGTTATATGTATAAAGGCCAAGTTGCTATTGTCTTATTAATTTGAGGTATCTAAAATGCAATTTGACCATGAGATTATGGTATGTACAGTAGTCACCTTAGAATATGTGTTTTAGTAATAAATTTTTAAAGGTTAAATATGTAAAATGGTAAATAATATGTTTATAATAAAACATTAAAATTAAAAGCCATTGTTCATTTTTTTATGTTGACTGAATAACAAAAGAAAGAACAAGAATAAAATTTTGAGGTATTCGGCCATTAGCAAGCTTGATTCAATGTGAGTTTGAGCCAAGTTTTTGATAATTTTTACGTTTTTGATATCATTGTAGCGTAATGTACAAAGCCCATGCTTGAATTTCTGATTTTGATGAATATTTTGAGTTATGCCATTGATGAATATTTGATTTTGGTGATGTTAGTTGAGGAAATATGAAATACATGTTTTAGATTAACATGTTTTGTATTGGAATTTTTGATGATTTTGAGTAATTAGGGCTAAATTGAAAAAATAATAAATTGAGGGATTAAAATGTAAAATAAATGAAATGAATGGACTTTTATGAACATGGGTGGTATTTGGCCTAAGCATGGTATATGCAAATTTTGCATGTTTTGTGTTTTGTGCAATTTGGACTAAATTGTAAAAAGTGTGAAATGTCAAGGTAAAATGGTAATTTACCCATTTATGTGTTTTTGGACTATATTGAGTGAAAATATGTTTCAATGAGTTTAATTTGAATATGTTTAGATCAAGAATCAAAGAAATCAGATTTTGATCAGGGGAAAACTAAAGTTGTCGATTAGCCATCCCGTTTCGATTTTCATCATCCAAGGTGAGTTTATAAGCAAATAGATATTGTTTATTTTAAATAAATATGAGTTTTATATGCTGAAATAAATAGCCGAATGTAAATAAGCTTGGGAGCTATGTTTATGAATTCGTTTCGACTGAGTTACGACGTCCGAAAGCCCCGTATCAACCTTAGTAATAGCTAGGATACATATGTCATGACATAGGATCCGATATTTGTTTTCGTGTAAGACCATGTCTGGGACATCGGCATCGTATTTGATTCGTGTAAGACCTTGTCTGGGACAGTGGCACCGATATGAGATAGCATGGAAGACCACGTTTGGGATGTAACAGTCCAGTTTTGACCCTAGTCAGAATAGTGGGTTTGGGACCACATATCTGGGTCAAAAAAATATTTAAATATTATTTTTCGTGATTATTATATGTGAATTAGCAAGTGTGAAAGTTTTGTCTAAAAATTTAATTGTTTGTGTGCTTAATTTTATAAAATGACCTAATCGCGTAAAATGTAAAAGTTGCTTGCTACTTATTAAAAGTGCCTATTTGACTTGGCTTTGTAGATGAGAGGTCCTTATGTAGTTATTAGTCCATTGGTTTAATGAGTGGACAAATATGGACAATAGTTAGTAGAATTATAATGATATAGATAAGGTTAAAATTGATATTTAGTAATTAAATTATGTTCAATAAAACAAATGCATGAAATAAGCCATTAGTTCATCTTCTTGGCTGAAAATCACAAAGGATATTAGGGTTGGAAGAGCTTTCATATTCGGCACTTTGATTTAGTGATTAAAGTATGAATTTTGTTCAGTTTTTAATAATTTCTATGTTTTTGTGATCATTGTTACGTGCTATACCTAGCCCATGCTTAAATTCATGAAATTGTTGATGATTTGGAAATGTGCCATGGATGAATTCATGAGCTTGGTGATGTTATATGTTGAAATATGAAAGCTTGATGTTGGGTTTACATGTTTTATCTTTGGATTTTTGGTAAATTTGAGTAATTTGGGCTAAATTGTAAAAATGTTATTTTGAGGGACTAAAATGTGAAATAAATGAAATGCATGGACTTGTATGAGGGATATGAAAATTCAGCTAAGCTTGTGTATAAGCAAATTATGTGTATTTTGTGATTTTGTGAATTAGAGACTAAAGTGTCGAAGTGTGAAAATGTGAGGGCTAGTTTGCAAAATGCCCTAAATATGTGTCTATGGATTGTTTTGAATGATTTGGTGAATAAATGGGTTAATTTTCAATAAATATAGATCAAGAAAAGAGGAATTCAGACTTAGACTGAGGGAAGTCGAAGATTATAGAGTAAACAATCCGAGTCGACAAATTTTGAGTACAAGGTCAGTTCGTATGCAAAATATGATGTTATAAGTATGTTTTGATGCTTTGATTATACATGGATTGTATATATATTTGATTTGGATTAATACGATGGTAAATCAATGGTATTTGGCACTAAGTGTGCGATTTAAACTAGCTTCGACTATATGAGGCACTAAGTGTGCGATACCGATATAGTTTCAGTTAATTAAGATAGCACTAAGTGTGCGTAATCATTCTAGCTTAGACTAACCTTTAAACACTAAGTGTGCGGATGTTTGAAGCAATAGTAATTCACAGAGAGTCCTAAAATATCCTAATAGAAGGTAAGAAAGAAAATTAATAAGTACGCAAGGTTCAGGTATGTACGATATCTATGTGGTAGATGATATTATGTATGTGAAGTTCATTGAATTGGTATGAACATATGAATTGTGTTGGCATAGAATTGATAGATAATTTGAGTAATTATAAATACTTATGTATTGATGTTTCATATTTTATATACTGTTTATGATTTTTGGTAGAGCTTACTAAGCTTTTGAAAGCTTATTTTGTGTGTGTTTGCATTGTGTTATAGATATCGAACCTACTGTGAGCTCAAGGATCGTTAAGGATCATCACCACACTATTAAACCTCATTTTGGTAATTGAAAATGTATATATTAAAGTATGGCATGTATAGGCTAGTAGTTTCGAGATTATGTTTTGTGATGTATATACTTAGCCATGTGATTTGGCTAGTTTGTGTATGAACTCATAGTTGATAATGGCTTATGGTATGTGATACTAATGTGTAAATGTGGTATGTTTTAGTTGGACAAAAGAAATGATAAATTTTGGTAGTTTTTGGTAAGTTTTAGCATGAGAGTGAATAATGTATGGAAAAGAATGCTTGATATGCTTTCTGACATATATTTGGACATAGATTAGTAAGGCTTATGAGTATGGATTCGGGTGACTAATATATGATATGAATGGCTTATGTTTTGATATTGAATTTGGCTTGATTGGTAGGGCAAGTATGCTTATTTTATTGCTTGTAGGTTTGACCCAATTGGGGGTGGCAAATTGGCTATTCAAATGGCCTATTTTTGTTCACACGGGCTGAGACACGGGCGTGTGTCTCAGCCGTGTACGACACACGGCTATGTTGCACGACCGTGTTTCCCCTGAGGGACCCTACAATTATAAGTCAGGCTCGACCACAACCAAGGCACACGGGCGTGTGGCTAGCTGTGTGAACCAAGTCAGATTCGACCACAGCCAAGGCACATGGGCATGTTTTGTGGCCATGTGATCAAATTAGTATGCATGCCCTGTTTTGACACGGCATAGAAGCACGGGCATGTCTAATACCATCTGAGGCACACGGCCTATTCACATGGGCATGTGACCTGTACATGTTTGAAAAATGTTTAAATTTTGGAAAAATTTTGTATGTGTTCAGTTTAGTCCCGACCTCTTTCTAAAGCATGTTTAAGGTCTCGATGACATATATAAGGGACTCTATATTGATGTTGATCTCTGATGCATTGATGATTATAAAATGAAAGTTAAATGTTTTGTTTCATTTGGTAATGCCTTTAACCCTATTCGGCGATGGATACAGGTTAGGGGTGTTATGTGGGACATTGGCATTGTACGATATATGTGATTATCTGAGTATCCTTTCAATTCCGAATGGTTCAACGAGAAATGGTAAGTTGAGAACAACTGTGTAAAATGAGATAAAACGATTAGGTACAAGTTAGTTGATTACTTATTTGAAAATAAGGTAAGTTGGCTATTTGATATGAGTTACAAAGTACACAAGTTACTAATGAAAACATATGTGCATTTGTATAGTATATTCAACCATATGCTATGTGTTTACATGTGATGTTATATTTTGATCCATGAGTTTATGTATATGAATGTAAGTATACTTGGCTATATAATGATTTTTGGCTTTGAAATTTTAATGATATTTTGTTAATATATATATGAACATTCGACCAAGTTAATGTTTATATGTGAAAGTATATGATATACATGAAATTGTAAGTTTAAGATTAAATGTGATAATAATGGTATAATTTGGTTTTGTTTAAATGAGTTAATTATGTCATTGAATTGTTTACTTGCTTATGACTTACTAAGCTATGATAGCTTACTGTGTGTGTATGTTTATCTCTGTTTTATAGATTTTGTATTCAAGTTACGAGCTCGTGTGTAATGCCCTAAATTTTGCACCTAGAAGTATTAGGTCTTGAGCATGGGAACAATTACAAGGCTGCACATAAATGTTTAATTATTCAAGAAAGTGACAAATGCATGTCTGTTTCAATGGTTAAGTGTCCTGGGAAGTGTCTGAGAAGTCTTGGGTTCAAGCCTGGGCATGTGCAAAAGTTTTGTTTTTAAAAGGTTTAAAACCTATCCTTGGTCAGTAGGCTTATAAATAAATGTGGGTAAAGCATGTCAGAAAGGGCCTGCTAGTCTAGGGGATAAGTGGCGTGTGGTAGTTACTTGAGGTTTGAGGTTCAAAAGCTGGTAGGCATATGGAGGTGTTTTATTTTGCTGTTGGCCATAGGAGAGTTCTAGTTTGACTGAAACTTGTGTGTTTGAAGACTGTGGGGAGTTGTGGCCGAATTTTAGGAGATTGTTAAGGGAATTTTGGTTGTTAGAGGGATTTGGGGAGTGATTTGAGGAGTGGATTAGGGAATGGGATGAGATAGAACTAAAATTGAACTCTATTTTTCCAAAATTTTGGACTCTCTTTCTAAATTCCCAAAGGTCTGATAGCAAAGAAAACCTTTCCCCTTAGCCGAAATCTGTTCTTTTGGCAATTCGGCTTTACCTTGTTTTTCTCTTCTTCTCTCTAAAATTTTTGATAACTGTGTTCTTCTCTGTCGTTTTGCATTTCGCTTTGTTTTCTTCTTCCTCGAACACTTTTCCTGTGCCTAGTGTGTGTTAGTTGTGTTCTTGTTCTTTAGCCGAACCTTTCATCAATTTCAGGTTTGAGCTATTGGTTTCTCAAACTTCAGTTGATTATCTCACGCCTATTGATTCTGGTATTGATTTTTGATTGCTTGATCTTTTGTTTTTCTATTTCAGTTTTGACCCTTCTTAATGCAAACTTTCTCCTCCATTGTTCTTAGGTTGTTTCTTCTTCTTATACCCTCTCTGCATCAACTCTTTCTATACTGCTCTACTGTTTTTGGGTGCTAATTTATTCTGTGACTTTACAGTCGATAGATGGTGTTTCGTTTTGGTTGTAGAAATTAAAAGTTATTCAGATTCAACAGTTTAAAAGGGCGGGTCTCGGTTGTTCAAACGTGGTATCTGAATGCAGTGAAGTGATTAAGTATTTTGTGTTGAGTCATTTTAAATTCGTTAGACATAGTTAATCGTTTGTTCTGATTGAACTCAGATTTGGAGGGCTTGAGGACTGAGTACACGGTTCATAACCAGGTGTGTAATCATACTGCCACAATATTGAATTGGCAAAAGCCAAAATAGGGGACCATTGACGCTACACGAGTGTGCGCTCGCTCGTGCGGTAATCCGAATGCATAAGCATGAGCGTTTGATCGTAGAGGCCACCATAAGCAATTTCATGGGCTCAGGCCGTTTTGGGCCATTTTGGGCCGAATTGTGCCATGTTGCCCTACGTGTACGTGGGCCCCACACGGGTAAACCATAGAAACATCTGGAGAATATTGGGCCAGGCTGTGTAATCTACATGGCCAAGGCCATTTTTGGGCTATGTGGGCCACACGGGCGTATCGGCCCACATGTGCCCGCAATATGGGCCTTGGGCCCATTTTCACTGTTTGACTGTTAAGGTTGCATGGGTCGCCCGAGACGACTGTGGACCTTCTGTTGGGTCAGTAAGCGTGCCTGGACCCTTAATCGATAAAATGACTATTTTGCCCTTATGTGGTGAAATGATTGTTTTGCCCTTATGACGTAAAATGACTGTTTTGCCCTTATAACGTAAAATGACTATTTTGCCCTTGACTGTTTTCCCCTTGACTTTTTGCCCTTATGTTGTAAAATGACTGTTTTTCCCTTTTATGGTAAGATGACTATTTTACCCTTATGTGATGTATTTTATATTTTAGCATGCTATTGTAACTGTATTGAATACATGTATAATATTATGACATGTTGTATAATGCATTGCATGGAAATGAGTTTTTATATGATTGGAGGAAGTGTATTGTACTGGTAGCTCTGCTACAAATCACTGATGGCTTTAAGCCTATTATATTGGCAGCTCTGCTACAAATACTGTTTAGTGCCGCAATTGGTGCTACATGGAGTGTAGGGATGGGTGGGTTGATTTTATCCCCATATGGAGTGTACGGTTGGACGAAGATGGAGTGTAGAGACTAGATGGGTAGGACTTGTATACTATTTATTGTTACTGCAATGGGCCAAGGCCCAAACACATGACTGTTTCTGTATTGAGTTGGGCTAAAGCCCAAACTGATATTGTGACTATTACTAAAAAAGGCTTAGGCCCAAACTGTGTTTGTTTTCTGACTGTTTGCTTATATGGGATTACACACTGAGTTTTCGTAAACTCTCCATCTGTTTAGTTGTACAGGTAATCCCCAACTTGAGGTGGATCGATGCTGCGAGGGACTCAATGGTGGCCAAACAACTGCACTTGCTTTTTTATTTGATTTTTAATTTATAAGTAATTTAATTTGGGTATTTGTTTATGTAATCAGGCTTATATGGATTTTAACTTAAATTTGGGTTTTTTATTTTCTTGGGTTTATAATTGCAGTAGGAAAAGACACGTGTTTTCAAAAAGATAATTTTTTTCCCAAAATACCACGTTTACGCGACATATTTTAAAAGCTTCCGCAACAAACAATGTTTTAAAAAGTAATAACAATTTTAATAATCAGCATTTTGCTAAACAACGGTTCATTTTAAACTAAACGAACCTCTATAAGAACACACAAACAAGATAAGTTGAGAATGGGTTTTTTCAATATCGTACTTTACAAAAAACACTTTAATGTGACATCGCCAGATTTGGCCATGACGTCCAGGCCGGGTTTGGGGTGTTACATCGTGGATCATCAGCAAAGTCTATCACACTATCGACCGTTTTTGGTATTTTATAAGTTTAAACTTGAATCTATGGCATGTATAAGCTAGGTTATTTTTGGTTAAGTTGAAGTATGTATATAATTTAAGCCATGCGAAAATGGCTTGATTTCTATGCTTGAATTCAGTTATGTTTGATCATGGTTTAAGTTTATTTTGGTTAAAATGCTACATGCCATGGATGAATGGTACTTGTAATATGCATGGTATAATATATGTTTTGGCGTGAAATAACGGTATATGGATTATTATTACTTCTATAAAAAAAACAATAAAAGCTTGACATATGTATATTTGTAGTTGATGGATGTGTTTGGATTATGGATTGTTTATGTACTTATGTATTCGGTTAGGTGATAAAATATAAGTGATAGCTATGAACTAGTTGTGATTTAGCATTTATACTCATGAAATATGTTAAATGGTTGTTATTTGATTTAGTTTAGTATTGTAAAGAGTGTTTATACTTTAAATGTTACGTAAGGAAGTTATTAACGATGTTCGAATATATATATTGAAAGATGAATGCTTTTGTGTATGAATTATTGAGCATGAGAAGTAACATATGAAATGGATATAACTTGTGTTTAGAGCTTGATTAGTGTCTTGGTTATGTGTTTGCATTTTAAAATATGGTAATTTTTGGCATGTGAATTGGCCATGTATATATGTAATTTGGTATAACGTTTAGATATATCTTTTAGCTTGTGAATTAGATATGAAATGAATTGTTTTTTGTGTCCAAAAAAGGTTAATGTTGATATGGTGAAATGCGTATGAACTTGGTAAACTATGCAATAATATCTGACCATATGAAGATATATGTTTATGTTCCATATATGTTTGATTGTATATTATGCCATAAATGTGACTTGTCATAATGGCGTATGCGAATATGCTTAGGTATATATATGTGGTATGATTAGTAGTTTATTTATGAAATAGACATTTACAAATGGATATAATGAAACATGTTTGATTATTATTTAGAAATTTGAATGTTATGATAATTGGTCATATGGTTCAGCTATTGGAGTAATAATGTATAGGTATTATGTTATGATGTTTATTAGCTGTATCAAATAAGTGATTAAATAAATAATAAATAAAATTCTTATGTATGTGATTGTGACTTATATGATTGAATAAATGGTTACTAATCGAGTTTTATAATTATCATAAATAAGTTGGTATAATTTTTATGCATGTTTTGAGTTGAATGCTTGTATTGAACTGTGTTATGACTGGTAATACCTCGTAACCCCATTCTAGCGATGGATACGGGTTAGGGGTGTTACATTAGCAAATAGTTTCTTATCTCTCAAGGTTTGTAAAATGCTCGGCACGTTCAGACTCATCTCGTGAATAGATTAGAATGTCATCAATGAACACAACAATAAATCTGTCTAAATACGGTCTAAAAATTCGATTCATCAAATCCATAAAAACTGCAGGAGCATTAGTCAATCCGAAAGGCATAACAAGAATTTCATAATGTCCATACCTCGTTCAGAATGCAGTTTTCAGCACATCTAAATCTTTAATTTGCAATTGATAATAACCAGACCGAAAATCAATTTTCAAAAATACGGTCGTGCCTTTCAACTGATCAAATAAATCATCTATTCTCGGTAACGGATACTTGTTCTTTATTTTAACCTTGTTGAGCTATCGATAGTCAATACACATTCTCATTGACCCGTCTTTCTTCTTTAAAAATAACACTGGCGTACCCCAGGGTAAAAAACTAGGTTGTGCAAAACCTCTATTCGTTAACTCTTGCAAGTAAGATTTCAACTCTTTCAATTCGGTCGGAGCCATTCTGTACGGAGCTATCGATATCGGAGATGTTCCTAGTACTAACTCAATAGCATATTTGACTGCTTTTACTGGTGGTAACCCCAATAATTCTTTTGGAAACACATACAGAAACTCACAGACTATCGGCAGTGATTCAATCTTCGATTCAGACACTTTTGTATCTAAAACATAAGCAAGATAAGCTTCGCAACCTTTTTTGACACATCTCTGAGCTGACATAGATGAAATCACAGTAGACAATTCACTCAATTCATCTAATTCAATTCGAATGATTTCACTATCCTCACATTTTGGAATTGGTCTTTCTCAGCTAACTCAGGACAATCCCGAATAAAATGATATGGTGAACCACATCTGTAGCAAGCTTTATTAATTTTATTCCAGCATTCTCCAAAATGTCACCTCCTACAATGTTGACACTTGGGTTTATTGTTTCTCACACTGCCAACACTCAATACTGATGTAGCTTGAGCTTTAGGACTTGAGTATTGTTTTCCACGATCTCTGCTCGAATAGCTGATTGAATCATTTGGTTGAGTGAATGAATCTCTGGATTTCTTTGACAAAGATTGATATGGCTTATTTATCAATCTTTTTCTCGAGTCTCAAGCTTCTAAATCTACTTTTCTCTTTTCTTTGCTAAGCTTCTTTGTAACACCCTGAATTTGGGCCTAGAAGTTTTGGGCCTTGAGCATGGAGCGATTGAAGGCAGCTTATAATATTTTGTTGTGCATGTAAATTTCGTTAATGAAGGCTTGTTTTAGTGGTTAAGTGTGCTGAGAAGTGTTGGAGAAGTCCTAGGTTCAAATTTGGACTCTAGCAAAAATTTTGGTTTAAGGTGAACCAAACCCTGGGTGTAGTAGGTAGGCCTTAAGAATATTGTTGGGTAAAAGATGACACAAAAAGGAGTGTAGTGGAGTGGCAAGGTGGCGCCACTTAGGGGACAAGGAAGTGACGCCATAGAGGAAGCAAGGGGTCCAAGGTTCAAGTCTTGGCTCTTGCAATATATTTTGGTTTTTCTTTTCAATAAATCTGGAAGCAAGTAGGTGCACTTTAAAGTTTAATGTGTTGGATTTATGACATAAATGAGTTGATGGCCTAGTGGTGGTGGCGGGAGTTGGCATGTGAGAGGACTTTGGTTCAAATCCCTTGGCACGCAAAGGTTGATTATTTTGCTATGTTGGGACGGCAATAGTTGGTGTTGGTTTTAAACTCTGGTGATGGAGGGATCCCACATCGGGAAGTTAACATAAGAGTAGATGGAGAGCTGATTTTAAATAGAGAGAACCATGAGGAGACTAAAGGTACCTTTCTTGGCTGATTCTTTTCGCTTTATGGCGTGCTCGTTTGGGTTGGGTGTCGGCTAAGAGTGCTCGGAGCGCGGATTAACTTCAGTCTCCTATCAGGTGTGTATCTCTCACTACTCTAGCTGTAGGATGGCTACTTCGGGCCGCAATGGGCCGAAAGGGGCCATGTGGGCCCAATGGGCCTACGGGCCCAATTGGATAAGTTGTTTGATTGTATAGTAAATATTGGGATAGGCTAGGTGAATCTCATATCTGTGGCTGGATTTGGGCTAAAAGGGCCACACGAGCGTGTAGGCCCATTTGGGCCGAGAATGGGCTTTAGGTCCATTCGTATTGTTATCCCTATTTAGAATACTTTAGTTTACCAAATCACCGAAATACCCCTGGTTTGTAAAATTACCAAAGTACCCCCGGTTTATAAAATTACCAAAATACCGTTGATTGTAAAATTACTGAAATACCCTCGATTTGTAAAATTATCGAAATACCCTCAATTTGCAAAATTACTGAAATACCCTTGATTTGCAAAATTACTGAAATACCCTCGACTTGTAAAATTACCAAAGTACCCTCGGTTTATAAAATTACTGAAATACCGTTGATTGTAAAATTACTGAAATACCCTCGATTTGTAAAATTACCAAAATACCCTTGTAGGGTATAAATACCGAAATACCCCTGTAGGGTAGAATTACTAAAATAGCCTTGTAGGGTAGAATTACTGAAACACCCCTGTAGGGTAGAATTATCGAAATACCCCTGTAGGATAGAATTACTGAAATACCCCTGTAGGGTAGAATTACCGAAATACCCCTGTAGGGTAGAATTACCGAAATACCTCTGTAGGGTAGAATTATCGAGATACCCTTGTGGGGTAAAATTACCATTTTGCCCCTGGGGTGTTAAATGACTATTTTGCCCTTGTGCGTAAATGACTAACTTGTGTGATGATTGGGTTAGTTGACGTGGATTTATGTTAGTTATCATGAATTCGTAAGTCTAATGTGTTAGTGATCGATTGTAGGATTATCACGTGGGAGATATCGTCATCAATCGTCATCAACCAGGTGTGTAAACGATCCCTTCCCTTAGACTGAATAGGTAAAAGCTGAAATATCGAAACGTTGGTATTTTGTGAACTCGCGAGCGTGCGAGCGCTCGTGAGACAGTTGTTAATGAATATGGTGCATTTGGATGATTAGAGTGCAGAGTGTGCATTTTCGTGCACAACGGTATTTTTGGGCTTAATGGGCCGAAAACGGGCCAATGGGCCCACTTTGGTAAAAAGACGAGGTAAGTACTTCTGATTACTTGGTAAACGTTAGAATGAGCATGAAACCTTAGCAATAGGTAATAATTACAAAAATACCCTTATGCATGCAAAATTACGATTTTACCCCTAGGGTTATTTTTTTTAAAAAGCATGATGTTCTGTTTCTGTATACGTATGCCATGGCATATTATTTCTGTTGCATGGGACATGGGTTTATATTGATGGAGGAAGCGTTCTGACAGCCTCGCTGCAATCTGGTGGCCTCGCCACATATATCTGTTCTGGTGACTTCGTCACAATATCTGGCAGCCTCGCTGCAATCTGGTGGCTTCGCGACATATATATATCTGTTCTGGTGGCCTAGCCACAATATCTGTATCTGGTGACTTCGTCACAATATCTAGCAGCCTCGCTGCAATTTCTGTGGTGTGTAGCGGTTGGGTGGGTCGAGTAGTCTCCCCACATGGTGTAAGGCTAGTACGGGGGTGTTATGGATGGCTCTGGGTTGGGATTTCTACATTCATGATATATTTGTTCCGTATATGCTATGGGCCTATGGGTTTCATTCTAATTTCTGTACTGGGCCAAGGCCCAGATAAGTCTGACTCTGTGGTTTGATCTGTTTTGGGCTATGTTTGGGTTATGTTACACATTGAGTTTTCGTAAACTCACCCCGTTTATTAACCTTTCAGGTAATTTCCAGCCTTAGACGGATCGGAGGTGCGAGGGGCTCGGAGGAAGCCACACACACTGTTTATGTTACAGTTTTGATTATTACTTTTAAATGTTTTTATGTGGGTTGTAGTAAAGCCGTTGTAATTCTCTGGATTTCAAATTTGGAATTTTATTTATTGTTCTTATAATTGCTAGTATTAGAACACAGTTTTCCAAAGCAACTACTGTTGTTCAAAACATCACGTATCCGCAATTGTTTTTAAATTAAGCTTCCGCAACTACCAAGATTTTTACAAAGTTGTTAAGAATGTTATTCAGCTGAGGTTTTCTAACAATGTTTAAAAAGGGTATAAGTTTTTAATTATTAAGAAGGGTTTTTAATGGAAACATGGTTTTCGAAAAACACTTCAATGTAACACGCTAGATTCGAGCCAAACTTTCAGGCCGAGTTTGGGGTGTTACATCCTCAGCTTTTCAAACTCTATCAACCGAAACAACAAATTCTTTCAATTTTAAAATTCATACTAGAAGTTTAATGTCCTCATTCAACCCATCAATGAACACTTGCATATTATTCCTTAGTGTAAACATACTCTCGAGCATACTTGCTCAACTGTACAAATTCTCTTTTGTACTTAATCATAGTCATACGACCCTGTTTTAGTTCTAAAAATTCTTTGTGCTTTTGATTGAAGAATCTTTGACTTATATATTTCATCCGAAACTCAGTCTGAAAGAATTCCAAGGTCACTCTTTCTCTAGGTACCATTGATACCAAAGTATTCCACCATTGATACGCTGTGTCCCTCAATAACGATATGGCACATTTTAAACACTCGGCTAGTGTACATGGCAGTTCTTCAAATACCTGAATGGTGTTTTCAAGCCAAAATTCAGCTCGCTCTGTAATATCCTGATTTTGGGCCTAGTCGGAATACTGGTTTCGTGACCACAAAATCCTAGATAGAAATAATTATTTTATGATTATTTTGAGGTCTATGATATGATTGCATGATTGTGTGAAAATTTCTTGAAGAAATTTTATGCATAAAGTGCTTAAATTGAAATTAGGGACTAAATCGAATAATTTGTAAAACTTGCATTCTAGAAGTTTCTAGTATGAAATTGTTTTGAAATATTAATTAGGAGGTCTTAAATAGCAATTTTACCAATTTCTGAGTCTATGGACAAAAATTGGACATGGATGGAATTTTTGGAAACTTTAGTAGTAAGGGCATTTTGGTCATTTAGGGGTAAAATGAATTAAAATACAAAATTAAAAGCCAATTTTGCTCATCTTCAACCCCATGGCCGAATATAGCAAGGAGAAACCATGGCTAGGGTTTTTCAAGCTTCCAAGCTCGATTGTAAGTCCATTCTAGCCCCGTTTTTCAAGTTCTTTACGTTTTTGGAGTCCCGGTAGCTCGATTAAGCTTATGCTAGCAATAATTTAACCGAGGGTTTATATTTGGAAAAATACCCATAGGTGAAATTTGTGTATTTTTATGTTTTATGATAGAATATAAGGTTTTAAATTATGTTAGACAACTTGTGCTACTCGGTTTTAAGCGAAAACTAGCAAAAGGGCTTAATTTGTAAAAATACCTAATAGTCATAAGTACATGTTAGAGTGAGAATTTGATGTTGCCATAGAAGGGAAAACTGATCAGCATGTCATAAAACATAAGAAAATAGGCTGAAGTTTAATTTACGAGCTTTGGGGCAAAAGTGTAAATATGCAAAAGTTTAGGGGAAAATTATAATTTTTCCAAAATATGATTTTGGGTCAATTTGAATAATGTGAGTCCTAATTAGACTATATTTTAAATAATAGAGCAAGGAAAACTAAAATTCGGGCTAAAATGGGGAAAATACCAAGTTGTGGACGAAATGGTAAAAGTAGCCATTTTCGCATACGAGGTAAGTTCATGTGTAAGTAATGTAGCATAATTGTTATTTTTAAGTTATTGATGTTAATTATATGATATGCTGATTTTTTTATCCTGAAATATTATGCTTTGTGGTTAATGTTGAGTAATATGCAAATTATGTTTACTACTTGATAAATATGAATTGCTACCGAGTATCGATTCTGATATTCCATGGAAGACGACAAATGTGAGATCGAGGGAAAAAGCCCGTTTGAACCTTAGGAATAGATTAGGATACAAGTGACATGTCACTAGGATGGTTGAGCATCCAAACTCGTTGAGTTGAGTCCGAGTTCACTTATGGATGCGAATGTCCGAACTCGTTGAGTTGAGTCCGAGTTCGAGAGATGTAACTAGGCATCCGAGCTCGTTGAGTTGAGTCCGAGTTCACTTATGGGCGGGTTACATGGTAACTTGGCTACATATGTGGCACTTATGTGCAAACTTTCCATCTATCCGAATTATATTCCGATGTGTTCAACTGGTAAAGTTCTACTCAAATGGAGGAATACTCAAGATGAAAGGGACGTATTGGTAAGTGTTGTGAAATGGATACTTTGAACAGGTATGTACTTAACCCTCGGGTTGAAAACTCGATATAACAACAATATGGTAAGATGATAAATGAAAATGTGATATGAATGTCTTGGTGATGATTATGCAAATGATGTTTTATGTTTGCTTATATGGTTATGTTACTTGCTATTTGCATGTGAAATTACTAAGCATTTATGCTTACTTCCTCCTTTTCATTCCTTGTAGTGTTGACAAGCCAGCTCGGAAATCGGAAACGGTCGGAGGCACGCTCACACTATCCGTATACCATCTTGGCATAATGGCTTGTATATTTTGAGTATGGCATGTATAGCATTATAATCATTTTGTGTATATGGTATTATGATATGGTTATTGAGTGGTATGGAAATGCTTGGTAATGATTAGCCATTGGAATGGCTAATCATGATCATATTTGGTGTTATGTATGCTAAATTGCTAGCTAATCCATTGAAACCATGAAATAGGTAAAATTTACCATAAAATAGATTCAGACAGCAGCAGTGACGTGAGTTTGAAAAAATCACTAAAAATAGTAGAGATACAATTAGATGATGAATAATATATGTAATTGAAGAATTATGAGTCTATTTTCATATGGATGGAACAAAACAGGTATATGAGTTATATTTTATGAGATGTTTAAATTTTTGTTAAACAGGTCCAGTGCGATTTCTGGATCCCCTGTTCTGACTTTGGAAATTCACCATAAAATTTTCAAAGATAATTAGAAGTCATGATTTATATGTACAGATTCCTTATTTAGTCTAGTTTTATTAGAAATAAATGGCATAGTCATTGAAACTCTTTACAGGGAGATATCTGATTCGTAATACACAGAGGTAAGAGCAGTCAAACTCTGAAATAGGGGAGACTTTAACTAATAAACTGTACTAATTTGCTTGACCAAAAATTCTATAAAAAAATTAGTAAACAGATATATGAGTCTAGTCTCAGGGAAAATTTACAAAATTGGATTTCGACTTTCGTAACTCGAGATATGAATTTTTAAGCGACTATGACACAGATTATTAGCTTGACTAAAAATTTTAAAAATAAATTGTTTGAGCTGTTTAAGTAATGAATTAAGTCTATTAACACCTCGTGTTCGAATCCGGCGTTGGTCCCGAGTACGGGGCATTACATTTAGTGGTATCAGAGCAGGTTTAATCAGTTCTCGGACTAACCTAGCATGTGTAAAAGTTTAGCTATACATGCCACTGATCTGTGATAGTGTGAAGTCTTCCGACGCGTATGAGTACAGTACCGTCTTATTTAGACAGGGTACTCTCGAATCGATCTGCGCCGACCATGTTCAATGTTATGTGAAGGTATTTGAGTAAAATTATGATTATGATAAGTCTCGGTTTAGAAAAGTATGAATAAAAGTTTATGATACATATGTGATAAATATCCATACTTGCTTAATGCTCATATGATGTAGTGTATATGGCTTACTTGATAAGATGAACGGAATAAATAGAAAGTAGTAGAGGTATGAATAAAAGTCATAATATTATGATATGAATGAAAATGTCATTGTCTTGATTTGGACGTCGAATGTTGATGAATGTTAATGATATATAATTTTTATGAGATAAAGGATTATAATGAAATGAACTTATCTATGTTAAATTGTTGGACTGAATTATATGATTGTAATGATATGTACACGATGATGCACGAAATAAAAGTTGTGATTATGATGCAAATATCTATGTTTGTTTGGCCTTATATGATGTCATGAGCATGAATTAAATTAATTAAATGAACGGATAAGTAAAGCTATCTAGAAAACATAGAATGTATGCATAAGTATATTGTCTAAATGGGACAATAGGAAAATTGGTGTAAGCCAACATGAATGAATGACATGATTTTGATGATGTTGCTATGATGATGGGAGTTGTGTCATATGTGTATGTATAAGAAAGTCGAGTCAGAGGTCCTACAACCCCTCCCCCTTACCAAAGTGGTACTTGTAATAGAATTTCATGAGATTTGTATTGAATAAGTTTCCGGTTGAGAACCCAAAGAGTTCAGTGATAGAATAATTATAATTATGATCAAAGATTGAAAATGAGCTGATAAGTAAAGTCAGAGCCAGTAAAGTATCGGATTGATATCAAGATTATTGGAATTATGCACTGTCCCAGTTAGAGAAGGAATTCTCTTTGGTAAATCGAAGTACTCAGGTGCAAGGTCGAGAAAAGTGTAAATTGAAATTTATTCAGAACTGGCATTCTTTAGTGAATGGTTTAATATGAAATTTGTGACGGCAGAACTAGTTGGGGAAATGATATTTGAAATGTGAACTATCTGAGTGTGACAGTTATGACTAGACAGATTTAGCAGTCTCTTTTGAGATGTTCTATGTGTTTACCCGTTCTCAGAAATATTTCTATGGCTATTGATCTTCTGAAGAAATTCTTGTTATATGGGAATGTCTTTTAATCCTAGTGTTGGATGAAAGCATTGGTAGTCTGACTGGTTTATAATTTATATTGCTCTATTTCATCGAGTATTCTATTTCATTTCGTCTAATAAGAATTGATGAGAGAATACATATGATATTATGATTCTGTTTCTTCTACTTGATGCTTCATCTGATATATATGTATGTGAAGATATACTGATCTTATTATATTTGATTTCAGTGGGATTAAATGATGTTTTCTTCTGGACTTTCTTTCTTTGAAGAATTATCGGGGTATTCTGTATTTTCTCTATGAGTTTGGTTTTCGATTCTCCGGCATAGTATCATATCTTGGGTTTCTTTATTCTGGATTTCTCTATCTTGGATTTCTTTATTCAGTTTCCTTGTTATCTTTGTTCCATAATTTGTCAATTATGACTCGTGTTCGAAGTGCGTTCTTCAGCTCGTGATAATCATGTCAAATATGACTATACTTCTAATTTGATCTTGGTAATGTGGTGATTTTAGTATTGGGGCTTTTTCTAATTTCTGTGTAAGGATTTGACATCAGTAAAGGCATAAGTGATAAAAGCGCGAGTTTCAGTCGGTATGGTGAATTATCTATTTGAAAGATTTCATGTGACAATTATTTCAGGATTATTTTTCCCAAGTCTGATAATAGAATTTCATTTTGTACGAATAAAAGAGTAAATAGTCTGAACGAGAAGTGTATATTTATTAGAAAGAGTTTGATATTAGTTAAAGTCACTACGAATGATAAGGTTTTCATCTTGTGAAAGCTGAAAAGTTTATTACATGTTGACAAAGTTTGGATAGATGAGAATATTGGTAACCGAAGCGTCTGAACTAGACTAGTCTACATTGAGTAAAGACTTCCTGACTTTCAGTAATGTACTGTTGTATGAATTGTGATGTGTTTCAAGACAGTGAGGTAATGTGATAGTTTAGAGCATTCGATGTTACATAAAATCAGAGTTGTTAAAGGGGTTAAAGCCGAGCATTGGAATCTATCAAAATTATCCTTGTCAGTGTTGACATTGGGATGGAAATGAGAAAGATTATTCTTGTGGCCATATCAGAATTAATTCCATAGCAGAAAGACGAAAATGTGATGTATCCTATTGTTAAATGTTTAGCGAGATCTATAAATCATATCTGTATTGAATGAATTCCTACTCATCAGATTCATGGAATTTTAGGTCTCTTTGATTGTTGGATTTCTTAGAATTCCGGTCTCCATTAATCAAGTTAAGATCCGAGTTTTATGTCATGATATCACGGGAAACTGAGAAGGGTTGAAAATTTAAGAACAGTTGAGAAAGCTTTCAGATCATATGAGAAATTAAAGAGATGTATTGGAGGTACAGTCTAAGTGAAAGTTCTTTGGCACTGAATATGAGATTAAAAGTGCAGACCACTTTTCTGGTAAGATTTTTGGGGATGAAAATCCCTAAAGGGGGGAGAGTTGTAATATCTTGATTTTGGGCCTAGTCGGAATAGTGGTTTCGTGACCACAAAATCCGAGATAGAAATAATTATTTTATGATTATTTTGAGGTCTATGATATATATGATTCCATGATTGTGTGAAAATTTCGTGAAGAAATTTTATGCATAAAGTGCTTAAATTGAAATTAGGGACTAAATCGAATAATTTGTAAAACTTGCATTCTAGAAGTTTCTAGTATGAAATTGTTTTGAAATATTAATTAGGAGGTCTTAAATAGAAATTTTACCAATTTCTAAGTCTATGGACAAAAATTGGACATGGATGGAATTTTTGGAAAGTTTAGTAGTAAGGGCATTTTGGTCATTTAGGGGTAAAATGAATTAAAATACAAAATTAAAAGCCAATTTTGCTCATCTTCAACCCCATGGCCGAATATAGCAAGGAGAAACCATGGCTAGGGTTTTTCAAGCTTCCAAGCTCGATTGTAAGTCCATTCTAGCCCCGTTTTTCAAGTTCTTTACGTTTTTGGAGTCCCGGTAGCTCGATTAAGCTTATGCTAGCAATAATTTAACATAGGGTTTATATTTGGAAAAATACCCATAGGTGAAATTTGTGTATTTTTTTGTTTTATGATAGAATATGAGGTTTTAAATTATGTTAGACAACTTGTGCTACTCGGTTTTAAGCGAAAACTAGCAAAAGGGCTTAAGCTGTAAAAATACCTAATAGTCATAAGTACATGTTAGAGTGAGAATTTGATGTTGCCATAGAAGGGAAAACTGATCAGCATGTCATAAAACATAAGAAAATAGGCTGAAGTTTAATTTACGAGCTTTGGGCCAAAAGTGTAAATATGCAAAAGTTTAGGGGAAAAATTGTAATTTTTCCAAAATATGATTTTGGGTCAATTTGAATAATGTGAGTCCTAATTAAACTATATTTTAAATGATAGAGCAAGGAAAACTAAAATTCGGGCTAAAATGGGGAAAATACCAAGTTCTGGACGAAATGGTAAAAGTAGCCATTTTCCCATACGAGGTAAGTTCATGTGTAAATAATGTAGCATAATTGTTATTTTTAAGTTATTGATGTTAATTATATGATATGCTGATTTTTTTATCCTGAAATATTATGCTTTGTGGTTAATGTTGAGTAATATGCAAATTATGTTTACTACTTGATAAATATGAATTGCTACCGAGTATCGGTTCCGATATTCCATGGAAGACGACAAATGTGAGATCGAGGGAAAAAGCCCGTTTGAACCTTAGGAATAGATTAGGATACAAGTGACATGTCACTAGGATGGTTGAGCATCCGAACTCGTTGAGTTGAGTCCGAGTTCACTTATGGATGCGAATGTCCGAACTCGTTGAGTTGAGTCCGAGTTCGAGAGATGTAACTAGGCATCCGAGCTCGTTGAGTTGAGTCCGAGTTCACTTATGGATGCGAACGCCCGAGCTCGTTGAGTTGAGTCCGAGTTCACTTATGGGCGGGTTACATGGTAACTTGGCTACATATGTGGCACTTATGTGCAAACTTTCCATCTATCCGAATTATATTCCGATGTGTTCAACGGGTAAAGTTCTACTCAAATGGAGGAATACTCAAGATGAAAGGGACGTATTGTAACACCCCGAACCCGAGACCGACACCGGAGTCGGACACGAGATGTTAACAAACTTTGAAAATTTTTCCAGACACTGCCCAGTCTGAGTACTAGTCGCTTCAAAAATCATATCTTGAGTTTCACAACTCAAAAATCAGTTTTGTGATTTTTCCCTGAAACTAGACTCATGTCCCCACCTATGGATTTTTTTCTAGAATTTTTGGTCGGGCAAATTAGTACAGTTTATTAGTCAAAGTCTCCCATGTTACAGGGGTCGACTACACTGACCTTTTCCCATTACGACTGGGATATCTCTCTGCACAGAGCTTCAATACTGATGCCGTTTGTTTCTATGGAAACTAGACTCAGAGAGGAATCCATACATATATGGTATGACCCCTAATTATCTCTGGTCAATTTATAGTGAATTTCCAAAGGCGGAACAGTGAATCCAGAAACTGTTCTGGCCCTGTTCCACAAGAACCCGAATATCTCTTTCTGTACTGTTCCTATAATTGTTTCGTTACTTCCATATGAAAGTAGATTCATCAAGGTTCGATTACATAATTTATTCACTATTTAATTCCACTCCTACGAATTCTTGTGATTTTTCCAATCCACACCACTGCTGCTATCAGCTTCTGTTTTCAAAGTGAACCTTACCTAATTTGGGGTTTCATGGACCAACTAGGGCCTTGTCATACATAAGCCCACATATGATCATACTTAGCCATTCTAGTGGCTGATCATTTGCTCAACACTTCCATTCCCACATAGTTACATCATGAAACCATCTATACATTCATAAATACGAATGGTCTAATGCCATACTCCACTTCTACAAGCCATTTTCGCATGGCTGTACACTTATACATTTCATAAAGTACTCGAAAGACAACAACGGGTAGTCCTATACATGCCATAACAAAATTCAACCAAAATAGTACCCAAAAGAGCCTTTGATAGTGTGGGCGACTTCGACTTCAAGATCCCGAGTCCGATAGCTGGAGAACCAAAAATCTATAAAACAGAGGAGCAATGTAACGAGTAAGCAATTTATGCTTAGTAAGTTTGAGCAAGGAATTCCAGCATGCACAAAGAATATCACACATTTAGCTAAACGGAATATTTCATAATACGCAATTTATCGATTTTAAACTTGCTTCACAACATTAACAACCCTTATACACATACACAATAGACTAACTTAGCCGAAGGCCGATAGCTCGTTTATCAACTGAGCGAACATTTATTTGTAAGGGTTCGATTTAATTCAACACATACGTAACATATCCCCATATTGGGATGTTTTTCGAATATTCGCTGGAATTTTACAGCAAGCTCATTCGTTACCAATTCGCGTACCTTCGGGATTTAACCGGATATAGCTCCTCGTTCAAATGCCTTCGGGACATAGCCCGGTTTTAGTAACTCACACCATGCCTTCGGGACGTAACCCGGATTTAACAACTCGCACGAATGCCTTCGGGACTTAACCCGGCTTTAATAACTCGCACGAATGCCCTCGGGACTTAACCCGGATTTAGTATCTCGCACAAAGGCCTTCGGATCTTAGTCCGGATATATTCGCTTAGCACAAAGCCTTCGGGACTTAGCCCGGACAGCATTCAATTAATCATACACATCTAACAATAATTCATGGTACATTCATATTTCATTTTCGTTTACGAAACTCAAACACAAGGCACATATTGTCCTTGCACATTCGACTCAATAGCCACACATAGAGCATGATTTAATCACATCGAAATTTAGGCTCTCTTACTCAAGAACTTACCTCGGGTGTTGTCGAACGATTCCGCTAGCTATTCAACCACTTTTTCCTTCCCTTTATCGGTTTTATTTCCCCTTTGCTCTTGAGCTTAATCAAACAAATAAATTGATTTCATCATTTAGGCATCAAAAGATGAACACAAGGCACTTAGCCCATATTTATACATTAGACATTAAAGTCTCATACATGCAAAAATCATGCATCAACACAACATATTAGCTAATTTCTTTCCCCTTGGCCGAATATGCATGTCCATTTTTGGGGTCGATTTCAACACTTAATACACACATATACACACTAGTAAAGCATCATCCCCCTTTTCATCAATTTAACACATGCATTGCTCATTAACATGCAAAGTTACATTCGGCCTTAGCACACATCTTGCTAGCCGATTCTTCTCCATTTAGCAACCAATGCACATATGTGCTCACACAAAAATGCTAAAAAGGAGGTTCAAGAATCATCAAGCCATCATCACATGCATCATTAACAAGCTTCATATTTTGCATGCAATGGCATTAACACAACCTCCACCTAGGCCGAATCTTAACTCATCCTCATGCCTCATCACCACAACATTAAACATCAACCAAGAATGATTCATCCATGGTCAAGTGCCATTTCCATCACATAGCAAGATTTAGACCATGGGTTAGGTAGAACTCAAGCTAACAACTAAAACATGCATGCCTCTCATGGAACATCATCAAACATACCTTAGCCTAGCTACATGCATGGCCGAATCTCTTCACCTTTCTTCTTCTTTCCTCCTTAAAATTTTGGCCAAGGATGAACCAAAGGATGAGAAAATTTTTCTTTGTTTTTCTTTCTAGTTTTTGGCAAGCATGAAGATGAGAAAAGGATGAACAAAATTCCCCCCTTTCTCTTCTTTAGCTCACGGCAATGGGGGACAAACACTACACACACTTTTTTTTCTTTTGTTTTCCATTTCTTTATTACCCATACTCCTTATTTTATTCTTCCACTAACAAAACATGTTTCATGACATGTTTTACCCATCCTTCCTTGTCATGGCCGGCCACTACTCTTTAGGGGGGGAATTTGACATGCAAGTCCCCCCTTTGTCCACATGCACTAATAGGTCCTCACACATTGACCTATCACATTTTAGAATTTTCTCACATAAGTCCTATTGACTAAATTCACATGAAATCAACCAAATTGAAGCTTGAAATTTTCACACATTCATAATTACATATTCTACACAATAAGTATCACATTCAAACATTTCGGTGACTCGGTTTAGCGGTCCCGAAACCACTTCCCGACTAGGGTCAACTTTGGGCTGTCACAACTCTCCCCCACTTAAGAAATTTTCATCCCCGAAAATCTTACCGGTAAATAGGTTTGGGTATCGTTCTTTCATCGAGCTCTCGGTCTCCCAAGTTGCTTCCTCGATCCCGTGTTTGAGCCATAACACCTTTACTAGCGGAACTCTTTTGTTTCGCAACTCCTTCACTTCACGAGCTAGGATACGCATCGGTTCTTCTTCATAGCTCATGTCGACTTGAATTTCAACCTCTGATGGGCTAATTATATGCGATGGATCAGATCGATAGCGTCGAAGCATCGAAACATGAAAGACGTCATGAATCTTTTCAAGCTCCGGGGGCAAAATCAATCTATACGCAACCGGACCAACTCGTTCGGAGATTTTGTACGGCCCAATGAATCTTGGGCTCAACTTGCCCTTACGGCCGAACCTGAGTATCTTTTTCCAAGGTGAAACCTTAAGGAACACTTTGTCTCCCACCTGATACTCGATGTCTTTTCGTTTCAAATCTGCGTACGATTTCTGACGATCCGTGGCTACCTTCAGACTTTCACGGATTACCTTTACTTTCTGTTCAGCATCTCTAATCAAATCAACTCCGAAAATTTTGCTTTCACCGAGCTCGGTCCAAAACAATGGTGTACGGCATTTACGACCGTACAAAGCCTCGTAAGGTGCCATCTTAATACTTGATTGAAAACTATTGTTGTAAGCGAATTCAATCAAAGGTAAATACCGTTCCCATGAACTACTGAACTCGAGGATGCAACATCTCAACATATCCTCAAGTATCTGAATTATCCTCTCGGATTGACCATCGGTTAGGGGGTGAAAAGCAGTGCTAAAATGCAGCTTGGTACCCAGAGCTTCTTGCAATTTCTTCCAAAATCGTGAGGTGAATCTCGGATCTCTATCCGACACGATAGAAACAGGTACCCCGTGTAATCTCACAATTTGATAAACGTACAATTCAGCTAGTTTCTCCAATGAAAAATCCGTACGTACGGGGATGAAATGAGCCGACTTAGTCAGTCTATCAACAATAACCCATATCGCATCCTTCTTACTTGCTGACAAGGGCAGTCCGGACACAAAGTCCATTGTGACTCGATCCCATTTCCACTCGGGTATCATGATCGGCTGGAGTAATCCTGAAGGCACTTGATGTTCCGCTTTCACTTGTTGACATATTAAACATCTCGAAACAAAGTCAGAGATGTCCCGTTTCATACCATGCCACCAAAATTGACGTTTCAAATCATTGTACATTTTCGTACTCCCCGGGTGAATTGACATTCGGCTACAATGGGCTTCGTTCAGAATCATCGAAATGAGTTCCGAATTCCTTGGAACACACAAACGATTTCTAAACCTCAAACAATCATCATCATCAATTTGAAACTCCGATTCCTCGTTCGGAAAACACTTAGCCCGTTTTGCAACCAATTCATCATCGACTTTCTGAGCTTCACGAATTTGGTGAGTCAATAATGGTTTAGCTTTTAATTCAGCTACTAACACACTGTCTGGTAGAACAGACAAATGCACGTTCATCGCTCATAAAGCAAACAATGACTTCCGGCTTAAGGCGTCCGCAACCACGTTAGCCTTTCCCGGGTGGTAATCAATGACAAGCTCGTAATCTTTCAACAACTCAAGCCAACGTCTTTGTCGCAGATTCAAGTCTCGTTGAGTCATCAAATATTTGAGACTTTTGTGATCCGAAAATACATGGCACTTCTCACCAAACAGATAATGTCGCCATATTTTTAAAGCAAACACGATGGCAGCTAGTTCGAGATCATGGGTCGGATAATTCCTCTCGTGTGGCTTCAATTGTCTCGACGCATAGGCCACGACTCGACCTTCTTGCATCAATACGCAACCCAACCCAAGTAGGGATGCGTCACTATAAATGACAAACTCTTTACCTGATTCGGGTTGCACCAAAATTGGAGCTTCAGTCAAATGAGTTTTCAGTTGGTCGAAACTTTTCTGACATTTCTCCGTCCACTCGAACTTAACATCCTTTTGAAGTAGCTTCGTCATTGGTGTGGCTATCATCGAGAAACCTTTCACAAATCGTCGGTAATAACCGGCGAGCCCCAAAAGCTCCGAACTTCAGTAACATTTCTCGGAGGTTTCCAGTCAAGTATGGCTGAAATTTTATTCGGGTCAACTCGAATACCCGACGCAGATACCACATGACCCAAGAAGCTAACCTCTCTTAACCAGAACTCACACTTACTGAACTTAGCATATAACTGATTATCCCGCAAAATTGCAGCACTAGCCTCAGATGCTCAGCATGTTCGGTCTCGTCTCTTGAATAGACCAAAATGTCATCAATGAACACCACTACGAACCGATCCAAATACGGCTGAAGATCCGATTCATCAAATCCATAAATACTGCAGGGGCATTAGTGAGCCCAAACGGCATCACTAAGAATTCGTAGTGACCATATCTCGTTCTGAAGGCAGTTTTGGGAATATCTGAATCTCGGATTCGCAACTGATAATAGCCCGATCTCAAATCTATTTTTGAGAACACTGAGGCTCCCTTCAGTTGGTCGAACAAATCATCGATGCGCGGCAACGGATATTTGTTCTTTATCGTCACTTTATTCAGCTGACGATAGTCAATGCACAACCTCATGGTTCCGTCCTTCTTTTTCACGAACAATACTGGTGCACCCCAAGGTGAGAAACTTGGTCGAGCGAAACCTCTATCCGTCAGTTCTTGCAACTGAGCTTTCAACTCCTTTAACTCGGTTGGTGCCATACGATACGAAGCTATCGAAATCGGCGTAGTCCCAGGTACAAGCTCAATACCAAACTCTACCTCCCGAATAGGTGGTAAACCCGGTAATTCTTCCGGAAAAACATCCGGGTATTCACAAACCACCGGCACAGATTCGGGTTTCTTTTCTAATTCTTTGTCACCAAGTACATACGCAAGGTATGCTTCGCACCCTTTTCTTACATATTTCTGTGCCAACATTGCTGATATTACAGCTGGCATCCCCTCTAAGTCCGCAGACTCAATTCGGACTACTTCGTTATTTGCGCATCTCAAATCAATAGTCTTGCTCTTGCAATTCACAATCGCATCATGCGCGGTCAACCAATCCAAACCAAGGATAACATCAAATTCATCAAACGGCAAGAGCATCAAGTTCGCCGGGAAACAGGAACCTCGAATTTCCAGGGGACATTTCTTACACACTTTGTCGACAAGCACGTAACGACCCAAGGGATTTGACACCCGAATTACGAACTCAGTAGACTCAATAGGTAAAGTCTTACTGGATGCTAAGGTTCACATATGTAAGAATGAGTAGAACCGGGGTCAATCAAAGCAATTACATTAGTATCAAAGAGGTGAATGTACCGGTAATAACATCAGGCGAAGAAGCATCCTCGCGGGCACGTATAGCATAAGCTCTAGCAGGCGCACGGGCTTCGGATCTGGTTATATCATCTCTAGATCCTCTCTGACCACCACCAGCATTGCCCATATTTCCAGATGGTCTACCTCGAGCAGTGGTAGCACCCGGTCTCCCACTCTGATTTGCATTCTGCCCCGACAACCTCGGGCAATCTTTAATGAAGTGGTCCACTGATCCGCATTTGTAACAGGAGCGGTCAGGAAATCTACAACTCCCCGAATGCCATTTACCGCAATATCGGCATTTCGTCCTGTCTCGACGTTCATTCCCAACACTGGCGACCGAAGTGCCTCGTGTACCCACAGGGGGTCGATCACGATCTCGTCCAAAAGGCCCGAAGTGCCTCTAAACTGGCCCGCATCATCTCGAAATCTCTTCGATGTCTGTTGAAGAGACCTTCCCGAGGATCTTTTACGAAACTCTCCAGTTCCCTCATCAACTCTTTGCTTTCTTTTCTAAGCTCTTCGGCTTTACAAGCTCGTTCAATAAGTACCACGAACTCTCGTATTTCAAGAACGCCAACGAACATCTTTATATCTTCATTCAGCCCATCCTCGAAGCGTTTACACATAATAGCTTCGGACGAAACACATTCCCGAGCGTATTTGCTAAGTCTAACAAATTTTCGCTCGTAATCAGTAACCGACATGGAGCCTTGCTTAAGCTCAAGAAATTCCTTCCGTTTTTGATCAACAAATCTCTGACTGATATACTTTTTCCGAAACTCAGTTTGGAAAACTCCCAAGTTACTTGCTCTCGGGGCACAATAGAAGTCAGAGTACTCCACCAATAGTAGGCAGAATCACGTAGCAAGGAGATAGCACACTTTAGGCATTCATCGGGTGTACAAGATAGCTCATCGAGTACCCGGATAGTGTTGTCCAGCCAAAATTCAGCTTGCTCGGCATCATCGCTATCCATAGCCTTAAATTCAGTAGCCCATGTTTTCGGATTCTGTCAACTGGGGGCTTATTTGACCTTATTTGGTCCGTTACCGGTGGTATTGTAGGTGCGGGGGTAGTATTTGTCGGGAATGGA